>NC_092463.1:34219316-34536973 GCF_047495875.1 Pithys albifrons albifrons
AATGAAGTGCTTCAGCAGATTTCAGTTTTCCAAATATACTATAAACCACAGGATAGATATAAATGGGAAAAGAAGCAAAATCGGTGCTACTCAGGTTAGTCATCATGTTTATGGATGAAATTAACAGGACCCAAAAGATTACTTTTTATCAGTAGGAGATACTTCTCTTAAAACTGTTGCAAATCAGGTTTGGGACTTGGTGGGAAACCAGCATGGTGTAAACACTGCCACCACCTTCAGTGTGATCACAGAGCTCACACTGACATGGTTAGGAAATAACCAGAAAATACAAGGACATTAAACAGCTACTTTGCTTAAAGAGTATCTTGTTTCAGTTCAAAATTTGCATAAATTATCTTCCTACAAACAAGCAATTCTTTGAGAGGGATGGAGTGACAGCTAATTTACAAAGCTTTATCTAATTGGCATGTTGAGTGTAGTAATTTTAAAACAAGCCCAATCCTTTCTGTGTTTACTTCACCTCAGAAAACTGTTTCAGCATTTTTCATTGGCTGTAATGCAATAGCAGATACTGTGTTTTGGGTGTTATTAACTCTGCCTTAAAAGACCTTAGATATGAATTGTGATTACCATATTGAAAAAAATCCCTTGAACAAGTTCCAAGAGCAAAGTCAGAATTTGTTATATGCCTGTATTTTGGTATGCTACATGGATGCAGAGTGATGCCTGGAATTTACCATCCCTCCACTTGATCTGAAAGTTGCTGAGCTCATGAAAGGTTATATCTAGCCTAGCAGCACTGCCAGAAGACAGTACTGGAAGACTTTACCAATGATGGTTTGAAATCTCATATGAGAATTCAGAGTTTCCAGTATACATGAATTAACAATTAGATTGTTGTGCCTTGGTTTGTGCACTGGTTATAAGACCTGGAGATCTGGTATGTAGTTCTCATCATGTCAGAGACATTTTAAAACAGAAGCATCAAATACTCTCTTCCCCTGGTAAAATAGGATGTTGATCAGTCTTAGCAGACACAAAACTAGGGGTAATGATCAAAGTGTGGCAAGTCTCCAAAGCTGCTTCTGGTCATCAGCTATAATCTGCTGACCAGGTGATAGCAGTTGGCTCAAGGTGAAGCCAAGGAACCCAACCTAATGGTTGCTCCTGTAAGGTATCATTTCTAATGTTTAAAATTACTGTATTAACATAGGTGTATAGAATTCCTTTTTCATGAATGAGTCCCTTTCCTTTACCAGCCACATTCTTGTGCCGGCTGTGCAGTTCTATTTGTATAACTGTAATAGCCCTCGTGACAAGCTGCTGCAGATCACTCAGGAGCGGCTCTGAATGGCAAAGAAAGCTCTGCAGTGATAGACCTGGGTCTTACCTGCCTGCAGCTCTGGCTGTGTATCTGAATTTGTTCTTCTGCAGACTAGCTGGCATTCACTGCTCAGAAATATTGCTCCATTGTCACTACTGCTGTAGAGACTGGAGTAAGAGAATTAGTCACTAATGTTATAAAAATTTGAAGACCCATATATGAAAAACACAGCTCTGTAATTGCATTATTTAAGTATTACTTCTTCAGTGATTGGCTTCTAGCATAAAGACAATGCTAGAATTAGATTTTTGATTACTAATTCATCTTGTTTTAGATGTTTCCTCTCCAGAGGAAAACTCATCTACTTAAAACTTCATAGCTGAATACCAAGAAGAACTAATTGTTCTGTCACTGCAAAGAGAGGATTGAACCTCCAGTATGGAATAATCAACAGGTGTTAATGATCTGCTGAAAGATAGACATTCTGTTTTGTTTTCTTTTCCAAATGTTGTAAATAATATAGTAATGTTAAGCAAAGTCTAATGCAGATATTAAATAACTTTCCTTTTTCACAGCCTGCCAACAACTTTTGCAACTCTAGATATTGACGGTGTAAGAAAAATAATCTTTGCGCTCCCAGGTAAGATGTTTTGTGGTTACTTTTGTTGCTGTGGAGAGATGACAGACATGAAACAGAATAGTGACATTTCACAGCACCTATGGCCTGGTGTTGGCACCCCTAAGGAAGGTACCTGTAATATTTTTCTCAGAAATTTCCAGAAAAAATGGACTTACAGGAATGTACTAAGTTCTCCTTTGTTCCTGTCCTCAGAATTTGCTAGTGTACCAGTCTTATGATTTCTTCCATCCTTCTATTTCCTTCGGGGTTTTATGAGAGTGTTTTTATCTACAGCTCGCTCCGCCTTCACAGTAAATATCCCGTGTGTATGTGTAAGTCAGTGCATCCCCTCTGACATACTGAAACAGAGAAAAAAATGAGGGAGGGACAAGGAACATGTCTTGGAATATTTTTGTTCATCAGAATTTCTGTGGAACCAAAAGAGGGCAGCACAGCTGCTCCACTGACTGCTGCATGCCCTGGGAAAGCTTCCATTCAGAATAAACATTTACTTAGGGCTCTCTGTCTTCCTAGATCAGGAGGAATTTATTTTATTGTTATCACTCTGTCATTCCATGGATTTTAACTACACAGGGAATCCTGGTCTTGATAAGCTGGGGGTTTTCAGATCATAGAATCGATTGGGTTGGAAAAGACCTCCAAGGTCATCGAGTCCAACCCTTGGTCCAACTCTAGTTCATTTACTAGATCATGGCACCCAGCGCTACGTCCAATCTGTGTTTAAAAATCTCTAGGGATGGTGAATCCACCACCTCTCCGGGCAGCCCATTCCAATGCCTGATTACTCTCTCTGTAAAGAATTTTTTTCTGATATCCAACTTAAATTTCCCCTGGCAGAGCTTAAGCCCGTGCCCCCTTGTCCTATTGCTGAGTGCCTGGGAGAAGAGACCAGCCCCCACCTGGCTATAACTTCCCTTCAGGTAGTTATAGACAGTGATGAGGTCACCTCTGAGCCTCCTCTTCTCCAGGCTAAACAACCCCAGCTCCCTCAGCCTCTCCCCATAGGGCTTGTGCTCCAGTCCCTTCACCAGCCTTGTTGCTCTTCTCTGGACCTGCTCCAGCACCTCAATATCCTTTCTGAACTGAGGGGCCCAGAACTGAACACAGTACTCAAGGTGTGGCCTCACCAATGCAGAGTACCGGGGAAAGGATCACTTCCCTGGTCCTGCTGGTCACGCTGTTTTTGATACAGGACAGGATCCCATTGGCCTTCTTGGCCACCTGGGCACACTGTTGACTCATGTTGAGCTTCCTGTCAATTAGTACTCCAAGGTCCCTTTCTGCCTGGCTGCTCTCCAGCCACTCTGTGCCCAGCCTGTAGCGCTGCAGGGGGTTGTTGTGGCCAAAGTGCAGGACCCGGCACTTGGCCTTATTGAACTTCATCCCATTGGAATCAGCCCATCTCTCAAGACTATCCAGATCCCTCTGCAGAGCCCTCCTGCCTTCCAGCAGGTCGACACTCCCTCCCAACTTGGTGTCATCAGCAAATTTGCTGATGATGGACTCAATCCCCTCATCTAAATCATCAATAAAGATGTTAAACAGGACTGGACCCAACACAGACCCCTGGGGAACACCACTGGTGACTGGCCAACAGCTGGATGCAGCTCCGTTCACCAGCACTCTCTGGGCCCAACCCTCCAGCCAGCTCTTAATCCAGGAGAGGGTACACTTGTCCAGGCCATGGGCTACCAGCTTTTCCAGGAGTATATTATGGGAGACAGTATCAAAGGCCTTGCTGAAGTCCAGATAGACCACATCCACAGCCTTCCCCTCATCCACCAGGAGGGTCACCTGATCGTAGAAAGAGATCAGGTTGGTCAGACAGGACCTGCCCCTCCTAAACCCATGCTGGCTGGGTCTAATCCCTTGTCCACCCTGAAGGTGCTGTGTGATTGCACTCAGGATGAACTGCTCCATAACCCTGCCAGGCACGGAGGTCAGGCTGACAGGCCTGTAGTTGCCAGGGTCCTGCTTGCAGCCCTTTTTGTGGATTGGGGTGACATTCGCCAACCTCCAATCATCTGGGACCTCCCCAGAGAGCCAGGACTGTTGGAAGATGATGGAGAGCGGTTTGGCAAGCTCTTCTGCCAGCTCCTTCATCACCCTGGGATGGATCCCATCTGGTCCCATAGACTTGTTAGGATCCAGCTGGCTCAGTAAGTCGGTCACTATTTCCTCCTGGAATACAGGAGGGCTATTCAGCTCCCTCTCCCTGTCCACCAGCTCCAGAGGCCAGTTGTCTTGAGGGCCACCTGTCTTACTGGTGAAAACTGAGGCAAAGTAGGTGTTAAGTACCTCAGCCTTCTCCTCATCTTCCTTAACTATATTTCCCTCCAAGTCCAACAGAGAATGGAGGTTTTCCTTGCCCCTCCTTTTGTTATTAATGTATTTATAAAAGGACTTTTTGTTATCCCTAACTGAAATAGCCAAATTTACTTCAAATTCCACTTTTCTTTCCCTAATTTTTTTCCTGCATGACCTAGCTCTAGCTGTAAATTCTTCGTAAGTAGCCAGCCCTTTTTTCCATAGTCTGTAAACTTTCTTTTTATCCCTGATTTCTTGCAGAATCTCCCTATTTAACCAAGCTGGCTGTCTTCCCCTCCGGCTGGCCTTTCGGCACACTGGGACAGCCTGTTGCTGTGCATTCAAAATCTCCCTCTTAAAACATGTCCATCCCTCCTGGACCCCCTTACCTTTAAGGGTTGTTTCCCAGGGTATGCTCTGAATCAGTTCTTTGAATAGGCCAAAATCTGCTCTCCAGAAGTCCAAAGCAGAGGTTTTAATGGTGGCTCTCCTTACATCCCTGAGGACTGAAAATTCTATTATTTCATGGTCACTATGCCCCAGGCGGCCTCCAACCACTACATCATCTACCAGCCCCTCTCTGTTTGTAAACAGTAGGTCTAGCAGGGCCTTCCCCCTGGTAGGCTCATTTACCAGTTGATGAAGGAAATTGTCCTATATACACTCCAGGAACCTCCTTGACTGCCTCTTCTCTGCAGTATGAAGCTCCCAGCAGATATCTGGCAGGTTAAAGTCACCCACAAGAACAAGGGCTGGAGATTTTGAGACATCCGCCAGCTGCTTGTAGAATAATTCATCCCCTTCATCATCCTGGTTGGGCAGTCTGTAACAGACACCCACAAGGGTGTCAGCCTTGTTGGCCTTGCCCCTGATTCTGGCCCACAGGCACTCAACCTTGTCACTGCTGACCTCAACTTCAACAGAGTCAAGAGACTCTCTAACATATAAAGCCACCCCTCCACCTCTCCTTCCCTGCCTGTCTTTTCTGAAGAGCTTGTAGCCCCCCATAGCAGCACTCCAGTCATGTGAGTCATCCCACCATGTTTCTGTGACAGCAACTATGTCATAGTTTTCCTGCTGCACTATGGCTTCCAGCTCCTCTTGTTTGTTTCCCATACTGCGTGCATTGGTGTACATGCACTTCAGCTGGGCCATTGATTTCATTCTCAACTCGGGCTCTATGCCCTTAGGCCTATCTCTGGAGAGCCCAGTTGACGTCCCTTCCCCCTTCAAACCTAGTTTAAAGCCCTCCTAACTAACCCTGCCAACTTATGGGCTACAGTTCTTTTGCCCTTCCTAGATAAATGAAGCCCATCTGCTTTGACGAGACTGGGCAACATGGAGTTTGCGCCATGATCAAAAAACCCAAAATTTTGACGATAGCACCATCCCCTAAGCCACCTATTGGTAAGCTGGGCTTTCCTAAACCTCTCCTCATTCATCCCAGCTAGCACAGGAACTGAGGCAATTACTACCTGTGGTCCTGTCCCCTGAAGAGATTGGGTCAGTGCCTTGAAATCTTTTTTAATTACTCTGGTACTCCTTTTATTAATGTCATCACTATGTATCTCTAGTGTTTTCACCTTCTCTTGCTTTAGTTGCTATAGTACATTTTCTTCCAGGGGACAGATCAATGGAGCCTCTGTCTGGTCATAGTATTTATTTTAAAGCTGTCAGCCAGGGAAGTCCAGATGTGTAAGACAGTGGTGTTTGAGAAGTGGTCATACACCTCTGTTGTGATTTAACAGAAAACATAAATCAGTAGAATTCTCCTTAGAATTATTTACAAAAGCATTTTTCCACTCTGTCAGGGAGTTGAAAGTTATTTTTCCATGTGTCTGGGAACCATTAATCATGAATTGAGAGCCCTGTGAGGTAGAACCAATACCTGTCCACAATAAACTCTGCCCCAGCCTCAGACAAATCTAGGCATAGGACAACAGAGAGAAATGGTGGGGCCAGAGGAACATGGGGCAGTTCTGGTCAGAGCAGGATTTCAGCAGACCATCATCCAGAGTGCAGCTTTCAACAGGTGCACTTGCCACATGCCACTGCAGTCTGGAATGAAACATTTCCTGTACATAGTATGAAGAGCCCTGTAGAGTCCTTTGGAGTGAAATGGCTAAAAAATCATGAATTGACTAGAGCAATTTACAGAGTAAATCAAGAGGGAGTCATCACCACCTGTTCTTTGTTCTACAGGCAACCCTGTGTCAGCTGTCGTCACCTGCAATCTCTTTGTTGTTCCTGCACTGAGGAAAATGCAGGGTATCCTGGATCCTCGGCCCACCATCATCAAAGCCAGGGTAAGAAGTTTGACCTCTATTTAAAAATTGTCTTAAGATATTGAAGTACTGCTCGTTGAGCTCTGAAAGACTGATGTGTTTGGAGCCCTAGAGCAGTTCTGGCAGTTGGAGGAAGTTCACACAGAGTTACATGCTCAATCTCTGTTAATCGTAATAATCAGCCCCATAATTTCTGAGTTAGATGGCCATCTAATGGAGCAAGATACACAGATGCAGAGGCAGACATTTGACAGCCAAGCAAAAAGGACACTTTCCTGTTTAAGGAAATGTTTGTTTTAACCTGTAGTGAAAATGCAGGGTAATCTGTGAACACCAAGAATTGGATAGTTCTGTATTAATGATAGAAAATACAGATTTTAAATGCTTTCTGTTATCTCTGTAAGTAACCCACATGACCCCCACCCTAAGCAATATAAATCACTTAAACTATTCTGTTCAGTCTTCTAATAAATCATGGATACTGTAATTCTATTTAATATAGATGCAAGGCCTGTTATTATAATGTATTCTTCTTCTATTTTTGATTGAAATAATGTACCAATTAACAAGTCACCTTTTGTAGCTTTCTTAGTGTTCCTGGCTATGTGCTTTTCTCTTACTGGTTATCCTGTCTCTCTCTTTTTTGCTTACTCAAGCATCCAGATTTTTCTCTATCTCACAGCTAAAATATTCTAAAGCAGAAAGCAATTAATAGTAACCTTCACTTTTGCATGAATTTTCCAGTGTGGTCCATTAAATTTCTGTATGTCTTCTCATTTCAAAGATTGGCTATTTCCCTTTTGTCAGAGCTAGCGTGATTTTGAATGTGAATAACATTTTTATCTTTATACTATGTAATCCAGAGACTAGAAATGCTTTTTGCTGGAGAAATGCTATCTGTAAACTCCCAGTAAAGGAACAGTTTTGGAATATTCCACTTAATGCATATAGACTCCATCACACACTTTGATATTATAATATCACGGTTGTATTTTCCTTAAATACTGCAGTCTGTACCTTCTACAGTTTTTAATTTTGCACTAGATACCATGTCACCTCAAAATGCAAGTTTTTTCAAAAGGAAAAACAGTTGAGCAGATTGTTCCACTATCTTAGTGCATGCATGTTCTGAATGCATGACATGTTCATCCTTTCTTTTTCCTTCTGCAGTTATCATGTGATGTAAAATTGGACCCCCGCCCAGAATATCATCGGTGCATACTGACTTGGCATCACCAAGAACCACTACCTTGGGCACAGAGTACAGGTTAGTGCCCAGTAACACAGACTGACAGACACTCACACAGATCCTTGCCTTCCTGCGTATGTCTAAAAACAACCAAGCCTGTGCACATGTTTCTTCATATAACCTTATTTATGCAGACTGATTTGCTGACATACTTGTGCACCCATACACGTACATTAGTACAAAATTCAGTCATGATATGACTTGCCAGCCTAACCATTACAATTCCCTTTATTTGAAGAACCTGCCTTTGCACACACACACACACACACACACACACACACACACACACACACACACACACACACACACTACTCCTGTGTGCTTGCATATGTGCACACATTCCTTTCTATAAACAGCCACCATGCTTACTTGCACTCAGGAATATTTCGTTCCTTTTGCTGTTGTGCACGTACTAAACAAACACAGTTGGGGCATACCTAGAAGCAGTACAAATAAAAGAAGTGTGATTTTAGCTGAACTGGAAAAGTAGAAGAGATAGCAGAGACTGTTAATGTTCTCTTAAAGTTGACCAAGGCCTTGTTAGTCATGTTTGCCACCTAGAGATACTTCTGGTTACTCAGCTGCAGTTGAGGTAAATACTAGATTTTAATACTTTCTTAGCTGTGTACTGCTGGAAGGCTGACTCTGATAGTTTCTCGAGAGATTCAGGTCCTTAAACAACCTCCACACTGTTTAATACAAAGCTCTATATATGAGTCTCCGCAGGGAAAATACTAGTTCCGAACTGCTTCCTCGGAGAAAGTTCTTGCCATTGATTCCATCACACAGCCTTGACACATTTCTTGCTGTAAGTCATGTTATGACTTACATCTATAGTGCTGTATTTGGTTTAACTCTGTTTTATTGTGTATCAGTTCTTTCCCTACACAAGCAGACTGTATGGAATGGTTTCTCTGTCAATCTGGAAGTCTGAAAAACAAGAAAGTAAAGGGAATTGCTTTTTATTTGTTTTTAGTTTTTGTCAATACAACCAGTATGGTATTGTTCATATTCAGGATGTGTTGGGAAGCTCAATATCCCAAAGAAACCCATTCTTCTGAGGTGGTTTGTGTTGCAGATTTTTACACAGCCAACACCCATAATAGGGTCCAGCGCTAGGATCCCACTGGAAAACCTAAAGTCCAAGTGAAGGTTTCGAATTCCTCTTTCATTAGTTCTCAGGGTACAGCTTCAGCTGGGTGTTTCTGGAGAGGGACTCCTACCCCAGATTGCACCCTCCAATTACACTTTTACCACCCAGTACCTGATCTCGAAGCCTAGTTGCTTAATTCTGGTTGGTGGTTTCTTTATTTCATACTGGTTTTCTTTGTTGCTGGGCTGGCCTTCTTCTGAAGTTACCTTATTCTCATGGAATTGTTTCCTTGATCCTTGTCTTCTTCATTCTGTTCATATATGTCAGATTCAGTTAGTTCTGTGTTAGCAGCATTGATTTTATTGAAAAGTTTACTGTCTGTCAGCTCTTGCAGCCTAAGACTTCAACTATTTTAGCTACCAGTGCTAAGCTACTAATGCTAAATAGGAGTATTGCACAGCCCAGAAGAAAAGGAACTGGGGGGGCTGGTTGACAGCAGCTGAGCATGAGCCAGTAGTGTGCCCAGGTGGCCAAGGAGGCCAGTGGCATCCTGGCCTGTATCAGCAATAGTGTGGCCAGCAGGACCAAGGCAGCGATTGTCCCCCTGTACTCAGCACTGTTGAGGCTGCACTTCGAATCCTGTGTTCAGTTCTGGGCCACTCACTACAAGAAAGACATTGTCTTGGTGAAGGGTCTGGAGCACAGGT
This sequence comes from Pithys albifrons albifrons, assembly GCF_047495875.1. NCBI lineage: Eukaryota > Metazoa > Chordata > Aves > Passeriformes > Thamnophilidae > Pithys > Pithys albifrons. Next base: position 34,228,883 of record NC_092463.1, read on the forward strand.
CTTAGGAGGAAAGACTGAGGGAGCCGGGATTGGACAGGAGCTGGAACAGGAGGAGAGGAAACAGCCTCAAGCTGTGCCAGGGGAGGTTCAGGTTGGACATCAGGAAGAATTTCTTCACTGAAAGGGTAGTTAAGCATTGGAACAAACTGCCAGGGAAGTGGAATCACCGTCCCTGGAGGTGCTCAGGAAATGACTGGACTTGGCACTTAGTGCAATAGTTTAGTGAAATGGTAGTGCTTGGTCAAAGGTTGGACGCAATGATCTTGGAGGTTTTTCCCAACCTAAATGATCCTAACCAGAGATAATAAAGTTAATCAAACTTATTCTATGACAGTACATTAAAAATATTCTAGACTGTGCTGGTTTTGTGTTGGTACAAGTGGATTTAGGTATACAAATAGAAAAATAAAGTAATTTTTATAGGATTAGAAATTCCAACAGAAAAGCAATTTACTAGGACAAGATACAGGGTATAGATAATGTGGAAGGCTGGATAGAAAAGCAATCAGCAAAGGGAGTGACAATTTTGAGAGCCAGTCTGATGAGAGGTTGACTTATACACAGAGTTCTCTGTTTCCATTCACCTTGATATAGAAAGACCCCAGCTCTCTAAGTTAGCCACATAAACATCTTTGTTATAACAGCTTTTGTTTGTTGCATGATGTGTTTCAGCATTTGGAACTAACTGAAGACTTGACTGAAATAGTTCTCTCTGTCCTGTAGGGAATCAGATGAGCAGTCGTCTGATGAGTATGCGCAGTGCCAATGGACTGTTGATGCTACCTCCAAAGACAGAGCAGTATGTGGAGCTTCACAAGGGGGAGGTGGTCGATGTCATGGTCATTGGAAGGCTATGATGTCACCAGCAAGAGCGAAGCTTTGATGCATGTCCACATATCATTGACTGTATCCTGTAATATGCAACGGCACAGCTAGTTTTTCTGATTTGGATAAAAGTTGATCAGTATAGTCAACATCTTGAAATATATTTCAAATGGAATTTAAATAAATACCTTTTAAAAAAACTTTAAAACAAATCTTAACAAAGAAATTTATTCTGATTATATCAAAGCAACTTTTTCCTTTCCTTGCAATTGCTTTGTGTGTTCAATGCTAGTTCTAATAGCGGTAGCTTTTAGTAGACAGCAGTAGGTGCCTGCAGAACTTGTGTTTTTTCTCATCTTTAAGATACAACTACTTATGCTCTTAAAACAAGGCTGTCTGCTTATTTATACTAGCGTAGACAACACTTGGATTTCCCTTATTAGTATGCTTCATAACCGCTTCACAGAGAGCTTCTGCTTGTTCTTTATCTTGTATCTCGTGTTGATGTGCACAGTGCCAAAAGCAGAGTGGCTGCACTGGGAACCCAATGAAGCCCCGAGGTTTTGTTACCTCGCTGCGCATTCAGGGATCTCTCGTCCCAGCAGCACCCAGCTCAGTACTCTTGGGCAGTAACTGGATACCTTTTATTTCAACAAACAAAAAAATTGCTTCCTTAAGTGCTGACAGCCTTTTTAACCAATACATTTAAAAATGTACAGAACTAAAAACTAAAAAAAATCAAAGACTGATCTTGTACAGATATTAGTGTTACCAGCATTCGTGTGGAAATTAAATGAGCAAAGAAATAAAACTAATGTTAAACAACTCTGTACCATAACATTTTCTGTAATGATATTGAAACTTAAATGAATAAAAAAATCCTCAATCATTATGTAAAATTTCACCTGTTCAGCCTTGTTGTTTGAAACAAAAAAGTAGTGATTTAAGAGGGTATTTGGGGTGGGGGAAGAGGATAGGAAGGAAGAGAAATACCATGTGCAATCTGCCTTCATGTAGGTTATCATGAGTGAACTGAAACTACACAGAGTGAGCTCTCTCTCACTCACCTCCCAAGGGGCAAAATGGAAGCAGTGTTTGGCAGGTGGGGTTTACAATTGGATTAGTCAAAGCTGGAGAATACTTTTCCCCCCATCCAAATTGCATAGCAATTGCAAACAGCCCTTGTGTTGCACTGTGTGGAATTTGTTAAAGTGTTCTTTTTCTTTTTTTTTTCCCCTGTGAGATACGGATTTTTCAGCTCTCGCCAGATTATGTATTTTGGTAATTTCACATTTCATCTGGCATTAAGACTATAGCAGTGCCCTACAACCCCTTACTTATTGGAGTTCATGGGTAAAATGCTGTCCCATCAACTTCATTCATGAAGCCAGAATATTTATCTATAGTGTTTTTTAAAGACTTAGGGAGAAGACAGAAAACTGGATTTTAATCCTGACTGCCACAGTGGACCAGAGCTGTAGTTCTCTGATAACTGCAGAGGGCATCCTTGAGGCTGGTTTTAAAACCAAATTCTTTGCTGTGAAACAGCCTAAATGCTGCCTGCACAGGCCATGGCAAAGGTTCAAGGCAGGTGGGCATACGCTGTGTTTGAAGGTTGATCTTTCAGAAAAACAGTAACACAACTTGCTGATGATATTTCTTTGTTCTGGACTACATGTCCACATTTGTGATCGCTCTGTGTAGCAGCAGGATGGTACCAAATTAAATTCATGGATGGCTGTGCTTACTGTACCAATGCTGTAAACCACAGAAGAAAAGAGAGTTGACTCATCTCTGAGAAATAATGCAGAACACTGCCTATTATAATCCAAATGATTGATTTATTATATAGTTAAGGGTTATTATAGGCAGAATATCTAATGAAAATCAGAAAACTATAAAGGACCTCAGTAACAACAACCTGAGGGAAGATTGTTCATGCAGTCAGAGATGCTAGACAAAGATACACGAGAGATGTGGGGAAACAGGCAGAAAAATCTTAGGTCTGGTTTACATTTACAAATGTTGCTGAGAAGAGTTGGCACAATGCTATGTATAAAGGGAAAAAAAAACATGAAAATCACCTGTCATTTTTGCTGACACTTTACAAACATTTCTAATAGACGTTTATGCCAAATAAATTCAAGAATATATTTCCAACCTAATATTTCTTTTGTGAGGTTATTTTACACATTTCCCAAAATTCCAGGTAAGAAACTCTTTGCTTAAATGCACTATATCTGTGGTAGTCTCCTTCCTGAAGCTAAAGCCAGGTAGTGTTTCTCGTGAAAAAGCTGAACTCTAGGACTACTTGTTAGACATCAAAGGGCATGTTTGCATGTTGTCAAAGAAAAGAGAGAAAATTCTAGGACAGCAGGACAACAAGGTGGCCAAAGTCACAACTACTGATGAAGACAAAGGGTTTGCAGTGCGGAGAACAGTTGTAGCAGCTGGTCACCATTAAGGCAGCAATCTGTAGAACAAGGTATACATGCCCATAGCAATATTTGGTCCATAAGTCGCAATTAAGTGCCTTAACCTCAAGATGAGGAACGTGGTCTTTAGCAACTGTAACCCCTTTGCCTTCCTAGAGCCAGCCAGTCTCAAAAGACAAAGCACAGCATTTCCACACTTTCAGCATGATACTGTCAGCAGCTGGACTTCTACATTTACTCAGAGTGAAAAAATTCACACTGTTGTTTCTTCTGTATTTTCTTTTATGGAATTTTCTTGTGTTTGGTGGTTAGTTTTTTTCAAACTTGACTGTTATTTTCTACTAAATCTATCCCAGCCTCCACTCAGAAAGATGAGTTGCCATGCCAGATTTCAACTCAGCACTGAAATGCAGAAAAATCTTGGGTAATTCATGGGGAGGAAAAGTCTGCACATTTTGCAAATGTTAACAACCTCGTGAGCTGCTGCTAGTTGCATGTTTTCTGAAAGAGCTTAGTGAGTCATTCAGCATTAGATTAAGACTTGCTCTGTGCATTTGTGCCATATTTTACACAAGCTGATAAAACCCTTGGAATATAAAGCCCTCCTCAAAAGGGGGATGCACAGAGGCCTAGCAGATCTCTAGTTGTTAGACTGGTCTGGCTCAGATGACTTGCTCCATCCCAGCACTGTACAGCAACATCCAGACTGCTCTGTCCCTATGCAAGGTCTTCTGCATTTCCATGGATCCAGGTTAGGTTTAAAAATACAGGCAACTACTTAATTTTTGCTGAGTTAATTCACAAGAAAAACTGAAACCTTATTGTACACCAGTAGCTCCACAGGTAATCTGAGCATACCAAAAAAAGCAAATCTACTGGCATGATCTTGATAACCAGGGATTCAAAAGTAAAGTAATTTCAAGAAAATACAAGAGAAAATGGAAGGTAAGTGTGTCTATATATATATACACCTGCAAAATCTACCAGATGCATTTGCTTCTTCCATTAAGAAAAAAAAATATATTGCAACACTTACATGTTACCAGCCACTAGCACAGGAAAATCTGTCCTACTGCACTGATAAGGAAGCATGCAAAGTGGTTTTTGTTGGTACCTGGCATTCTCATGCATTTTACTGTTGTCCAAGATGGTCTAGGATGCCATTACCGAGCAGGATGGAAAGCTTTTAAAAAGCAATACAATATTACAATGTCTGACAAGTGTCTTTCCTAACTGGAATGCTTGTCTGTTGTGGGAAAGTAACCAGTGACTTCACCATTTTGAAATGTTGTGCTTGTTGGACCACTAAGGGGGACCCAAGTTTGCAAGAGTTTGCAGACCAGACACTGGGCCAAGGAGAAGCCAACATGGATATTTGTAAACACACCTTTCTACACTGGCAGTGGCTGGTACTAAACAGAGAAGGGGACTACTTAAGGAAGTACTGTGAAGGCAACAGCATAAAGCCAGAAGGGTCCCTGCACTGTGTGCCCTGTGCACTTTTAGTTTCTTTTTTTTTAAATTGGCCTGGTACAAAAAAGTGGCAAATACTTCACATCTCAAGAGAAATATAATGCATGGTAAGTAGATAACTATCCGTCTTCCAAATACTACCCCAGTATTTGTGGCAAGAAATCCCACATTTTCACAGTGTGAAGCAGCATCTCCTCTGCTTTATTCTGAATCTGTCACCTCCTAATTCTGTTTGATGCCTCTTAGCATTTGCTTTGGAGCTGACAAAGATAAGTCACCCTCATAGCTTTATAGATGGCTATCATCCTAAAAGTCCTAATCTATGTAGTCTGCCCTTTGTGGTCACAGTCAATATCCAAGGGTCTGTAAACTGGATGATCCCTATCACAGAATCAAGACTGGAAGAGACCATTAAAATTACTAAGTTCAGCCATCAACCCAGCACCATCTCTGTAACCCCTAAACGACTTAAACCATATCACCCATCCCTATTGCTTCTCTTTCCACCCTCTTCAGGTTTACTATACTCTGCCTGAAACAAGGAGATCAGAACTGCATACATATTGAAAGGCATGACTGTCTCATGTAACCACAAATTATGACTTCTGTTTGTTCTCTACTTCCTAACAATTTTTGTTCTTCAGTGCTTCTGCCCAGTGTGTTTTTATGGATCTTAAAATACAGATAGCATTAAATTCTCAAGTTTTATTGATAGTAATCAACCTAGGAACAGTAATTATAATTAGAGTTTAATAAAATATTCTCCTCATATGTGTCATTTTTTCATCTGTGTTGAATTTCCTTAGCTGTTTTAACTCACTTCCACTCAATTTTGCGTGATCTGTCTGCAGTTCTTGGTCCTGGTAAATGTGCATCTTCCTGTAATTTAGTTGACTTTAGTTCAGTCTGCTAATGGAGACTACACTGATTATCTCAGCTGAGGATCTGTTCTATATTGTGTGAAAAGACCTGCTTTGGTGACTTGACAGCTATGCTGTAATACTGATACTTTACCTTATGCCTGATCTTTTTTTGTGGTTAATTTCCATCTGGATTGCTCACTGCTGCTGACAGCCTTTTCAGCTGTGCTCATTTTAGGATGCTGTTGCATTGCTTTGGAGAACTGCCAGATGACCACGACCATCCTCACACATACATGGAGATGCTGCAGAGAAAAGAAATAGCCTTAAGATTTTCCTATAGCTTTCTTGTATTTGGGTGAGGCTGCTGGAACAGGCTTGTGCATGGTGAAGATTGGTGGTCAGTCTCTTGGGATGTGGCTCTGCAGAGCTTCATGGGTAGGGGCCTGTGCTGCACTTAAGGGAGTTAGTTCACAGGAACGTTTAGGCGAGTCAACTGGAATCAATGCTGATTACAGCAGGTTAGTTGTAGTGTACTGTGCTTTCCTACAAGCACAGCCCTCCAAGACTTCTATTTTAGAGCTAGCTAGCTATTCATCACTAAAGGTATTGAATAATGAAAATAAAAATGGCCTAGGAGCTATTTATTCTGCAAGTCTTTTGGGGGTGGAGAGGAACACATGCAGATGCAATGGTACTTGAGCCCATCTAAATAAAAGATAGTTAGCTGGCACTGTACATTCATGACTGACTTTCTGTAATTTACTCCCTAATGGCTAAATCAAATCAATTTGCCCAATGTGCTATGAAAAGCCAGAGAACAGAGCAGGAGATAGGATTTAATATGCTCTTGGCAGTCTGGGTAGCTAAGGAGTCCTGCTGAAGCCTTCTGCCTTAACTGGAGTTTTTCTAAAAGATGGTGACTAGGGTTAGATTAAAGCAAAACCAAATCAAACAAACAAAAAAACCCAATAACATCTACAAAAAATCAACAACAACAACAACAACAAAAGAAACACCACCAAAAAGCCAAAAACCAGTCCTTTGTTAAGGGGGAGGATAAAAAGTAGACACATAAAACACAGAGGATGATGGGTGGGCAAACCCGAATAACACCCTGTCCCCACTTCTCCCAGGCCCATCACAGCAGCCATCAGTCCATCAAAGGCCCACCACGTGTGCACCTGTGTGTTTGTCTGAATGAGGGGTCTGTGTCAGCAACCAGAGAGGAATTGTAGTCTCAGTGACCCATAATATCCAGGTGCCAGGAGCTAGGGAGACTGGCCAGATACTGGACAGACTATCTGAGCTCAGCTGCTGACGGAATACATGTTGTACACGTGTTTGTATTTCCCAGTAATGGATCTCCATCCTGATTAGCCAGAGAGGCAAAACAGGATGAGGCCATTGGTGCTGTCTGTGTTTGTGTGAGTGCTGTGTGTCCAGGACAAGACACATGAATACAAGCTCCATTTTAACTGGCTCATTAACTCTTAGACCAGGGCCCCGAGTGCCCCAATAGGCTTTAATTACTCTGACCAGCCTCACCTGGGATCTCCACCCCAAAGACTCTGCCACAGAGGTAGGAGTTACACTTGAAGCTACTCCTTGTTGAAGAGAGGCTATGGCTGTGTCCATTGCCAGACCTGACTGCTGTTTGGACTTCCCTTGACATATGTTACAGTTCTGTCTCCCCTGCTGCCTCCTGCTACTCCTAAATAGGCTCTTGGAGCAGAGTTTCAGGATAGACTCCAGATTTGGTTCTGCATTTTCTCTTGTCTGTACCTGCTAGCAGATCCTGTTACCAACATCCTTAGCCCATTCACTTGGAATTCTGCAGGACTGGAGAACTGTGCCTTCACTGCTCAAAGCAATGCCTCTGCTGAGGCCATCCTTGACTCCCAGCTCATCATCCCTCATGGAGCAGACCAACTCTTGCTGTTCTCTGACAACCTGCACTGCATGGACAATTCCTACATAAAAATCTCTGATGGTACTGTGCCCTTAATGTCCTCATGGTACAGATAAATCCAAGCTACCTGTTACCCCTATGCCCTGATGCAACCAAGAAATGGAATTGCTGCTAGGAATGGTGAGAACACAATCTGAGTGACGTATTATGATGTCAGCAGTGACTGGGCTGAGTTCTTCCAAATCACCCGGCTGGACAAAATTTGCTGACTTGTGCATGTGCACTCAAGCACCACTTCTCTTCACATCATCACTTAAATAAACTCAGCCAGGAAAACTGTATCATCAAGACTGCACCTGATGATGCTGCCAGCTGTGGCCTTGTATATTGGGAGAACTCCAGTGGTCTCTGCAGAAAGGACTAGTGCACTTGTGTCCTGTCTTCGTACCCTCTGCATAAGAAATGGATGGAGCTAAGTGAAATAAGGTATGAATGGGAAGCAGACATCTATTGCATCTATATTTTAAATAAGACTAGTGGCAAGGTATTTCTATTCTCCTTGGCATTCTATCATTTAAGTTAATAGAAATAAGATGTTCAATAAGGACTTATGAAATGTAATTAATTATTAGCTTTGAATATTAGGGGATTTTCTCTCAATGAGGGAATTAATTTTGTTACTTGTTCTCTATCTTTTGTGTTGAAGTCAGCTTGATCAGCTGCTAGGTAATTCCTACTTCAGAGCACTGCCTAAGTTCTGCCCTCTTCTTGATGCTTGACACAAACACATATGTGATCCAAAAGGTGCAAAGATAGAAGTCACCATCTAGCATTAAGAACAGCCCAACTATTATTTGCAAAGTATGTCTCTATATTAATGTAAAAATACATAAATAAAAAATACATTGCCTTAACTGAGTTAAAATTATATGACATAACTTAAAAACAAAAATAATAGACTAAAGTATAGCGTTGCATGTGCAAAGCAGTGTTTATAGGTTCACAGGCCCTTTTTCTTTAAATGAATAGTAAAAAAGGAGTTGAGAACTGTTAGAAAGCATTACAAGGTTCCCCTTTGGACTTGAACTGCGTGTTCTTAAAAATATGTGTTTTGGGGGAGAGGTTCTGCTATTCCATAGTATAATAAAGTCTAACAGGAAGAATTATATTTGTTTCTTTTAATAATCCTCAGGGGTTTGTTTTATTTTAACCTATAAGCTTTTTTTTATCTCTATTGCCTTTAACTTGTAAATTTATTTTTATTTTGTAGATAGGAAAAATGAATAGCAAGTTTGATTTTAGGAACATCAGTTCAAGTCAGATGCCCATTATGGGTGACCTTCAGAAACTTCTTAGCCAAGGAGATATTACCCATCTTATTTTCTCCCTCAGCTCACAGGTTATTCATTTATTATCACTATTAATGTTCTCTGATTTGTTCTCTCACTACTGTTGTTCTCTGTTTACTACACACATATGGAAATATTTCCCTTCTCTTATAGACTCATTCTGCTCACACTGTAAAGGCAATAGTTCAGAAAACCATCAACAGCAATGCTGCAAATTAGAGAAGGGCAAAGAATTATGTTTTCACTCTCCCTTCTCAGCCCCTACTCCTTCCTGTAGCAGCAACTAGATCTGTTCTAGAAAAATTTATAGGTCTCTGCGACCTCATTAGAGTTTTTAGCCATGAATATCAATTCATCCCAGTCAAAATCAAAACCAGCCTTTCCCAGGCAATCTCCCAGCACTTCCAGCTTTAGTATCCTTGCAGGCAGGATGAGTACCCCACCTGTCACCTTAGGCACTGCCCAAAGAATCCTGCAGGACTCTGGCAACAGTCTACACTCCTTCAACTCCGCATTCACAGTGTGTCTGAAATATATGAATTCTATTTACATGAACTATCTCAACAGTGTTTTTCATCGGGTTTCATTACCTCTCTTTGTGATAATTGCAACATCCTTTGGTCTTAGCATGATTAATTAAATCTTGCATTGTTGATACATATGCAGAATGTTAATGACCTACGATTCTCCATTTTCAGGGTACTTTGTGTTTTATCTCTACTTTATTTATCAGACCTCATTTCCTACAAAGGAGGCAGTTGCCCTAACCAATCAACCCAAGAAAATAGCTCCATCACTGACTCATTTACATTAGAATAAAATTTTAAAATAGTCTTTGTTCCTTTTTTAGATGCTGTCTCTTTCATTTCATGCAAATTTACTGCACTGTTGTCCGTCAAATTCCTTAGGTCACACTTTTTCTCTGATGGCTGTCAAAACCAAACCCTGAAAATGGTATATAACATGATTCAATCATACTTACCAGCTTATTATTATCTCCTTGTATTTTCTGATTTTTCTCTTTCTGTAATTTCATATTTTACTCATAAATTACCTGGAATCTTTCTCCAGCCTGTTTTAGTACAGCATCTAGCAGGATTCTGGTTCATAACCAGGTCCTGTTAACACCACAGTAATGCTGGCAAAGGCAGTGAATCATCAGAACTGACTCTTCCATCACCTTTACGCTAAGAGAAATTTATGATAATCACACTTCAGAGGTTTCTGACCGCAGTAATCAGATATCCAATGATTTTGATTACACAAGAATAAGTGATTTCCAGTCCTCCTTTATCTTTTTTCAACTACTTCCCCTTCTTTTCATTCATACATATTTCTGTCTCCTTATTCCACATTTCCCCTCTCTCCTCACAAACACCATACATATGCTCTAGGCCAGCAAGCCAAAATAGCATTAAATGTATTGGTAACATTCACTGATAGATCATATGACAAATGTCAGCATTGATGGGGCCTTAATTTTTTTTTTATTCAGGTTAATCATAAAGGGGAACCAATTTTTATCTGTAACCAATCCAACCATGTGATCACTGGCCTCTGTGCTGTCAATCCCTGTTCCCCAATGCTCAGTGTGATGCCGATAGCACATGAGGTACCCATGGGAAAGTATGACAAATTTCTGGAAACTCACAGCAGCCATCCCACATGAAACATCTAGAACTTAACCAGGTGAGTTAGCACTGAGAAGGGTTAAATATTTCTTTGAAGACTAAATAAGAAATATGAATGTATTTCCCCTTTCCGCTCAATGTTTTTCTTTTTTTCAGGATCAGTTTATTTACAGCACTGGCTGTTTGTCTCAGCATTAACACCATGAAGTAAAGAGAAACAGATTTAAATTCACACTTTTTGGCCCCACTCCAGTAATCATCAGGCCAATGCTACCCACATGTGTATAGATAGGCAATGGCCATGAATACTTAATAAACCTTTCGTAATACATCAGAAGCTGAAAGCTGGTAGGAAGGTTGGGAGTATAGAATTCTCAGGGAATACAACAATGGAATAAAGGCATTGTAGAGAAGTCAATGTCCTTTGCCTCCATTGTGTGCACTGCTGACCAGCATTTCTTCCACAATTAAACAGAGGCTCTCTTTGAACCTTGTGGAACTCTGTTCACAGCAGAGATAAGCTGTGAACAAGTTAAAATTAGTAAATTGCCATTCTTATTATTCTTATTATTTAGAGCTCTGTGCCCTGCCAGAGCACCAACAATGCCAACTCCAGCTCTGGCTGAAGCTCATTTCTCTCCTGAAATCCCCAGAAAATACCGGCAATATTGAAGTCAATGCAGAATGCAAGAATTTTGGCAAGCGCCACGAGAAAGCTCCCAGCCCAGAAAATCCATCAAAAAATGCAAATAAATATCAAATGTTCAAGTTGATGAATCAGAACGTATTACTTGTGCCAATATCTCTCAAGTCAAAGGTTTTGTGTGCTTTAAAGTAGCTACAGTTCTGTTTATCAAAATAGCTGGCTTGTAAACTCCCTACAGAATTTCAGGGCAATGGGAGTAAGAATGCCAGTTGCACCATAGCCCTGATAAATTTTTTAAATCAATAAATAGCATATTACTTATTTTTTGTGGGAAGTTTTCCCTTCTGGTTGGAGTTATGTTCTTAAATGGTTCTTCTTGACTGAGTTCCACAACCCACTGAAAAAACGCAGTCCCCTGCGGGGACTGACAACTAATAAGCAAAGAGGACAAAGTCATTTGACCCATTCAAAGGACAGAAAGAGAAAGCTCCTGAGGTAAAGGTTAGACTAAGCAGTCAGGGGGGCAGAAGGCTGTTCTTTTTCACTCCCTCTCTTAACAGCCATTCATTTAGAAATGGAGATACTGAGAGAAAGCAGTGGGCTATAAGCAGATACAAGTTAGTACATGCTTATGGACTTAGTGCTCCATATGAAATGGAGACAAATACTAACAGATTATTTAATCAGCAACAGCAAGTTTGTGCACTAGGTTAAATATACTCATTTCAAATTAATTTCCTGCATTTCAAAATAATCTGTGGCATACATATAGTGCCAAACACCTAAATTATATTTTAGTGATGCTTAGTGCTACAGTATTACAATTGCTTAGTGCTATTGTAATAATAGAGAAGTAGTAAAGCAATCAGAATAGATATGGTTTATATATTTTCCTATTATACATGTATGATATATCATTCAGACAAAAACACCTGTCTTGGAAAACCTGGCATTTGGATTTTTGCACTGAGGGAAGGGGCCGTGCCTCTTTATTTCAATCACCTTCCCTCTAGTATTTTGTCCCCATTTTCTGTCCTATATAAAAAATTACTTTTAGAAGTTAAGTTTTAAGGAAAGCACTTGCACTATATTTTCTATAGAAAAGGAAAAACAGCTGATTGTATTTCCCTTCATTTTCTTTCTGTTACCATCTTCGCTTCTTTCTCTGTGTCTGGCTGATCATTTTCCACAGATGCTCACAGCTTTTCTTCGTTCAACTTTCCTGTCCATTTTCTCTAGCTCTGGATTATTATTTCTCTCATTTTCCACAATCTTTCAGCTCTACTCTGTGCCTCTTCCTCTTTTTAATTGATACCTTCCTCCAAAGATGTATTCTTCCTCCTGTGCAATTGTGTCTCCCCTCTTTTCCTTCATTTCCTTATCACGTATCTCCCAGCCTGCATTCCAAATTCCCAAATTTGCTGTCAATTCCCAAATTTGCCATATAAAGGCAAAGGCAGTGTGTATTCTTCCTGGGCTTTCTTAGACCTGCAGGCTCTGTCGTCTTCTCAACAGCTGATCAGCTTTCAGGAGAGAATAGAGATGATCTTCACATACCCCCAGGCAGCTGAGAGGTATAACAATATCGTGTCAACTGATACCATCCACAAACAGGTTTTTCACACCTCTCAGGTGTTCTCTAAAGACTAAGGATGATTTCTGCTGTAAGTTGAATAGGTGAGATAGCTTGTAGGAGTGACTAAAGGAGAATAGTTTGGGGGAGACTGGGAAAAGGCCAGTTTGGAATACATAGCACAAATTCTAGTAAACTTCCCCAAAAAGGAACTCAGTTGCCTTTGGTTGATCATTCTTCCTTTGTGGTTCTTGGTGGATGTTTTTCTTATCTGTCCTATTCTCTCTTTGGATCCCCGGTGTTTCTTTTTACCTTTAATTTTCTACTTCATTGTGCTGTTTTCCTCATGCTCACTGTGTTTCTTTTAAGGAAATCAAAAGAGTGACAGTAAGTCAAATAGACTCCTATAAGTAATATCCCAGATGACTAGTAAGAGAAATAAAAGAAACTAAAGCAAAGCATCCTGGACATCAGATGCACTTGGAACAAGGGAAAAAATGTACACATGCAAGAAAAAAACTCCCCTACAGACTTCAATACCATTCATAACCTCTTACCATTGTGCAAATAACTATTACTGAAATACAAACTCTTTATTCCTCTGTATTAGTTCACAACTAGTACAAGCACAAATAAACTTGGTACTTTTGCAGTAGAATCTACCCTTTTTCAGTGACTGAAAATATTTTTTCAGGCAGGAGACTCATAGATTGCAGCAGAAGACAAAGAAACGGACACTTGAATTAACCTTATAGTACCTGAGTGTGGCTCACAATTTCATGCTTCTTCTGCTACTTTCAGAACATTACAGGAGGACAAGTGATAGAGAGAAATATTACATAGTGGGCAAAAATCATATTAACACAGATTTTATTTCTGCCAGTGAACTTCTATAAATGTGGGCAAATCAGTCTTTCTTTTGTTCCTTCATTTGTAGAATGAGGATAGACAGACCTCTCTTGAAAATCCAATGTACTAATGAGAAACATTATATAAGGACTTGGTATTATTGTTATTGTTATTATTATCTAGACACTAAAAACACTACTATCCTAATGGAATTCCAAGCAGAATTTTGGACAGAAAATACTTCCTGCACTACAGATCATTTTGAATTTGAGCAAACTAAAGAATCTGCTGCTGCTCTTGCTGCCTGTCGCTGGGACATTTCTGTGTAGTTCACAGCATGTGCAGTATTTTACTGAAGTTTTGAAGTGTAAGTTCTGCACAAGCACAGCAAAACATAGGAGATGGAAGATTCAGTATGATGTCCTCCAAATGAGCACAGAGGACATACATAATTCACAGTTTCTGAGGAGACAAATGCCAATCTAAAGTTCCTTGAGAATATAAATTAACTTAATACTCTTTGAGAGCAGCTCACATGTAATCAGATTCCAGTCCAGGATGCTGTAAGAAACAAGTGGTGGCAAATTCAAATTCAAGATAGCATCCACACTGTAAACAAGAGTGAAATAGTGTTCAATATTACTGGAAATTCTAGCATTATATTCCATGGGAAAAACACAAATTCTAGATTCTATTCCTCAAAAGAGCAAAGTAGCACTTACTGACAAGGAAGAAACTTTCAGGCAGTCCCAGACCGAATGGTTGTACAGCATATTTTCTGTTCAAGGGTCAGTTAGTACTTGAATGACACGTGACTTATGAAGTGCTGCTGTGCAATACAAGTTTAAACTATTGCAAAAATACAGATCAGTAACAGTATTTTCACTACCATCTACATACAGACTGTGAGCAGATGCTTGTGATCAGTGAGTTCGCAATAAACTTACACAAGTGAAGGTGAAATGAAAATTGTACAATGTTGGTAAATTGATGATACAGAGTCTGAATATTCTTAATTTTTTTTATTAATCAGAAATTATCATTTTGCTAGCACAGCTGTAATAACTGAATAAAGTGTTAAGATAGGCTACATTTACTAACCAATAAAATGGAATGCAATAAATTAAAGATTTAATTAGGAATACCTCCCTTATGAGCTAATTACTATGTCTGGAGAAGCACTGCACACTGCCTTCAATGATACATTTGGTTTGCATTCAAACAACCAGTCTGGATGCAAACAACAAGGCCATCAGAAATAACCTCATCCTTAGGAAAATGTTTCAATCCATCAAAATAAAGGGACCAGATGCCCAGGCACATTTTGAGAAGAGTGATTTTCAGACGGGAAACAGCATTATTGAGATATACTCTTGAATTCTCAGAGCTAAATGGTGGGTTAGTAAAGTATTTGTCCCAGTTGTAAGCATTTGTCATAAAGGAAGATAAGCTGATGAGGCAGTACTTAAGAATTAACAAAATACTTCCACAAAGACTTACTTTGTACTGTGGTCAATCAGAGAAAAGTGCCCAAAAAGCTCAGAACATTTGTTCTGAAGTCACTGATGTAGCAAAGCAAGACTAGAATAACTACTCTTGGACATTGTTTCTCTTAACTGACTTAACAGGTAAAAAATCATTCTTTACCTGCAGAAACCAGGAGTAGTCTGAGACTATACTGTCCTGCCAAAAACTGTCACTCTTACACACATAGTACCTTAACTTGTGGTGATGTTGTCAGAGCTTGAAGAGACAGGGTGTGACAAAGGACTGCTGCAGAATGCAAATGGAGCTACTATTTGGCCTTAGTTTACTGGAATCCCATCTAAAATGCTCTCAGGCAATGCTGCAAAGAATAAAGAGCTTCAGAGTATTGTGTTTCCCAGACTACAACAGTGGGAAGGATGAATTGCCTGCATTGCAAATGCAGCAAAAAATACCTCTTAATTGCTGTGCCTGGAGCAAAGAAAAATAATTCAGCATGGATGCTTGCTGGGTTACATACCAAAACAGTCTTATTCTGAGCTGATTCAGTAGGCTGGTATGCAGTGCTGGCTCACCGAGCCAATACAGTCTATCAGCTTCTGTGAAAGAAAAATTACTGCTGGGAGAATGACAGTCATTGAAGATCCTGCAAGCAGGAGACCTACCAAGCATAATGTGATTAACTACACTTTTTAGGAAATATTGCAAAATAGAGCTGTATTCGTGAAATAGATTCCAGAACAGTTTTTGTAACTTTCTGTCAAGATGCAGACTCATGAAAATGGTAAAGAATTGGCACTGCAGCTTACAGATTTATCCAAGGATAATGAAGACTGTCCATGTAGCTCCACATAGCTATATGTATTATTCTGTTAGTACCCAAACAACTTCCTTCTGTAAAGGTAATTGTGGAGCTGCTATTGCTTCTTAAAGGTAATTACACATATCAGCTTTGCCTATAGCAACATATGGCAGCCATATTTTGGTGCTTTCCTCCATGATTCACTCTCACAAATCAAACAGCTATGCCTTCATTGCTCAAGAGGTGGTAATGGAAATCCACTGGCATCTTATAAAGGAAGAAATTCTGTAGGAATTGGCATGGACTTCTGCAGAGGGACTAGGTGACTTACCTGATTTTTGTCTGTGCCATGACACTCCAGCTTTATGCATGTGATGAAATGATGTAAGAAGAATTTTTTTGGGCATGTTTCTCAAAGAAAAAAAAAGTTTGTCTCAGTTTCAGAATATTTCCAATAAAACTTACACAGTTATGAATCCAATAAAACAGATTTTAAGCAACAATTAAAATGCTGAGAAACAACAAAAAAGCTGGCTGGCATTTAACTGCCCCAGATGTTATTTATAATCTGCTGAAAGCAAGCTCAAAAAACTAGGTGAATATTCCAACCAAGGTTTTAAGAATAATAATTATGAAAGTGATTCTGCCTTTCTTGACTCAGACAATCCTGTTGTTAAAGGTACAGCATGGAATAGCCGCAAATGGTCTTGTGTCAGTAATTAAAGTGTAACAGGGCTGTGAAGACCCTTAAGGGAGGGTTGTCACACAGGGATGCACAAACTGAAAGCCTACACCAAACAAGACTGATAAATAAAGCATAGCATGCAAGATTATTTCAGTGAAACCTTAGAAAAGGGAACAATAAGGACCCAAACTGTTACAACACTCTCCCTTCTAGCTTTTATTTGGGGTGCCCATCCTCTGGAAATTATTCCTATTTCTAGGCTTAAGACCCCACACTGAGAGATGAGTAGTACTCCCAGACTTGGGACCTCTCTTCTGGAGATTAATGTTTTTCTACAGCTGAACTTCTGCTGCATTTATGACCCTATTTGTAAATACTGTGACCTTTCTTGGAGTTGTACAGTTTTGGATTTGAATGATTAAGGAGTGGCAGAGGACACTAGATACCAGATACCAGAGAGGAAGATGTTTTGGCCACACAGATGAAAGTGAATGCAGAATAAGATTACTGGATAGGAAATAAGGAATAGCTCTGGATGCTATCAAGAAGCAAAGCATAACTGTCTTTGAATCCTTGGTATTTGTTGTCCTAGTTCAAGGAAGGCTGAAATGACTGGATTGCTGTTTTAATTTCAAAATTTGGGGTTTCTGTTGCTGGGTTGTGAAGGCCAAGAATTTTGAGGTTTTTATTTTCTTGTTTAATGTAGAATTTGGATTATGGCATTTTGTGTTTTGCACTCTTCTTTGAAACACTAGGCACTGAATATAACCAGCTCTCCAGGAGATTAGTGCTGCTGTTACATTGTTTCAGATGGCTGGTGCCTGTGTCTCACTTAGGGTTAAAAAAACCAACCACCAGATTCGTAGTCAGGAGGTATCAGACTGCTATAAATCAAAATGGAAAGTTCACTGGGAGATACTATCATTTTCCCTGCTACACCAGGAGAATATATCAGCAAAGTCTGAAAAGGAAGGAGCTCACTTTCACTTATATTCAGTGAAAGGTGACATTTAAATGTGATTAACCAAGGTATAAACTATCAATATCTAAAGGCCAAGGGAAAAATCCCTGTGAAGTTCTCATAGACAGGAGGAAAATAATCTATTTGAATAGATGCCAGACATGAAAGTAGAGAGATAAAAAGAAGAGAACACAATTTCTCAAAACTTTGCAAGAATAAAAGATCAAGAAGGAAAGGGTAATCAAGATAATAAAACAACCAACCAACCAACCAACCAACTGGCAGAAAGGTCAAGAAAGAGGATGGAATAGAGAGTCTGCTATCAGGCAGATAAGAATGCTTTAGGGATTGCATAAAAAAATATTTTGGCAAATAAAGAGGGATGACACCAGCTTGGAAGGTATCCAAGATAGAGCTGGAAGAGAAAGTACATCTGCTGTAGAATGGGTGTTCAGTGAGTTTGGAGATAAAGAGTTTAGAGATAAAGAGGAGAAGAGTAATGGGGCAGACAGATGGGGATTACTTGTCCAACCTACTGATATAAGCACTGTGGCCAGTGTGGATCTTCTAATAGAAATCTTTTTTTCCGTTTGTCTGTAGAACCATTCATGGACTGTAAAGCACAAATTCAGTTCACGGTGAGATAAAAAGGAATTTTTACCTGATCCTTTGGTGATTTTTCATTTCCCCTCCAGAGGGCAATGGTTTCAAAGAAAACATTTTGTCCTGTGTTTGGCTGATGCCTCAGCTTGAGTGAGAATTTACTTTTTTCTTTCTTATTGATTGTCATCAGCCAGTTCTAGATTGATAAACACTTATATCTTCACCTTGCTTGCAAATAGTGACACTAATTCATGTCAAATTCAATGCGTCAAAGATGAGCATTTTCTTTGTTAAAATATATTTGTCTGTAGAATGAATGCATCAATCTTAAAAAGAAGGTTCTTTTATAATAAATAAAGTTGCCTAAATATATTGGTTCTGTAGCTGCAAGCGTGCTTTAATGTTTCCATAATCCCAAATAGTAAAATCATAGGAAAAGGTTATCTAAAATCAAAATGTTCAAAGATTCAAGCTCACAAAGGGTATGACTTGGGTATTTCTTTTCAGTTCCTTTCTGCTTAAAGATAATAATTGAATAATAATAATTGAAAATGTTGAAGAAGAGATGGAATAGAAAGCTTTAGTACTTTGGTAAGTAATTTTCTCAGTTCATTTAAAAGCTGTCTTAGTAGATCCTCATATGAAAGATTAATGAGCTAAGACAAAATAAAGGAAGACTATAAGCTTTGGTCTTCCCAATCATCTTTTAATTGTCCTTCCTCATCCTCCCACTCACCTTCTTTACCTGTATCTTTTCTATTTGCAGATTTTGTTAAATTCGACTAAAATGCTGATTTTCTCACAGTAATTTTTGTGTTCTTAGCATACCACCAAACAGCATCCACAAGGAAAAACGAACCATCAAGAGCTGTCTATTTAAACGATTCAAAACAGAGAGGTTATCTGGATCTTTACAAATAATGCCACTGATCCTATGCTGTATTGTGAATTGTTTTCAGGTATGACAGCTTCTTGGCCTGACACAGTATTTTAATCTGATGGACAGAATTAGCCAAGCATGCCTCATTCAAGTACCTTATGAATGGATTTGCCAGCTGGGAAGGGGCTAATATTAGGGTTTGTGAAAGCCAGAGGGAGGAGATTGGTTACCCAAGAAACAAACAGATCTTTAAGCAGATATATCCAAGAGATATACCAAGCTCAGTCTTAACCTGGTCTGGTAACCCCTTCTGGCAAAAAATAAACTGTCAGCTACAGATATAAGACAGTAAAGGAGGTAAATGGAAATTCTGCAACTGATGTGTATCTTTTTCTGCTCTACGACAAATTGCACATCATATTGAAGAAAATTCCCTTTATCCTGGTTTAAAAACTGGCAACTGGGCAACATGCAAATTGGAGGCAATGAGATTTTCTGTGAGAGGAAGTACAAATGCTGTCAGTTGAGGAAAACTATAATCAGAATTTGTGGCTTTTTTTGTCTGATCATCCCAACCTTGGAGGTAGAAAATAGTTAAACTAGTGATCAGTTAAGATGAGGAAGACAATAGTGAACCGCCAACTGATGAACCTATCTACTTTTTGCAGTCACTATATCTTCTGGGCAGGTATCACATTTTGAAAAGGTCCTCTGGTTCTCAGGTCCTGTGGTTTGTAAAAAAAGGTTCATGTGAACTTTCACTATTTTCATACGAAGGTGAAAAGAAGCATGTTTGGGTTTGCTCAGCCACAAAATACCAATGTCATGTTTTCCCTCCCTTTTTATTTCCTAAGTAAGTAATTCTGCAGTCCACCAACACTTGTACTTCCTGCAGTGCTACAGTTGTGCTTACTTGATATTAAGACCCTTGTTATTGATCAGAGCAGAAATAGCTGATTAAACACATTTACCAGGCATTGCTGCCCTAAAAACAGCAAAAAAAGCCATCCTGGAGAGTTTAGGCCACAATGTGAAAAGGTAGAACGCTTTCAGGGTTTCCTTTGCAGACAGCTGGACAGGATGTACCTCAGTGTCAGGTTCAGCTGGCCTTTCCACCCAGTGAGAAAACCATGGGATCGGGTTTGGGGACTTGTAAAATTGGTCTTTGTGTCTGTCTATAGAACCGATTAAAAAAAACCAAAACATAGTATAGGGTACAATTACAGAGTGTCTGGGTTTCACTGTGGAGAATGATACAGAGTTAAAAGACACAGGTTTATCATATACGGTTAAACTGAAGCAAGGAGAGACGGACTAAATGAGGTATCTCTTTAGGACTTCTTAGTAGAACATTCCTTCTAATGCCTCAGGCAATGATCGAGGCAGACTAGCCTGAAAAACCAGGGGAGTGAATGCATTTTGCAGCTCCAAGTCAAACAAAACTGCAGCACGCCGAAAATATGTTTCCGTGTTCCTGCACAACGCATCCATGGATTCAAACAACCCGGTGAAACTACTTCTAAGGTCCTGTTGCTTTAATTCTTCCAGACCCTGTGTAGTGGGCGCCTTCTGTGCTTCAGCCTCCCCAGGGCAGCCGGGACTTTCAGCGGAGAGGAAGCAGCTTTTGCCCCCGGCCGGCGGGGCCACAGAGGGATGGCGAGCGGGCAGAGGGGCCGCGGTGCCTGCGCTGCCGGGCCGGGGCTGCTGCGGCGGCACGGACAGGAGGAAGGTGGCGATGGACAGACCTGCAGTGGCTGCCCGCGGAGGTGGTGGAGTCACTGCCCCTGGGGGAGATCAAAGGAAGGCTGGATGTGCACCTAAGCGCCATGGCCCAGCTAACATGGTGTGTTCGGCCATGGGTTGGGCTCGATGATCTCGGAGGTGTTTTCCAAGGCAGCTGATTGTGTGCGGGGGGAGACATGGCAGCAGCGCCATAGCCTCCAGTGCCCCCCGAGGGCGCCGTGAGCTGTCCCTCGGGCAGCGCCGCTCCCATCCGGCTGGGGCGGCCCCGCGGGGCGGACTGCGCCTGCGCGGCGGGAAGGGGCGGGCGGGGCTGGGGCTGGGGCGGGCGCGGGGCCGGGCCGGGCCGGGCCGGGCCGGGCTGGGCTGGGTTGGACGGCGGCTGCGCAGCGCGGCGGGGACTGTGTCCGGGCGGCACCGGCGCGGGAGACGCCGAGTTACACCTACGGCCCGGCGGGAGCGTGTCAGCGGCGGCGACGCACGGACAGACGGACGGACGGTGAGCGCAGCGCCCGCGCCCGGCTGGCGAGCAACAGGTCGCGCCGCGGAGTCACCAGTCCGGGCTGGCCGGAGCTTCCCCCGCGGCCACGGCGCCCGCGGAGGCCCGGGGCTCCGGGCGGCACGGCGGGGCACAGCAGAGCCCGGCTCGGGGCTGCCGGCGGCCCGGGCTGAGCCCCGCGGAGCCCGCGGGGCGGGGCGGGCCGGCTACAGGTGCCGGAGGCGCTGCGGGAGCGCGGGGGACGCCCAGCCCGCAGCCCCACTGCGGCTCCTGCACTCCCTGCAGCCCTCCCTCGGGTGCCTCCGCAGCTTAGGCCCAGGAGCTGTAAGGAAACCTCCCGCACCTGGGTGTGCGCTCTCTGCGTGGTTGTATAGGGGGGTTTGTTTGAGTTTTAGTGAAGGGGGAAACTTGAGGCCCCCTGCTCTGCACTTCTGACCCTCTGGCAGGTCTGTGTTTGGAAATGGTGCCTCTGTAAAGAGGTTGCTTCAGGTTGGTTCGCGAAGCTTTGCAAGGCTAAGTTAGAAGAGGCTGAACGTGTGCGACTTCAGTGCATTTTCTGTTCAGCAGGAGGTAGCGCACATCGATCGCGGCTCCGTGTTCCCAAAGCCTGTAGCGGCAGTGCCTGGTGCGGTGCTGGGACTTTCCTTACGGAGCCACCGGGACTGTGCGGTGGGACAGAATCCACAGCCAAGTAACAAAGAACGCGGGAACTGTGAGCTTAGTGAGACAAACCGCATGAGAAAACTAAATTAACTTGTGTTTGGCGTTTTTGAAAAATATTTATAATAATGTTCTCAGATGTCTCACATGGGACGGATCCACGAAAAATAACTTTATGAGGAATATTGCAGGGGATAAATTTCAGCCAGTGCCGGGAGGGTAATTTGTACGTGATGATTTATCAATGACTGCAGTCAGATTTCTAACTAGTGACTGATGGTGATCTTTTCTGTGTGTTTGCTGCTTCAGTGTACAACTTCCTATGCCTTAAAGAGACCTCTCTGCGTTTTTGGAGGATTGAGGTGTTTTTTCTGGCTTTGTAAAAAATGGAGTATCTTTGTACTGCTTTTACACATCTGAGTCCGCAAGCTTTTGGTTTTAATCTGTTGTCCAAATTCTCACACACAGTAGATGTTTTCTTATGATCATACTAGAGCTGTTATTACAAATCGGAATGTTAAACCCTTTAGAGTCTAACTGCTTTATACACATGTAAACTCTTTTCCAGTTCACTATTTTACACGTTAAAAGCTTAGCTAATGGTTAGTATGGCAGATAACTTTTAACAAGGCATCACAAATGTTACAGAACTTTGAAGCAGTCTGGCAGACTTTTAAATTTAATTTATGTTACTGTTAATAGGCTTATGCAGAGTTAAATGTTAATACATGGTCATTGAACTCTTTTCAAAGTAGTTCTTTCAGATTTTACATCCTTCCAATGTGTTTCATGTTGCTTTGCAATGTGTGAAATAGCAGTGGATGGTAATTTTTTCTGTATAGAATTAGGTGATGGTAAAGACTGGAACTTTACTTAGTTTTTATTAAATTTCTTCTCAAAAGTTCTGAACTTCCTTAAAAATGAATATCAAAGTATTTCTTCACTAGACTGATTGGTCTGCCTGAGGAATCTGCAGGAGTTACTCGGGCGTTGCGGGGTGATGGACATCTTTCAGTACCACAGCAGTGTGTGACAGAGGAGCATTAAAAATGTAGTGTAGAGCTTGACATTCATACCAAGGACTGTGGACACAGAAAGCTTAGTGTAGTCTGAAGTTCATGTGCATCCACTTATTTTCCCATGTAAATAGTTACATTTTCCTAACATCTCCATTTGCTTTTAATTAAAATCTCTTGCTATACTTTGAAGTTGCAGGCTTCTAAAAACCTGTAGCATTTTTTGATGCGAATTCTGTTATGTCATTAAAGATTAGCACTTAACATGATCAGATGCTACGGTTGTAACTAGCTGTTTCAGCTACCGTTTGTTTTTTCCCAGTTTGCACTTTTAAGTGTATTCCTTTTGCAGTGTTGCACTTCTGGAACGCTGAAGGATAAAATTTCAAACAGTCTGCTACTTCTTAGATAACAGTATTTGTGTTTGTGTTCATGTGTCAGTGTAAAATTTTTAAATGTTCTAGCAACTGACTTAAGTTTCTGAGTGTGGCAGGTAGTGTTGCAGAAAGACTTGACATTACGGTCTTTGGAAGACTAATTACTACATTGGTCATACATTTGGAAACCTCAAGACTTTTTGTAAATATTAATTAGATATTGCTCTCTTATTTTCCTTTTATTAGTGGGTAAAGAGAGACATTCGTATGTTTGAAAAGGTTTGGAGCCAGGTTTGTGGTAGAAAATTCAGTGGAAACCGTTTAACATCAGGTGTGCTGGCAGAATTACTTTTCTAATGTAGTTACATATTTTGGAGCTTTCTTCAATAGAACTGTTCTGACAGCAGGTGTGTTTTAGGTACACCTCCTCCTTCCTGCACTCCCAGTATAGCTGGAAAGCTACTCCGAATGTCCTAAGAATAGTTCAGGCTAATGTGTGAAGCAGAAGAAAGAAGAATTATAACTGCGTGAACAGTTATATTGCAGACTATTTTAAAGTACGTTTTTGGGTTTTGGTGTTTTTTTTAACCAGAGGTGATCAACTGGGTGTGTATGTTGGTAAAGACTTTTTACACTGCTGGGATGTCTGATTACACACTAACACATAGCTGTGTGAGGAGAAATAAATGCTCAAAGTTTGCATCAGTTAAGTTAGAAAGCGAACAGGAATACCATTAGTAATGCACACTTCTACAAGGAAGACTTCTGTGAAAGGCCTAATCTTGCACACTTATCTTTTGGCAGAATAAGGTTGTGATATTGAATTCTTTACAGATGCATAAATGGTTCAAGTGCCTGCCCAACATGTCGAGATTTGGGTTCAAATCCTTCTACTCTTTGGAGGAGCTGCCAGTTCCCAAAGGGAATACCTATAAACTGCCAGGCCACTTGGGTGTTTGGGTGTGAAGTGCTTCTAGGCATCAGGCAGTTTCATTCTTGAGGAGCAGTATTTGCTTAGGAACAGAGAGCATGACATGTAGACCAGGAACTAGCTCGAGCAAGTACAAATTGATGATATGGACACAAGTCTCCTTGTTAACAGGCAAAGCGTTGAAAGAGTAAATGAAATGGATTTTTTTCATCTACCCAGCATGGTGTGGAATTCTTGAGACTTAAATCTCTGATCTTTGTTTATTCTTGGCTGACTTGACCAATTCTTACTGATGTTGAATATTAGATATTTGGACAGCACCTATAATGTGCCCTTTTCATTGCAGAGCACAGCTTTGTTGCTTATCTGTGGATTGTGGGGTCTAGTAGGTGGCATAGCATCTAGATTCTCTTGT
This sequence comes from Pithys albifrons albifrons, assembly GCF_047495875.1. Classification (NCBI taxonomy): domain Eukaryota; kingdom Metazoa; phylum Chordata; class Aves; order Passeriformes; family Thamnophilidae; genus Pithys; species Pithys albifrons. The sequence goes on from NC_092463.1 coordinate 34,253,490, forward strand.
GGATCTAATTCTGCTTTCTTATAAGATGCTAAATAATTAGATAGAGAAATGTAATTGTTTCAACATACTTACAATTATTATCTGCTGTATTAAGGTCACCTCAGTGTCTTGTGTTTCCTTAAGTGATTTGACTATTGCATCATGTGTCTGTTCTGGTTGGCCATAATTGTCTTCTAAAGAAAAATAATGAGTAAAAAACAGTTAATGTGATTTTTATGCTTTCATTTTTAATACTTGGTTTTGCCTCTAGTGTTTTATTTTAAAAATTTTGACCTTAGGGTTAGAGAAAGGCTTGACAGTTGATACATGTGACAGTGCAGCTCATGGTAGTTAATCACAAACTTTAGTGTCTGCGTTCACTATACTTTTTCAGCATAGACAGTGAGCTCCTGATGTCCTGCAGAGGTCTAACAGAGGAATAGATGCTAGAAAGAAATTCTGGGAAAAGATAATTCTTAAGAAAAATAATAGAGAAATCAAACTCTAAGCTTCATTCTTGTATCAGGATTCCTCTTCTGAGGAAACTGTTGAAGGTCATACTTGATTATTTAGCCATAAGAGCTAATTCCCAAGACTCCAAATGTGGGAGGGTTTTTTTGGAAAAAAAAAAAAAAACAGTTTAAAGCCAGGAATGATTTCTGGCAAAGATATATTAAGCAGTGAAGTGGTTTTTACAAAAGATATTAGAAGTACTCAAGTGTGGCAGTAGTCAGTATATTCATATAAGTATCAGCCTGTGTATGTAGATGCATCAACTGAATAGTCAGTGTGAATTCTCTAATGTGAGGTTGTTCAGTGGTTTCTTCAAACTCTCAAGAAAGTTCAATTCAGCAAAACCATAAACCTTTGATAACTGGGAAGTGCTACTGCAACCTCAGCATGTGCTCTTTGACCTGGCAGTGGCTCTGGGAGGTGGCTGTGTGCATTCCAAGGCTTTCTCAAGGATAAGTGTGTATTTTTGTAGTCAGGAAGGAGAGGCTGGAAATTATTCAGTTAGGTACCGGTGGTGTCGAGTTCTGAGTACAAATGTGTGAGCTTAGGGGAGGACAAGGTCTGCTAATGCCTAAAGAGGTCACTTCTCATTTTACCAGTATATTGTTAAAAAGTGCCAGTGATACACATGAGAGCTGTTGTTGTTAGTGCTGAGAGTCCATCGGAGTGACTTGTGTTTATGGAGACGTACAGAGGAGTGAAACTTTTAAAAGATCACCTTGTTCAAGGCTGAAAGCAGGTAAAATATAACTGGCATGATGTCTTGGTGAAAACATTATGGAGAGAAATTACTTTTGATGTTCTCCTGGAGCCAAATCTTGATCTTGGTTTGGGTGGCAGAGATAAGCAAGTCAGCTCTCATCTGAATATTCAAATGTAAACCCAAGTGTTCTCTTAACTGGGATGATCTTCACAATTAAGGTCAGTGAAGGAGGTATGCGTTGGTAATGTCTGCTCTGTTAATCACTTATTTAGGAGCTGGTCTTTCAGTGTGGCAGAGGAGAAAACCAGAGAGGGAAGCCTGTTTTTCTGCATGGTGTTTGTAATACTGAGTTAAATTCTTTAGCATAGTGGATACTTTTTCTTTAGAATGTGATGCCTTTGCATATAGAGCTCAGGCCTCACCTTAATGTTGGATCATGCAGCGTTCCTGCAGTGTCGTGGCTGAGAACTTGTGATTGCCCTTGTTTGTCTTATCAAATTGCCATTTACTTCTCAGCTTCTGTTAATGAAACTTGAGGCAGATTAATCATAGATTAATTCAGTGTATCTTGGCTAAGAAAATTAAAGTTGCTTTTGTAGAGAAACTGTGTTACAGATAATGGCATCGTGTGCCATAAAAATTAACTGTGTATCTTGTATTGGCTGAGAGAGTGTGTTGCTATTTCCTCTATATGACTTACTTCTAAAGATTCTCTCATCTCTGAAGGCAAAACTCAAGCTCTTGGGTTAAAAACATCCAGCTTCTAAACAGACGAGTGTTTGGATTGTGTAGGTTGGTATCATATTGGTTGTACTTCTTATGAATGTATATGCTTGTTTTCAGAGAGCAAATCTCTTCTTCGCAGTGTCTGAAAGGCTGTGTGATGTCAGCAGACAAACTTAGGCCTCTGTTAGTGGGACAGTACAGCATTAGTGGAGATCACGTGCTTTCTACAGAGTCAGTTCCTGTAGGATCAAGTGGTGCTGGAATTGCTTAGTGCCAGTGGCACTGACATTTTGCTTGAATGTTATTAGAACTCCTCAAGTGCATGAGGTGAGAAAACTGGGTTGAAATGGAACTGGGATATATGTATTTGAAGGGGGTGATTGTTGTACAAGAATATAAAACAAGCTCTTACAATTTAATATTTTTTTTCAATAATCAAGACGTTCTAAATTAGTAACTTAATTACTTACAGGGAGGAATTAGCACCATATCTTAGTGTAAAGTGAGGTAAAAGCTGATCAGCTCGACTGTCTTCTTGGGCTGCCTGACTAAATGACTTTTGAGCCCAGCAGTATTGGTTTTGTTTTTGACAAGTGGAATAGTCTGGTTTCACATACTTGTTTTTATAAGGGTATAAACAGCACTAAAAAGTCATTTGAGTGTAAGGTCTTTTTAGATTTGTAGACTTTTTCTACTGAATTATCAATTCTTGCCTGTTTAGGGTATTAATTTAGTGTGTGTCGTGATCTCCTCTCCAGATTTTTACTTTCATCATCAGCCACTTCCTGGCAAAGTGTGCTGCTTCAACTGATACAGTGAGGGCTAAGTGAGAACTCGGAGGAGGAAAGTTACTTGGCTTCAGTGGAAAGAGGAGAGCAGCAATGTGAGGATTCTGTAGGCTCTTAGACACTTCTCTGCCTTTTAGCTTACTTCAATTTCTTCTTTCTTCATTAGCTTATCAAGCAAGATGTAAATATTAAGGGCTGAAAGTGTATGCCATGGGAAGCTAGGAGTTGAAAAAGTAAATCTCACTTGTTCTTCCTCCTAGAAGAAAAAAATCCTGAGGATGATCTTAGGATAACATAACAGTGAAAAAGCTATTCAACTAAAGACTGATTTTTCTGGCATGTTTTGTAGGTCATTACTTTCTTTATGCTTTTGCTAATTTTGAAGTAAGGAGAGGTCAAAATGAAGTGCAATGGAGAGCTATTTCTTCTTGACTGAAAAAGAGGACATCTAATTATATGGTATTTTGAAGCAGCAGTTAAGAATTGTCTTTTGTTTGTAGATTATGAAGTATTTTTTAGGTTAAACTTTGCTTTTTTTTGATGTCTTTTTTATTCAAACTAGTTGACCTATTGCAATTAGTCATATGGTCAATTTTGAAGAGTCATTGTACATTGTTTTTCTTAGATCTTTCCTGGTTTAGTGTGGACTTACACTTTTGATGCTCCTTTTTTGGCACATTGTCTGTTACTCATCTTCTTTCTTTCTGCAGACCTGCAAACATGACTCTTTCTCCATCTCCTCTCTCCAGATAGGGAAGATGGACAATATTGGGAAGGAAACAAAGATTCTGTGTGTTGGATCACACAATTTCTATACTTGGTCTTAGGACCTTTTGCTTTCTTTTTCTCATCATATTATTGCCTTGTGTCTTCAGGATGGATTGGCTTGTAAAACAGTACCTATTCTTAGCATTTATTTTCTTTTGCAGTCCTGGTTCTCCTTTTGATCTTCTGGTGTTTGTGTTCTCATACCTCTCATTACAGCTTTGATATATTCAAAGATACCTGTTCTATTTCAGTGGGAGTTTTTTTCTGTAATGAGAGTGAAGTGAAGCAGAAATACTGCTTTTTTATGGGACATAATGAGTACTATCTAGCGATGTGCAAAGCAGAGTAGTTCAGTGCTAGGAGTTTAAGTAATAATTTTATCGAGTGGTGGGATAATTAGATATTTGTGAAGTGTGATAAAATTGAACCACATTTGTGTTTGTGTATAACTGTCAAGAAAGTTATCTTTAACCATTAGTGTCTGTTTCTTGTGCTCTATGTAGTGTGAGTGATAGCCACAAAGCTAACAAAATGCTAAATATATCAGGAAAGTCATTAAGATGACAGAAGACATCATATTGCAACTATGCAAAACCCTGCTGTCCTCATTCCTCTGTGCAGTTCAGGTCTCTGTGTTTAAAGGAATATGCAGCAGAAGTAAAAAATACAGAAAAAGGCAACAAAACCAAGGAGCCTTGCAAGAGGCTGGGAAGACAGGACCCCACAGTTGAAAGAGGATGTTATGGAGATTTTAGAGGGGGGGAAAATAAAAGGCACGGAGGCAGCAGATCTTCAAAATGCAGGATGCAGTTGATTAAAGTGAAAGGTTTGAAAGAGGTAAAAGAAGCTGTTACTTCACATACTGGGTGCTGAACTGCTGACATTTGTTGCCGTAGGAGTTTGTGGAGGAAATCAGTTATCAGCAAGTTCAGAAGTGTGGTTATACAGATTTCCAGGCAAGCAGATCCATTGACAGATATATTTAATCATTCATAATTGAATAGTCAGGGGTGTCGTACCATGCAGGGATGTCCTGCAATTATCGAACTTCTGGATGCACAACAACTCATCTGGTTGCCACTGTCAGATGGAGACTTGGGGCTGGATGGACCACTGATCCAACACACCAGCGTGCTTCTGTGTTGCCCTAAGCAGCCAGAAATCATGTTTTACACCTCACTGAAATTTGTCCCATAAAAATGTGATATATTATCTTAACCAGATGCTGTGCTGGGCTACAAGATTGTAACAAGCTGCTTTTATTTTAGGAGCTGATTTGTTTTCAAAAAGCAGGGAACTGAAGAGCTGGAAAATCTCAATAAGAGATAAGTCCTATGGGGAGAGGCTGAGGGATCTGGGGTTGTTTAGCCCGGAGAAGAGGAGGCTCAGAAGTGACCTCATCACTGTCTATAAATACCTGAAGGGAAGTTCTAGCCAGGTGGGGACTGGTCTCTTCTCCCAAGCAGTCATCAATAGGACAAGGGGGCACAGGCTCAAGCTCTGCCAGGGGAAATTTAAGTTGGATATCAGAAAAAAAATTCTTTATAGAGGGAGTAATCAGGCATTGGAATGGGCTGCCCAGAGAGGTGGTGGATTCACCATCCCTAGAGATTTCTAAACTGAGATTGCACGTGGCACTGAGTGCCATGATCTGGTAAGGGGACTGGAGTTGGACCAAGGGTTGGACTTGATGATCTCGGAGGTCTTTTCCAACCCAATCGATTCTATGATTCTATGAAAACAATACAAACCAATATAATAATGCAATAACTGTGAATTCCTTTCTCCTAAAATGAAATGTCATATTTAGGATTCAGTGTTGATGGCTCAGTTTTGATCAGTGGCCAGTGTGCAAAGCAGGGTGGGGCCCTGTGTTATAAATGCATCTGCATGTGGCTGAACTTGGAATCTGTGTGATGCACTTGTTTGAAAAAGCAGTCTTAGAAGCTGAATACCTCAGTTAAAGTTGGACTGGGACAATCTGCAGAAATTAGGTTAGGCTTGCTTATTATGTATAAAACTCTCTGAAGTCTTGAGTGTGGTTTCTGTGGCTGATCAGTAGTCGTTCATAATTTATAAATCTTATGTGAAGTAAATGTTGTATATGTTTCATCATAATAAAAACTACTAAGGGGATAAGAATTTTACTTAATAGATTGTATAAAATCAGCAATAGAATTTCTGTAGTGGAAAAGTGTTAAATATTTGCATATGTTTTTTAAAATTGAATAATTTGAGTTGAAAACTTGAATTTATATATACTTTGTCCCCTAAGCCAGTTTCTGACTTGTATTGGTGAGAACTTCATACAATTTCTCCATATGTCAATATTTTAAAAATCTTTTCTATACAAATATTTAATGAATGCAGCTGCATACCTAAGTGATTGGGTAGTAAAAGTAGGCTAGTTTGTGTTCTCTCTTAAGTCACACTCTTGTCAAATCTTATATTAATGCTGTTCATTTGGTATTACGTGTGTTAGTGCTTCCTAAAACTCCTGTGGTTGGGACCTCATGGGATAATTAAAATTCCGTACGAATCTCAGTTCCTGATTTCTGAGAGCTAACTTGAAATTGAATATTTAGTAACATGACTAATCAGTGCCTGTTAAACTTAACTGCTAATTGTTTAACCATTCACATTGTGCTTCTGACACTTTCTGGCACCTGTGTATTTTTTATTCTTGAATGGATTTGTGACAATTGGCACAGCTGATTCTTCCTTCAGAAGAAATGTAGGTGGCAATTACAGCTCTGGGAAATTTCGCATTTGGTGATGTCAGTTTTATATCTTTCTGTGCTCCAGTTCATTTGCAGAGTGAACAGAAGTGCTTGTTCCTTGGTCATTGCAGTCCATACTGTGCTGTCTGACCCCAGCTACAATCCTCTCTCAGCACCGAGGGGGCTGAGTGGCCAGGACTCCTTCCCTCCTGACAGTTCTGCTTTTGGGATCAGAGACTTCTGATGGGAGCACAGTCTACAGCTGAGGATAGTAACTTAATCTGCTACAACAAGATTTGCTAGAGCTTGTCTATCAGCATGTTTAATTTAAGCTTGCTGTTCTTTTAGTTCAGCCTCTTATGAAGCTTTATTTTGTTCTTTATTTGAAAAAAGAACACCAAAACCACAAGGAGGTATAATAATTGGCCTTATTTTATAACCTCTTCACAACAAATTCCATGTTTGACTTCTGACCTGTACTTTGAGAAATCTATAAGCAAGCATATTATTACTGACCATGACACCATTTCGGGTATCACAGATTCAGATGTCATTATATGAGTATATTCATACTGTATATTCATGAGTATATTCATTCATTCAGCTGCATTTCTGAAAAACCATCCAGAAATGCACTGCATCAGTTCAATACACAGAACCATAGGGTGTGCAGAACCAAAAGCCAATTAGAGACCTTGGTAAAAAAATTGTAAGACCTGTTACTCTAAGATTGAAATATTGTACATGGGAGCTTTGTGAATAGGTGCTTAAAGTTTAGAGGAATAAGAAAGCATTAAAAATATGTTCACGGGTCTAGCTTGTTAAAACTGAAAGTTCTCTCATAAATACCCCTTGTTTGTGTTCAGAATTCCAGAACTGGTCTTGAAAGAGTATAGGTGCATACTTAGAATGATTTGAGCTAGTGGAGCATGAAGGTATTCATAAATCTCATTGACCTCAAATAATAGATTCTGATTTCAGTCCTTAATTTGTAACATTTTTTTTTCTGTAACTTGGCATATTTTTAATCTGTGAATGGCAACTAAATATCTGGAAATAATTGTATCTCTTTTCATAATTTCAGAATTCAAGAATAAAAAGGTTGTGATTGCTGATTCTGGTAGAAGTTCTCTAGATAAATATGACTAAAAATTTTTCTAATATAAAATGTGAGCTGGCTTCAGATAGAAAATACATCTCAGATAGACCAGTATCTTCCAGCAAATTGGTCAATTGGAAAAAGGCATGTGAAGCTTTTGGTTCAAGTTCCAAAATTTCTGAAAGTGATGGACTATCTGTGGGATACCTAAACCTTAGCAAACTGGCATATCTAAACCTTCCTATTTTTGCTTTATTATTTCTGCTTTTCAAAAACAAATTGTATTATAGCCTTGATAGTGCTGAAATCTCTGTCTGTGTTGCTGAGATGATTTACAGCCTCTGGAGACCAGAGAATTGCAACTACTCTCAAATACTTCCTTTAAATTAAGTGGGGTAAAACCATTGTCTGTGGTAAACAGGTATGTCACAAAGATAAAATGGTTGATTTGATCCCAAAAATTGTAATTTTCTGCAGCTTTGAAGCAAAAATTGTAGACTTCACTTGAAAAATTGATGCATTATTGTAATTATTGCATTTCGTAGGTGACTAGTCTGTTGTTTCCACCGCTGCATTGATAATATTCAAATTTTCAAGTGGATTTAAGGTTATAACCTGACCTAAATTGCCTTGTAATAAGTGTTTGAAGTGACAAAACAGAAACAATGAATAAGAGCTAATTTACATCACAAAATGTGTTTCTATTTCCTTAGTTGCAAATGGTAAAAAACAGCAATAAAGTTTAGAAATTCTGTCAAGACTGACTGAAAATCAGATATAGCTGCTTTGATGTGCCTCACTAACACTGTTGGTTGATTTGGCACTGAGGATTAAAGCCAGTGACCAGAACTGCCAGTTGGTTGTTTCGAGTGTAGAGCCATAGAATATCCTGAGTTGGAAGGGACCCACACGGACCATCGAGTCCAAGTCCTGACCCTACACAGGACACCCGAAGAATCACACCATGTGCCTGAGAGTGTTGTCCAAATACTTCTGGAACTCAGGCCGGTGCTGTGACCACCCTGGGGAGTCTGTTCCAGTGCCCAGTCCCTCTCTGGGTAAAGAACCTTTTCCTGATACCCAGCCTGAATCTGCCCTGACACAACTTGGTACTATTGCCCAGAGTCTCATCACTGGTGATCAGAGAGAAGAGGTCTATGCCTGCCCCTACGAGTAATTGCCATTGAACAGAGTTGCAGCTCTTCTTCAGAAGCCAGTGTTCTTCTGACTTCATCTGAAAAAGTGCCTACTGTTTTATATGCTCAGGTTTCAGACTGACTAGTAAAGTCACCACAGAGTTCCTGGCTTGTTTGGGTAAAGTAAATGGGTTTGGGTTTTTCTCTGTTTTTTCAGGGGTTTTTTTTCCATCCCTGAAAAATTCTCAGTATTAAATGCTTCCTTAGGGTAAGAATTTATGTTCCGACTCTGCAAAATTACAAAGCATAGTCTTGGAGCCTTGCTTTTTTTTACTAGCATGAAACAGAGTGCATGTAAGGAGTGCTCAGAAGGGGTGCTGAAAAATAAAGTAATATGCAGAGCTGTTAGTGAAACCTCTGTCTGTGAGGCATTGGGACAATCATCAGAGGAGCTGCTTTCCAGTAAGGTACCAGTGCTGTTCACAGGGTGCCTGCTGGGTTACGAGTTGGGCCAACCTGTTGGGCTTCTTAGAAATCATACTGTTCCATATTTCTGCTACTCTCTCATGAGGAACTCTAAGCCACAAATATTTGCTTTTGTGCTCCTGACAAATGGAAAAGTATAAAACTGTAGCATCTACAGTTAGTTTTGGAACTTTCTTACTGTGACAAAATAATTCCCAAACTGATTCTACTGGTCTCATGTGTGGCATTTCAAGTCTCAGGTAAAAGTCTTTGTTAGTAGTATTTTCAGTCCACCCCACTTTGCCTGAAAGATGGTTCTCAGTGGCTTCACAGTCTCTCTGGTGTCTCTAGAAATAACAATTGCATGTTCTAGTGAATAAAAAAATCCAAGGTTGGTGCCCAGACAATAACCTGTCATCTGGCCAGCACCCAGCAGAGCCATCCTGCTGGATGCACTGCAGTGCCACGGAGGGAACCATCTGTTTTCTGAGAGCCCTGTTCTCTTTACTTGTGATTAAAATGCAGGTGCCTGAGCTAATAAGTTGTCAAGAACTTGGACAGCCTAGTTAGCACAGCAGAGACAGAAATTAAATTTAGCATGGTTTATTAATTTCAGACCACTGCCAGTTGTACTGGACCCAGAAACTTCCCAGAGTCACTAGATTTTAGTCCTGTAAACTTGGATCTATGGGCTTTGCTGCTCTGCAAAGTTTCCCAGTCTCTTACTGCTCCTCACTGGGAATGTTGACTACAATGCTTTTATTGCAGATTTAAAATATATTTTTGGGGGGATTATACTGAATGGTGCTTTGAAAATTGTGCTAGGAAAGTGCTTTTAATTGACCTGTGGTCATGTCAGTCCTCTTGATTATAATCCCTCAGTCCTGTGGTGAAAAACAAATACTTGTTGAGATAGTCTGAGTTCCTGACACCATTGCCCTTGACACGGGGGATGAAGGGAGCCAGCAGCATTGCCCTAACAATACTATTTATCTGCTATAGTTCTGTGATGGCTTGACTAAAATTATATCTTTCTATTTGCTTGTCTTTTTCAGTTCACACAGCTTTTTGGTTCCTTTTATGCATTGCCCTTGGTAAAATTTTAATGACTTCATAAGAAAATGACTTTTTTCTCTAAACTTTTGTTGAATAACCTTTTAATTAAAAATACATGATTTAACTTCTGTAGGTTGTTCCTTATCCATACATCTGTTTGTGTATATATGTTGTTTCATGTGAAAATCTTGTGTCTTTCTAATTGACACTACTGGTCTTTAGACCCTTCTTGCTCTTTTAAGAAAATGAGCAGAACCTATTCTGGACAAAGATGTGCATTGTTTCCTTACATAAGAGCAACCAGAAGCTCCCTGCCTTCTATAAATTACGTTGATTGATGTATTTTAATAGCAACTAGTCTAGCTGCTGTTTTAGAAGAGTGAATCAAGTATTTTACTTATAATGTGACCTAATACATTTAAGAAAATGCCACTGACAATAAGTAATTTAAAATAGTCTGCAACAATTCAGGTAGACATCAAGAAAACACTGCTTAAATAGTAGAGTCTGGTTTGTATTGGGTAGCGTTATTGGATTGCATTCTAATAAATTCTATAATTTTTATTTTTGCCAGAGCCCAGAAAATCCCATTTGTTTGTGGGACCCAAAAATCCTAATCCTAGTCTTAAATCCATGTTTGTAAAGTTCTTCTAAAATGGAGAAAGCACAGCATTCACTGGCATCTTGATTTTATCTGACATGCAGAGTAAGACTGTCCCTTAATTTCTGTCTGCCACCATTCGGGCATTCTCTGTTCCTGAGTCATTTGGTGCTGATCATGTAGCACAGTTCTGGAATGGTTTTGCATTTTATTTGGTCTATCACTTAAATGCTCGAGCACATACAATTTTTTGTGTACAGATTTGGTGTGATTTTGGGGGGTATAAACAGTCTAGTCTGTACAAAAGAGTTTATAGCAGTTTAGCTCTTAAAAATCTGTAAGTCATAAAAAATTGCAATAATTTTGGTGATGGAGAGACCATTGTTTTATATGTAGATGATCTCTCATGATCTCAGAGCATTTTGCTTGGGTTTGTTTTCCAACACTTTTTTCTGATAAGATGCCTCATGGAGAGCTCTAGTGATGCCAAAGCCAGCGCAAACATAAGTGGGGAAGGGATTTTGGAAAACTGTGAAGGGTGTCTCCATCTTGCAGAATCATATGCTAAGTTCAAGTGGGAAAACTGGTAGGAAGAAGTAGAGGCTGTAACTCAAGATCGTTCTGAAATGTGGATATATGTGCGTGTTGAGGTGTGGGTGGTGGTGTTACTGCTCCCTGAAGTTTTCCAGCTGTGCTGCTCCAGTGCATTGGGAGAATTTGCTGCTCAGAAAGCTTGAAAAAGTCTGTTTAGGAAAACTAGTCTTGTGTTTCAGCTGGTCAAGGCTCCTCAAATTGCTAGGCAAGAGAAGAACCGAGTATTTTCAAACTCAGCAGTGAGGAATGCACAGATGGGGAGCACCCAGAGTGCTTGCAGCCTGTCAGATGCCATGGTTAGGGGCTGGATAAACCCGCCTGTTTCTGAGGGTCACTGCAGTGAAGGTGTAAGTGTGTTGTGCTGTTCTTACAGGTCTGGTGCTTCTCAGTGATAGTTGGAGTTTTGTCTTCAAAATTTGTGGCTTTTTTCAATTGCTCACAGGGTAGATGTGCTGGACTGGGTGGTTATAACCTTTCCAGTTTACTTTTCATCACATTTCTGATTCATACCTGAATCAGAGGAAACATGCTTGCTTTCTTTCCACTCCCCTGTCATAGAGGAAACAGAGTTTATCTCTTCCAGTGGATCACAGCTTTCCCTCTTTTCTATTACCATTTGGCTGACCTCTTTGGTCTGAAAACTCTGTGTAAAGACAGTGGCAGCTTCCCAGGCAGCCTAAAGAAATGCTGATACTGGCCCTGAGTCCCGTATCCAGTTAGTGTTCTTCCTGTCGGTTCTGTCATCTCAGCCTCACCCTTTGACTCTGGATTTTGCTTTTAATATAAGCAGGGAATTTAGAGTACTTCAACGTTGCTATTCTTTTGATTAATGCTTGAATGAAAAATTAATCTGGTTTCTTTAATAATGAGCTTCTCTGTATATCATTTAGTTCTAGACCCTCCCCTTTTTTCTCCCCATTTTCCTCCTCTGCATTTTCATTCTTTTCTCTGGCTTCTCTCAGAGAAGAACAAGATGTGTCTTCCTCAGCATTCACATTGTGTGCAGCTCCTGGTGATGGCCTGGAGTAGCAGCTGAAGTCCTAACGCCTGATTTTGCAATAGGGCAAGGATACCACTTTGAGGTCAAAAGCGCTAAGAATATTTCAAGCTGTCCTGACTGTTACTGATGGTGAATGCCAGTATTTGTGGCATGTTTTAAATCAGTTTTGCTTAGGATAACTTCATACCTATAACAGGTTTCCGTAATGCTTTGGTATTGTAGTGCCAATGCAGCATTGTACATAAGACTGGTGTGAGGTCACTGATTTGTCTCCACCTCTAGAGGAAAACACTTGTCTGTGTGGCCTCATCATGAGAGGGAGCATCCAGGATTCTCATTTTGCTGAAGGATTTAAAAAATAATGCTTTCACTGAAAAGTTCATATTTTTATAGTTTTGTAAGTGTGAACTTAAGAAAGAAATACCTTATGCCCAGAATGTTAGTTCTTTTTATTCAAAGGATTAGTATAGTAAAACCTGTTAAAGACTAATTTACTGAAGGCTTTGTTCTTTAACCCAGAGTAGAAGTGCCAAATATGCCACTTACCTTCTTAGATAAGCTTAATTAGGGAAATTTTACTCTAGAGTTTTGAATTTAATAGCAGTTTGTGTTCAGTTGGATGGCATCAATGAAGCTCAAACTTCTAAAAAGTGTGTTCCAAAGGAATCCATGTTATGGTGATTCTGGAATGAAACTCGACAGTGGTTCAGTCAGTGTTATCTGAAGTGGCTATAAATGAGACAGCTTACAGTTCATATCTTCAGGATAGGGGGCACTGAGTTCTTTCTGATTCAGAAGTACCTGATGACCAAGTTGTAAATATTGGGATAATAAAGTGGTGTGTTTTTTAACTTTGAAGAGATTTATTAGCTATGTTGGTGTAATGCATATAAATGTGTTTGCATCGCTGGTATGTGTAACTTGTACAGGCTGAATCATTAGGTATTTGTTTAAGGGATTGGGGGTGTGACGGGTTCTTCCAAGTATTGCTCTGTACATTTTTTGGAATGTATTCTTAATGTTTAGTGCCCTTTTCTATAATACCTATGCAATTTACTCGGTGGTGAAATGCAAAGGTATTCTGCTTTCATCAGTTGAAGGTGTTCTTACCTCTATTCCCATTTTCCTCTGAAATTGCTGAGTTCTGACATTAGCAGCAGGAGAAAAACTTTGTTCTAGAGGAGCTTCCTTATCTTGCATCCATTAGATTTGAATTCAACTTAATTTTTATGCACGCGTATTTCAGTTCAAAGGACATCCAAGTGACTTATCTCTTTTCTACTTGTTTCAGGTGTAAGACAATAAAATGCATGAAAGGTAAAGCAAGGACAAGGCAGAGAATTTTGAGCTTGTACATAAAACTGGGAAGATTGATTGGCTGTTTCTGGATTATGATTCCCATTTCCTCTTGCTGTTACTGTTTTCTTTATTACAGTGGGTAGTAGTAGGTGATAGGAGTTTATGTAACTAATTTTAGTTGTCAGACACTTTATAAAGTTCTAATGATGCAGCAAAATTCATGTTTGGGGTTTGGTGGTTTTGTTTTTCTTATGAGTTATTGTGTACTTGCTAATACAAGCCAGTGTAAAGTACTGGTTAACACACATTTCATTTTTTATCCATTTCACTGGCACAGAATATTAAAGATGACTGAGAATTTTTTTTTATAAGAAACAAATTTCAGTTTTCAGCTCACAATTTGGTGATAGGAAGAAGGCTTTAAAGATGCTACCAAAGAAAGAAAAAGTTTTAAACAGAGTTCATAATGCCATTGTTTGAAGAGTAATCTTCATCTTGATTAGTGTAAGAATTGACAGGAAGTACTTCCTCAAGTTCAAATGATGTGTTGGAAATTCATTACAATAAAAGATTCACTCTGTGATCTTAGGCAAAGAAAGGTTTCAACTGAATTCCACTTTGCTGAGTGTTGCACCTTTGTTCCTTAGCATGATTTGAGAGTTCTGAGGAGGGACTGAGATCACATCACTTGCCAGTGTTTTCCCTGACTTGCACAGTGATGTTTAGTGTATTAGTTCAACAGCTCAAGTGATCACATGGTTTTCTGGATGGGATTATTGCACTGCTACATACTGAAAAAAAATTACCTGCCTTCACATAAAAAGGAGTCTTGCATTCCTGTGAATTTATCACAAATTTCTAATATTTTCTTAATAAAAAGAACATGTGCTTGAGCAAGGTTTCAGAAACTGAATGTGCTTTCTTTGATTTAGTGAAAGAGCTCTGCGACCACAGTGCTTGTGTTCTTGAATTCAGTTTGCAGAAGTGAATTTATTTCTGTCCGGATTTTATCTTAATTTGTGTAAGATTACTAAGATTAGTCCCAAGAGTCCACTTTGATTTAATAGAAAAGAAAGAGGCTGTTTTTATAAGGTACAGAAGGTCTCTATAATGTTATGTCTTTATAGCCTTATGAAGCTTTCTCATGCATTTTTATTATAAACTCTAGTAATGTAGGGTTTTTTGCTTGTTTTGTTTTTTGTTTGTTTTGGTTTTTGCTTTGATATTTTGTGGGGGTTTTGTGGATTTCATTTGTGCTTTTTAGGATGAAAAGAACCAGTAGCTGTTTATGAGATTTTTTGGAAAGTGAGGGAAGGTGGATGAATTCACAGAATATGGTTCCATGAGGTGTGGTCCCATTTGGAGTTGTCTCCACTGCTGGCGCGAGGAGTTTCTACTTGTCTCTGTCCTCACCTCTTCACCCTCCTGATCTCAACCTCTTGCTCCGAATCCTTGTGCCAGTCTTGTCACCTTTCACATTATTATGATCCGTTTCAGCGTGCTAATTTGACCAAAACCAACCAACAGAAAGTATTTTATGACATTCTGCAATCTTGTAGAATGAAAATGACTTAGTGAAAGATTTGACAGGCTTCGAAGCCATCAGAGAAGGCATTGGCTGTACAGCCCAAAATGGAGAGGGTGAGGGAGCAGTCATGAGCAAGAGTTAGGAGATGTCAAGTCTTGGGCAGCAGCAAACTAGCACAGCTTCACAGTCCAAGGGATCACACTGACAGTCCCTTTTTTGTGTCTTGTCATAAATTCATGCACTGTGAATTCTGTTTGGAACGATGCAGAAGTAGGACACACTTGAAAGCCTTGTCAGCTTTGTTCTGTTCTAGCAGTCAGAGTTAGCTGTGCACAAACATGAATTTTGTGAGTTCCCTGAAGAAATTACTGAAATGTTTGCAAATATTATGTGACCGACACAGTGTAAAGAAACTATAGCACTGCAAATTCTGAACAGTTGTTTCAGTCTGCAAAATTCTGAGTTCTGACTTTGCTACTTGTCTTCTCAGCAGTGGGAAGCATCCGGCAGATTTCATGGGCACAGATTCAGTTAAGCATAATCCTTATCTGTTACCAGCCGGTCCTTTGGTGGATATATTTGCCATAGTTATCCATTCAACTTACCCTGACTGAGGATGGTTTCCTTCTTCTGTAGTAGCAAGGGCTTCTGTCATCTTTGCCTAACAGGACATCTCATCACAGTAGTAATATTGAAATGGGTATCATAGAAAAAAATTGACCTGCATGGCTAGTATGCCTTTCTTACGGTGTCAGCCAGAAAAATCAACTACAGATTATGTTAAATAGATAGAGAAAATCTATGGGAATTACACCCATGAAGAGAAAATACTTCAGAAGGAAAATTTTTAAATATATGCAGCAACTTTTTAGGGATTTGCTCAATGAAACAGTCACCACGATTTCAGATGAGTTCAGGAAATAAAAGCTTGTGACATCAGAGACCTGAGTAGCTAAAATAGTTTGTGGTCTGGGATTTTCTTCCCTATAAATAACTAGGGAAGAGCTCAAATGGAATATGGTTGTTCTGAGTTTGTGGTACATAAGTGACTGTGAGTTCTGTGAAGTGCAGAGATCATCACTTGTACAGTTTTGTGATTTATGTTCTGTTTTTCAGAATGTCACTCTCTAGTAGTGTCAACTTATTTTCGTGGCAAGAAAAAAAAGTCAGAAGATCGCTGTCCCCTCCCCTCCCACACACCTCTGAATAACATAGTGGCAGGGCTATCAGGTTAAATCGTTATGGATAATTTAAAAACCCCTTAAACATCCCTGCCAACACACATTCAGTTAATATTGCAGTTAACAGAGCTGGAAAGAGCCTGAGGAGGATGGCCACATGAAAGCAGCCAGCACAGGGATCTTTGTTACAGAATGTTGGGAGACCTTGCTGGTTTGAACCTGCAAAGCCTATAGCTCGTAAAATCTTCATCCCTATATGCTCTCTGAAGACTGTTGAATTAGATAGCTAATACTTTGGTGGGTTTGCATGAAAGCTTTAGAGGAATAGCTGTATTCCCATTTTCTTTAGGTGATGTTTCTAAATGTGTTTATTGAATTCAGACGGTAATGGAATCTTAAAACATAGGTAAGGAAGAAATTTATCTTCCCTTACAATATTGTAAATATGACTTAAAGATACCTTGCTGTGGAGGACTAAACTTATGACATTTTGTGTGAATTTAAATGCTAGATGAGATGTAAATTCTGGAACATTGTATTTTCAATTTAATTTGGGATTAGTAAATTTAGTTTTGGTTCAGTCACCTCTTTGAAGTGAAAGTGTCATACACATACTAACTAGTACCATGAATGTTTACTATTAGTATTATGTTTTACATAGTGAAGCAGTGGCGAGCATTGGCATTAAAAATAACATGCTAAAAATATGGAGATTAAAATGAGACCAAGGTGCGAGAGCCTGAGCAAACAAGGATACCATTTGAAGGGGGTAGGGGAATCTTTTTAGAGAACTAAAACAGCAGCAGTATTTTTAATTTCAGAGAGAATATAACCGTTTAAAGTGAGGACAGACATATTTACTTTTAAGACAAAGAAATTGAAGTCTTAACTCTGAATAAGTGATAAGAAATGACTGTCTTGTTATCAAGGTTCTGGCTGACTTGTGAGACCTGTTAACAATCCCTGGAATTCTAGGAATTTCTTGGCTCTTCATTTGTTATGCTTGAAGATTTCTAAACAGTTACAGTAACTGCTAGAGGTAATTCCTTTTTTTCTTTCACTGTTCTATCATCTTCTCTTTGCAACCTGTAGACATCCATGTTATCCAGTCATATCTACGTGTAAAATAAATGTTTCTTGTCACGGGGATTGTTGTTGCTAACGACTTGATTAGATGTGGGTGTTCAGATGTCTGCATGGTTGTAGCCTGTTAATCTGAGCCTGGGCGGGATGCTGGGGTGATGGATCTGTGTGCTGGTTTGTGGTGCTGTGGATGTCGGACCATTTAATGAGCTGCAGCACTGGATGTTTCTGTGAACTCCTTTTTGAAACAGCTTTGTTCTTTTTTTCTCAGGTTTTCGTTAATAGTTTCAGAGACTGCCCTCTGCTGTGCTCCCCACCACACTTTAGGGCTGGTCAGCACATAAGTGTTCAACTACGTCAGGGCTTTATTGAGTAAACAGTTGGCAAAATATGAACAGAACCTAAATACTGTCACTGAATTGTAAAATGTGCTTAAATGACCTCGGCAAGAATCTTTGAAGTTTTTCTGTCTGGCTGTGATATTTAGCAATAAGCTTCTCAAAGCCTGCTCAGGTTTGTTTCTTTTGTCATTCCCTCTCATCCTGACTGAAACTTTATCTCCCTTCCTGTCTCTTTTTCATCTCGTCTAAAAAGCAGAAATTAATGATCATGTGTAAGTGGTTGTGTATATTTAAAGCAAAGGGAATTAATGAGGTGTTTATTCTTAGCATTTTCAACAATTGTTTTTAATCCCAGTCAACTCTGGAAGCTTTTTAATTGTTCACGTAATTGGGGAAAAAGCATTGATTAATGCAGTAGAAAGTGAGGTTTGTTATGACTAAAGAAAACTGCTCATGGAGTGGTTCTGTTTGACTGTGCTGTGACTTTTCACTGATTTAAGGAGCTCACTGTTGCAATACTAACCAGGGAGGGTTCCTGCTAATAGAGCAAAAGCAACATGTGTGTTTCAGAGAGAGGTTGGCAAGAATTTAAATAAGCTTTAATTGTTCCTCCCTCTTCAGATGACTGCTGTAAGGGTGTCTTGCATCTGTGTTACTGCAGAGTTGCAGTTGCTGTGGAGAGGTCAAAGGGATGTGGGTGTTGACTTCTCCTATTGATTCACGTTTTTTGTGGAAAACACTTTGTTCATATCTGGTTTGTACAGAGTAGCCCTGTGTCTTTTGAAGTTGATAGTGTAGACTGGCCAGTTCTTCAGCTGTAAATTTTTTGATTGGTGCCACTGCATTAACAGAACCGGATAAAATTAAATGTCTGAAGAGAATGCAGTCACTGCATGTGATACCCACGTGATACAAAAATGTGCTTGTAATTTCCCAGGTTTGCATGTTGAATAATTTGTTTTTGCAACTTATAAAATTGGAAGCTAACCTTAAAATTTCAGTTTTAGTTTCATCAATTTCTCTGTGCTTTAATGTTGAAATTTAACATTGTTACTTATTTTCTATAAATGCAATTTAGGAAGTGCTAAGAATGAGAAGTGCATCAGTTTTGAGGGGTGAGCCCTTTTTGCTGTTGATCCACATATCTTGCACATTAAAGTGAGCATGGAATGTTAAAACCTCTTGGCATGTCTGAAAGCCCTTTGAAATTCACACATTGTACTGAGTTACTGTGCTTGGCAGGTGTTATAATGAACTCTGTTCTGAAATTACTAGAACTAAGAGACAGCTGGATACTAAAGGAAGAGATTTCTTCCAACACCAAGTCTATGCTAGAACATCTAATTACAGAAAAGAGCAATCTAAATAATATCAGCAGACTGAACACAACAAACTGCACAAGTCACATTCTTGATTGTTCTAAAAAGCTAGTGTGAAGATAGTTGTTTTTTCTATTACAGATTTCTTTTTTTTAATTAAAGGAAATAAGTGTCAAGTTGTCATAGTTTTGGGAACTTTTACTTGTTTTTAGAAAAACATCAAGCTGCTCCAGTCGATACCAGTTATTTCAGGTACTATTAAGCTCCACAGGAAATATCTGTGAAGTATTTTCTGACATAAAATCCAGTCTTTAACTTTCATCAAGCAGTGGTTAATTTTTTGCTGTTTAATATGTTTTGTGCTTTGTTTTTCTTTGTGTAATTGGCTTCCAAGTCTCTTAATTTTGCACATTCACTTAAAGAAAAAATTCATCACTGAAGAAAAAATAGTGCATAGGAAACGATGCAAGGGAAGCTGGGAATTGGGTTTTTTTCCTACATTGAGCTTCCATTTGTGGAAGTGTTTTACTTTGTTATTTTGTGATTTTTATGACTTTGGTTTTGCTTCCTTAGAAATCTGAAGTACTGAGTAAAAATACAAGAAGACACACCATTATGTAAGGCATTAATAATACATGGCAGAGATCTAGCATAATTTTGTGCTGTATTTTATTAGTAATTCAGTAATATCAGGAAACATCTTGTATGTGATTTTAATCTAATGTCTAAGTCACTTCAGCAGCCAAGAATTCCAATTGTTTTTAATTAATGTTTTAATATACTGTCTGTTGAAGTATATGACTTTAAGCCGATGATAAATCTTTTGCACTGTGCTGATGTTAAATATATATTTCTTGTGTTTATATAAATTACAGTTGTAGGTTGGACTTTTATGCCCTCATCTGTTTCAAACCTAATGAAATTCAGTTGGAGGTAAGCACTGAACTTCCTTGCAGTCATTCAGAATTTGTATCTTTAATGAATTTTATATAGGGAACTATCAGGTCTAATCATACTTGTAGCACTGAAAGAATTTTAAACACCATCAAAATGTAACATAAAACCTCAGCCTCCAGAAAACATCATTTTTGCTCTTTGGAAGTTGCTGAAGCAAAACAAATGTAATTTTACTGTACAGAATGTAGTTGTAAAAACAATTAGAATTGCTAAGCACACCAGCCACAGTCCCCAGGAAGCAAGTGGAAATGAGAACCACCTTACAGCTCTCCTGTTGCTGTCCCTGTCCGTGTGTGTTCTATCCCAGCCTCCACCTGGCACACCAGGGGGATCACATTTATACGCGTTTGTTCTTCAGCAGAGCTTTGGGGGGCTGTGCTTTGTTTTGTGTGTTCAGAGTGTTTAAAAGATGATAGAAGCCTGACATGGTTAGGGGTCAGCATGAGGAATGATTGGTGGCGTGTAAAATAGAGTGGGTTTGATTTGCTTCTTTAATTTTGCTGTTTTGAACTTGCAGCAGAAATATAGTTTGTGTGGTGTTCATAATTACTTCACAGGTAGAATCTTGTATGATGCCTTGTGGTGATCAGAGTGACTGAAGTCCTTTCTCAACATCTGTGCTAACATGACCAGTTTATAGAAACCCTCCTTCGCAGGCCAAAAGTAAAAGTAGTCTGTGAAGAAGAGACTTTCACATACACTTCCAGGACTGTGCTGGTAGGACTTATGATATGAAGTTGGACAGACAGAGTCATAGATCTGCTTTATTTGGAAAGCTCTACATGTCATGTGGAAACACTGAGATTCCCTGACTAGATACCAGCAGTTCAAAGGAAGATGGTCAAAGCCACAATTTAACCCCATTAAACTTAAAACAACCAAACTCCGTGCAACAAAGGCTTGTACTTACCTAAAAAGTATAGAAACTGTTACTACCAGGTGGAAAGGAAGTCTCTTAATTATGAATGTTCTTTTATAGATTGTACATATGAATTAGTAAAAATTAGTATTATTGAATATGTCTGGAAATTTTCTTCCATAGCTCTTAGTATTAATTTGGCAAAATAAGCTTCTCTTGGGCTGAAAAGCTGTTTAATTGGGTAATTCACAACTTGCAGAGAACAGACTTGGTATAACTACCTGTCCTTACTGTTACTATCATAGAATTTTTAAAATTGCAAAAGAAAATTTGAGAAACAAAAGCCAAGAGAACAGTTTCTGAGATAATTCATCATAAGATTTTGATGCCATCATTATTACTTAGGATAAAATTTTCTGTTCCTGGTGCCTGCCTTAAGCTGAGTCTTAGTCTCAGCTACACTACACCTAAATTTGAGGACCAAGTTAATACTTAATCATTGTCATATTTTACATTTTACATCCTCAGGATCATTGTAGAGAGGGACTTAGAGCTGATCTGAATATTTTTCCTTACGTGCTTATTTAATTTGTTGCAACTGGGCAGAAGCATTTTCCCCAAACTGTTGGAGATGAGGATTTGTGATGTCTGACACAGACTTGGGACAACAGGAGGAGTGGGCTTAGGCTTGGAAGGGGTCCCCATTATCAGAAGTTCTTTGATTAAAGGAAGTTGTTCAGCATTCCAGACTTGGAACATGACTGTGATTTTATGGACTGCCAACTAGTTATATCTGGGGGTCTGGTTGACTCAGATCTTAAATACTGACAGCAAGCAGCTGTTATCCCAGGCCACTTAAATGTGTTGGTTACCCTGTTCCAAGAATTCATATACCCTTTGTGTCTTGCATGCAGCTTCAACTGAAAATGTAAGCAATGTTACTAAAGTTGCCTTTTAATATTTACTGCAGACTATTTTTGTTTCTGTGGTCTTCAGTGCTTACTACTAAGCTAAAGAGATTTAAAATCTAATTCTATAAACAAATAAATGAAGTTTTGGTATGTCCTTTTTTAGCTGGTACTTTTACATTTGATGGAGAAGATACAGCTAATCTCAATGTAAATATTTTTGATCAGTTATTAAATATTTGCCATCAACTTAATTTTCTGGTGATTCTTTCTGATTAAGATTCTTTAGTGAGTGTGACATTGTTTAGCTTACACATGATTGAGTATAAAGCTGGATTTTACTTCTTGCATATCCTCAGATACTGGCTTTGACTTCTTCAGTGCTAATTAAATGGATGTTATTCTTGCCTCAGATTGTTTCAGCACCTGTTGGTTGTGCTGTATAGACTGAGGAATGTGAGTTTTTGTTCAGCTTGTCAGAGTTGAAAAGAAATGAGTGTCACTTTGAAAAGTCTCAGTCTTCAGACAAGCTATGACCAACACAATGTGCTTGAAAAGGAGTTTGAATTAATTTTCCACCCACAGTTAAATTAGTGCTCTTTGCAATTTTATGGTACCTAATGAGACTTCCTTTTTGGGGATTGGTATTTCTGTACAGTGCAGTTGGCTTTTCAGAAGGGGAAGTGTGACTTTTCCAGGATCATTTCGTTAAATTGTTATCTGCCTTTCTCTGAATTTCAGAGACTGTTTTCTTAATGTGCTGCTTTATATAACCCTGTCTGAATGCTAACTTGGTGGTTCTCTGAAAAGCTGTATTTTTTAAATTGGACACTATCTGAAAGCTTTACAGGCACCAAATAATTGTGAGGTCCATGCAGAGCTGGCCCCAGTGCCGTGCATCGTTTGATTGGCTCCTTGTTGCGTGTTCTCTTCTGAATGTGGAAGTGTTGAGCATTGAATGTTGGGCACATCAGTGCAGTGCAATTAAGTGTCTTTTAAGGGCCAAAAAAGGATTTTTACTCCCACAGAAATGTTTTGATTTAATGTCTTTGAAGATTTTAGTAATAACTATTTTAGTAGTGGCTGGACAGCGGACAAATACAGGAAATTGTTTCATTGTTGCCGTACGTCTCTGTGTGCTCCTCCTCAGGAAAATTAGAAGCTGTACATGTTTAGAATTGCAAGCTGTCAGAAACTTGTGTAGGAGTTTCTATTGATGCTCCTCCAAAACATTACTAGAGATATTTAATTTTCAGCTTAATTACAACGTAAGCATCTTTCTCTTCCTCCTCTAAACACAAATATTTGATTTAAGAAAGTTGGTGGGTTTTAGGGGTTTTATGTGTCTTGGTGCTTCCAGTGTATCCAATGCGTAATAAAACTTTGAGATATTTTCTAGTATTTCCTTTCAGTAAATAAATTTAAAAAAGGATTAAAAGGAATTTGAAAATTTAAGTATATTGCTAGTACAGTACCTAACTATTTATTAATTGCATGATGTTTCAGTTGGACAGATTGAGGATAATGTATCACTGCCTTTGTGATACAGAAAGGTAATGTGGTATAAAACACACTGTTATCTGTATCATATTCAAGAGCTGAGTAGTTACATTTATCAGGACACTTCAGCTCTTTAGCCTGAATCATCAGGAATAAGAAACCAGATTAAGATGGATGGAGTATAGTGGAATGTGACTACTTGACTGTAGAAATTAGTTATTATTCTCTGTTGAATGTATACATCTGTACACCCACACAAGGATTTTTACTCTTGTATTTAAGCCTTCCTACTTTAATGCATACCTGTAGGAAGTATTAAGAGCAGCTGCTAACAAGAACTGTCCAGCCCTTATCCCAGGACTACTTGTGTAAGTGCAGTTCTGGATACCTGAGATAGTCTCTTTTGGAAGAACTCTGTGCCAGACCTGTCTGCTCTGAACCTGGGCAGCAAAGTTTACATAAAAATGCCTCAATTTATGAACAATAAATGCAAATGTCTTTATTTATGTTTAACATCCTAAACTTCTTAAGAATATGTTGTTTACAACAATTTTTTCATATTTAGTGTTTGTAGGATTGTAAGCATGGTTTGTGTTAGAATTTTTAAGAGTGAAAGAATAAATTCAGACTGGGTGAGAACTCTTAAGAAAACTGCTGATTTGCAGTTGTGTTAAGTGCAGAATCGCCACTGCTTTCACTGGGGAACGTGAGAGACTTTAATATTAGTTTGAACAGTGCTCCTTTTCTAACACTGGCACACAACGTTTACTAAAATGTGTGAAAAAGATTTGAGGATTATGTGGTTCTTAGCAGGGGAGGAAGCACTATGTAAATGTGAACGAAAGTTCCATTGTCCTGATGCCTGGGGACCTTAAGTGTTTTCTTATTAATGCAGTTACTCATTAACTTGTTTTGAATATCTTTCATTAGATTTTCCTCCTCGATGTTTCTCGAGCATCTTGTGATGGAAAGGAAACATTTCTGAATTTATAATGGATTTCACACAACATTATAACGAACACTGGCCAAACAGCAGCATTTCTGTTTGAAGAGCATAAGCATAATTCCAAATAATCATGACAACTTCTCATATGAATGGACATATCACAGAAGATTCTGACAATGAGACCAAAAACGTGGATCTGGTGTCTCCTGAGGAACCTCAGAAGCACAGAGAGATGGCTGTGGACTGCCCTGGGGATCTGGGCTCCAGGATGATGCCCATGCGGCGGAGCGCTCAACTGGAGCGAATCCGGCAGCAACAGGAGGACATACGGCGCAGACGAGAAGAGGAGGGAAAGAAGCAAGAACTGGACCTTACTGCTTCCATGAGGCTAAAGAAACTAGCACAAATTCCTCCTAAAACTGGTATAGATAATCCAATATTTGACACAGAAGAAGGAATTGTTTTGGAGAGTCCTCATTACACTGTGAAGACAGTAGGTAGGTAAAATACAGTGAGTGGGCTAATGAAGTAAGTATTTAATTGGTATTAATGTTCTTTTAGGCCACTGAAAACCTAATTCAGCTAATTTTTCCTATACAGATTTAAAGTCTAGTCCTTCGGATTTCTGGTGGTTTGGGTTTTTTTATTTAATCAAACATCAGACTATTTGCCTCAGGAAATGGCTTTTCAAAGCAAACTGATGCATTTGGGAAACAGTTAAGTATCCTGTAGATAACTAATGAATTCAGTTGATGTCTTTGTGCTCTTAAGGCTGGGGAAAACCATGCAAGTGATACCCAATTTTATGATGTTTCGTGGACCACAGACCAGAATAAGCAATGGATAAACACAGACTGTCATTTAAAATAAAAATGGAAAAGGTTTTGATATTTTAAAGAGAAACATGCTGGTGTTTGTTTCTCACTCTGTCTTGCATTGTCAATTGTCATCTCATATAAATGTCCCACCAATACTTCTCTTACAGTTGGTAATGAACATCTGCTTACCTTGGGCTTAGCCATTGATGAAAATGTAATGTCAATAATTTTTTAAAAAGTAGATGCAGAAACTTTTGCTTTCATAACTGTCATTGTTTTAACTGTGCTTGTGTAGAAAAAGTTTCTAACCTTTCTTCCTCAAACATTAGTTATCTATTTAAATAAAATGTGTTGTGTCCCTGGAGCAAAAAAGAGGCATTCGAAGTTTGTAGGAGTCCAGTTCAGATTTCCAAATCTATACCTGTTCAGAGATTCAGACTGCTTTAAAAAGGCAGCTCTTCTTTGGGGCTGCACTAGAGATTCTTGCTGGGTTTTTTTCCTATTGGCTGGCAGTTGAGAACACAGAGTGACAAATAGCTATGAAATTGCCAATTTACTATTTTTTTACTTCATCTATTTGTGTGCCCAAGCAACATTTCTGCTAAAGACATGTCTCAGCTTCATAACCTCTGGTAATCCTTCCTGTACAAATCCCTCTGTAGGAAAATTTAGATTGAAAGGGTCATCAGGAAGTCATCCTGTTCAACCTCCTGTGGAAAGCGTGGTCAGTTACAAACAAGGCAGGTGTACCTTGTTTAAGTGCACAGTTTGTCAGGTTCTGTCTGAGAGATCTCTTTGTGAGAAGCAAATTCTGTCCTTAACTTTATGAAGTGTTAGGTATCCCATTGTGAAATTCTCTTCTTAGAGGGAGCAGGAAGCAGAAGATGCAAAGATGGGCATCAAACTGTAGAAGTGACTTCAGTTGGGGCTTGCTTAGCCACAGTGGCCAAAAGCTTTAAGACTTACTACTGGAGGAATTGGAAATTGGAACTGCAGAAGAGAGGAAAGAGTAACTTGGAATTAGAATGCTGGGGCTTGGTTTCATGGCTGATATGCTGAGAACTTGAAGGAAGGGCTAGGTGAAAACCAGTGGGCAGAACAGGTAGGCATGGAAGCTGGTAGGGAGGAAAAAGGAGTAATGTGTATGTGTCTGACACGCTTGAGAACCAGTAAGGAGCTGCAGGAGACTGAAGCTATTTGAACAGGAGAGATAATGGTTAAGAAATAACTAGGATGGAAGGCAGGTTTTAAAATGTTTCAGTGAGGAGTTATAAAGGGGAAGCTGAGGGATCATCAGAGAAAGTATTTGTGAAGAGCTGGAAGGAAGAAACTAGTTTGGCTCAGCAAGAACTGAAGGGGGGAGATTGGTGTGAATGGAAGCTGGTATTCTGTGAATACTTAATGTAAGAAGAGAAACACCAAAAACTGGAAACAAGAAGGATACAGAGGTGTGTATGTGAAAAGAGGAAAATTAGGAAATAGTTATAAGATGGGTCTTGAAGAAGAATGACTAGGTGACTTTGCCCACGAAAACAAACTCTACTTTTTGAATCAAAGTTTGGGTCTTGTCATTGTTTGGATTGGGCAGACTTAAGATTCAAGAAGAGAGGATGTATAGTTTAGCACTCCCATGAGCCAGCAGTGTGCCCTGGTGGCCAGGAAGGCCAGTGGTGTCCTGGGGTGCATCAGGAAGGGCATTGTTAGCATGTCAAGGGAGGTGATCCTGCCCCTCTGCTCAGCCCTGGTGAGGCCTCACCTGGAGTGCTGTGTCTGGTTCTGGATTCTTCAGTACAAGAGACAGGGAGCTCCTGGAGCAGGTCCACTGGAGGGCAACAAAGATGATCAAGGGACTGGAGCATCTCTTATGATGAAAGGCTGAGGAATCTGGGTCTGCTCTGCCTTGAGAAGAGGTGACTGAGAGGGGACCTCGTCAAGGTCTGTCACTATCTGAAGGGAGGGTGACAAGGGGATGGATCCAGGCTCTGCTTGTTGGTGCCAAGCAATAGGACAAGAGGCAACAGGCAGAAACTGATGCACAGAAGGTTTGTTCCTCTGTGTGTGTGTTAATCCATAGAGCTTCTGAAAGTGTGTCTGTTAAGTAAGAATATTGACTGTATCTCTGTATTTGTAGTTTTGAAAACATTTTGCAAGTGCCATTGTCCAGTTTGAGAGATCTTTGCCAAGTCTTTAATGTTTTCATCATAAAACAAAGCAGACTTGATTAAACAAATCAGATTTTATTTATAAAAATAAAACAGGACACTTAATCAAAAGAATTTTAAAGGGCATGTTTGTTATCAAAACAGTATATGGTTTAGACTGCTGGTCTCAATGGCAGTAACATTCACTGCACTTAGAACATGTGCATATAAGTATTTAACTGGCTTTTTACAGCAGTTTGTTTCTGTAAAATGCTTTTTGTTTGCTACAGTTCATTCAGATAATTTAGTTAATTGAGTAACTGACATTTCATGGAATAAAGCTTTTCTGACTCAAGTGAATTTCTTTTTTAGGGGAAAAGGCTATTTTTTGCTTTTATACCTTGGTCAAAATATATTGTAAATAAATTTTCAGAAATACTGTTTTACACAAAGCTACTTTTCTTAGCCCTGTGACTCAGTTTATATTTGGAGCATTAAAGTGCTGGCACCAGCACCCAGAGTAGTCTAGAGATCTATAAAATAGCTTGGGAATGCAGATATTGGTGCTGACATATAATAAAGCCTAGCTGCTTAAGCTTGCTGTTCTTAACTTTTTGTTTAAGGTGATAAACAACATCTGTTTTCTTTTCTTCATTTTTCTAATCAAGTTAAAGATGATTAATCATTAAACATGTTAAGCTGTGACTGCGGGCCCTCCCCTACAGTTGCATACTTTTGCTCTGGCAGTCTTTTGATTAATGTGTGTATTGCACAGTGCTCAGACACATTCCAGCCATTTCATAGACTAATGGAAAAAAGGCTGCAGCACTTCTTGTGAAAGGAGACTTGACAAAAATCAGTATTTGATTGCTAATTGATCTGCGATTAAAAAATGGACTTGTTCTACTAAAGAACCCTGACTTTTCTGTGAGTAAATGCAGATGTGAGTCTTTTACTGAGCCTTTTTTCCTCAAGGCAGCTTTTAAATAGGAAAGATCTAGAGATGGAGTCTTTTGTTACCTGGTTGTTTTTTTTTAATTACTGTTATTTTAGAAATACCACAGCCAACAAAAAAAGAAAACCAAATTCTGCACCAAAATCTAATCTGTGTTCTCGAATTTAGAAACAGGAACCTAGAGAGAATTAGGTGTGCATAAAGCCAGATTTGTATGTGGTTTTGTGTGTATGGCTTTTTGTTAAACAAGTGATTAGGAAATTGATAGCTATCTTTTGAGGAATATTTAAGTTCACTCCTTTCAAGTATTGTTTCTCCTTTATAATTGTGATGAAGAGGATATTATTTGTCTGCTGTTTTGAGATGAGGTTGGAAGTCACTTGGTATAAGGCTTTGGCATTCAGCAGATGAAGCCTCACTGTAGAAGGGAATTGTACAGGGAGGAGAGTACTGTGATAGTTTGTAGGAAAGGGCAACACAGAAGGAACTAGCAAAGTGCTGAAAAGAGAATATGCAAGGGCACCTAGGAACAGTATGTCTTTGTTAGAGAGTAATATGTCTGTCTTTCTGTATGAATTTATATCTTATATATCAGAAAGAATTGTGTATGTATGTGTTTGAATTTTCAGATATATAAGGGAGGGGAGACAATTCAGAAATAATGGAATAAAATGATCAGTGCATAGGAGGAGTTAGAAAAAATCAGGTTCTCTAGCACCTCACTGCTTTTTGAATCCAACAGCAATGAAAAATAGCAAGAACTTTGAGTTGGTTATGTTTTTTAATTAAGCAGGAATCAGTAGGAGCTATACAATAACATCTCTTTTACACAGTTTTTGTTTCTTAATGCTTGAAAATAGTGCACTTCCTCAGACTTGAGAGAATGAGCTGCAGAGATGCTTCAGTTCTTCGCACACTCCACTAGATGAGAATTTTGCCTGCTGACAAGCCCATTTAGCAAATATTCTCACTTGTAGAGTATTCTTTATCCTTCTCCCCAAAGGGCACTTCTCCCCATGTGACAGGCAGTTTGCTGTATGCCGTTTCCTAGTGAGGCATTGGCTGCCTTAATTAGTGTTGTGAGCTGTGCTGAATTTCCCCAGTGGAATATCCTGCACAGCCACTATCCGAGCTTTCTGTGCAATCCCTGCCCTTTGTTTCCTTGGTGCTTACAGGAAGAAGCCCTTGACCTTTGGTGGGTAGGATGATTTTAGTGTGTGTGAAATGGTTTTGGAGGCATTTTTATTACTTTTGTTGTCCTTCAGACAGTAAAGAGCAGTAGCTCTGGCTTGTTTGTTTCTTTTTATAATACAGAAGAGTAGCTTGCAAACTCATATATGTAGGTATAGTTTATAGAAAGTTAAAGCCATTAGACTTATTTGAAATGCATATTTTATTAGGCTTTATGATTTTCATATGCCCATTTATCAACTATTTTTCCTCTTGTGCTCAACAATTTTGAGTCTCGGTTTGTGTTCTGCTGAATTTGAGGTTAAAAATATGTAAGGGAAACTTCTTGACAGAAGTATTCATGTTAGTTAACTGTATCTGTGATGATTTTTTCATGTAAAAAGCAACTTAGCTGATATCTTGATAGGGTTCCTAATTTTATTAGTTCATAATGAATAAATGAAGGTTGCTAAAACTTAAATCATTCTCAAAGCTGATATTTTGTTATTAATGAGGGACATGGACCTCAGTATCAGCTGAGGGTTTAAAAATTTAAGATTTTCTTTGTTGTACATTTTTTAAAAATACCAGGATTCAAAAGTTCAAGCTTTCTTGCATTTATTAAAATATAAGTCAGCTGACTAGCCTCTTCCAGCTGAATAGCTTTTTTTCAGATAATGTGTGAAAACATGTACATTATTTCAGGCTCAAAACATCCACTGTTTTTTTTTGTCTGCTTGAGGATTTTTCCCCTGGGTTTGATTCATTCTCCTTGTATTAGGTAGTTTCTCAAGTACTTAGTATTCAGAACTGACATACTTTGTGGAAATTTGGATTGTTTTAAAAAAAATATAAAACTCTTTGTAAAGCACCTGTAAAGTATCAGATCAATTTTTGAAATTCAGGAATGTAGTACCTGTGTAGGTTTCTGCAAACAGGTAGAAACTGGTTATTCAAATGTGACATATTAAAATATGTTAAAATATTTTATTACCCAAGCAGAACTCATACTCTAGATAAAAGATTTGGAGTTTTTTCTGATGTAGGTAACTGTCAAAACTTGTAGATGTTCATAGATGATATTTTTTCATGCTTTTTATTTAAATATGCTAAGACTGAGCATAATTTTAAGTTTATAAATTGAGTGTAGTTTACTTATCAAACACTCATTCTACAGGCAAGCAATATGTAGTTGAGACACATATATATCTGCCATATGTGGCAGATGCACGTGGAGAGGTGGATCAAAGTATCAGTGAATATTCAGTGCATCAAGATTAGCTTATCAAAGTGGTTATTTTCATGTTGCACTTTATCTCTTTCACATTTAGCTGTACCTGCGCTGCAGTTATGGGATCCTTCACATACAAGCAATATCTTTTGGGGAAGAACTGCTCCTGCAATAGGAATTTAAATATGAGCACTGTATCAGCTTTTTTCTCTCTTCTCTTACTGATTTAGCATTTTTTGATTGGTTTTTTTTCTGCTTTTTAAATTCAATTACATTCTGCTACAAAACATTAGAGTGAATAATGGACCACTAATAAACTTGCATACATCACTACTGATCTAAAAACTGAACGGCAAAAGCAAATTGGTATAAATCTTAATATGAACATTACTTAATTATTAATCTTGTTAACTCATATCTTATTTGTATTTTGTTATTTCTTACCTAGAAGTGGAAGAACTGTTAACTTCTCTTAAGCATATCCAGCACATTTTGGTAGACCCTCAGAGCCAAGAAGATATTTCGCTCATTTTGCAGCTTGTTCAAAATAATGATTTTCAGAATGCATTTAAGATACACAATGCTGTTACAGTGCACATGAACAAAGCCAGCCCTCCATATCCTCTCATCTGCAATGCACACGAGCTAGCACAAGAGGTATGTACAGTATGCACCCCTGTGATATATATGAAACCTGTAATCATAGCTACTGTTGAAATATGTACTTGTCAAGCTTGTCTGAGTTACTGAACGTTGAATAGGAAAGGAATTATAATTGTCACTGATTGCCGTGTCCGGTTTTTCCAGATTTACAAACAGTAACCAGAAAAATATTTTGGGATAATGACTCATTTTTAGCATGGTTAGATATGGAGCAGAAAAGATACTGTGTTTAAACATAGGAGAAGGGAGCAGTTGTGAAAACGTAACTCTCTTACCATCAGTACCCTATTTCAAGCATTCAGGTATTGGGTTACAGTTCTCTCTGTGACTTCCCTCTGAACTGAGCCACGGCTCTTAGATTGGGAGGCATCTCTGAAAATACAACCACACTGGAAACAAGCATTCTGCTTTAAAAGTGAGCAACAGATCCCTTAATACTTAATTTCAGTGTTTTCATTACTGGTATAATGGTCAGATTACACATAATTATTTGTCTGACAGATGCAAACTCTTTTATAAGATCTGATGGTTTTTAGAAATTGCTGAAATGTTCTGCGGGGTTTCTCGGTAACATTAGTCACCATTTTTCATGGCCTGGTTCATGTGTACATTGCAGTGAAGTGTGGCCACATCTTAAATTAATATATATATATATGTCTGTTAACTTTAAACTAGGTAGCTTCAATACCAGCATCAGTGCAAGTCTAGCACAGCAGTTCAGCAAAACCAGAACTAGGGGCTGGGCAAAGGCTCCAGCATTTAGCACTCAGTGAACAAAACTGGCTCAGGCACATTGTTTGGAGTATTTCAGTGTGGCAGCAGGTTATGGACATTGGTGGGGGTTTGGTTTTGCCTGTTTGTTTTAGTATCTGGTTTTCTTTCTGCCTGAAGCATTTTTTTCAACAGCTTTTTCCACTCCTCTTCCTTTTTCTAGACTTTAACCTTGTAAGTCAACAGTATTGTAGTAAGCTTGAAGTTCTTTTGCAGAAGAAATTGCTGATTCTTGAGGGACATAATTTAAATGCTATCTAAAGGTGCATGTGCTGATTAAACTGCAGTTTATGATTTTCCTGTTTGGGTTTGTCAGTAAGACTGTGCCAAAACCAGGTGGGAGTATTTTAGGTATGAGCTTTCCTCTGTCTTACTCATCAGCCTGTAGGCTGCTTCAGAATCCTCACTAGGCTTCTTCAGTGTCTGTGAGTCTGAACCAACCTTTCCAGTTAACTTCTGGTTTTAAACTACTTCCCCAAACATCCACTTTACATAGGCCCAGTTTGGGACTTCATTCAAGACAAGCCAGAAGTATTTTACCTCCTTTTATAATATAGGATGTTACAGATTTAACTTCTAAGAAAGCTGTTTTTCCCCTTCATGAATATGGTGTCCTTTTATTTATTACTTAATAGAAGTTTGCAAGAAGAAAATATGCCTCGTAAAACTCTAGGTCTGTTTGCAAATTTCACATTCCTCCCCTTTTTTCGCTACCTCTTACCTTCCCAACATATTCTTCTCTTTTTTTCAGGTGATTTGGTAAATCCTTAAATGAGAAGGTGGTGCAAAGCCAGTTTTGTGTCTCTTACCTGTCCATGAAGAAGGTTAAGATAAAAGAAAATATTTCATTAATCCAAAATTTTTAAACCAATGCAATTTCATCATCACCCACAAGACTATTACATAAAAGGCAAACATATCATTATGCTCATTTTGATTCATCTCCCATCCCTGTCTTGTCCAGCTGTGAAGTTCCTGAAAAGTTAATATTTTGCATATGTCTGTTCCCATTTTCGGATGTAATCTAGTTTGTCAGTGATTCACCTTCTCATGTATTTAAGTGACTTGTATTTTGCAATAAGTTAAATTAACATCCTAAAATGATAGAGCCAGAAATTCAGGACAAACATTTCTGTCTGACAGAAGCGTCTCAAGAGGAACACCTTGAGGCCTTCAATTCACATCTTTCTATATTTTCTTGTCTTGCCTGAATAGAAGATCTTGGGTTTTCAGATCTTTTACTCATTTTGGAAAAGCTTCTGTATTTCTTATGGTAGCAGTATGGGAGGAAATGATTTCTGCTGTAGAAAAAGTTGATGGTGCTTGTGTTTTGTTTTTTGGAGGGTTGTTGTTGTTTATGGGGGTTTTTTTAACCCTGGTAATGTGTCTCATCTTGCTTGCTCAAATTTTTTCTTACTCTGATTTTTGGTTGTCTTTTTCCATCCCTAAGCACAGGCATGAGAAGCTCCCCCAGAAAGCAGTTCATGCACTTACTTCAGGGTGTTTTTGAAAAGACACTTGCACAAGCCTGGATTTAAGATACTGATAACATCTTGATGGTAAAGCCACAAGACATTACAAGAAAGAAAAATAGCAGATACATCCTGACATTAATTTTAGATGGCAGATAGTGCTGGTGTGCATATTTTAGTGCACAGGTCATCAGTGACAGTGTGTAACTCTGAAACTGTTTTGGAGTGTGTGCCCTAATTTAAAACTACAGACATGTTTTGGTTTTGAGGCTTTATACTGTGGAAGAGCTCTAACAGGCAAGGGCAGTTCCTCACTCTATAAAAAAAAGGTAAAAATTAATACTAGTTAAAGTACTTTGTAATTTTTTAATTTTCTAGTCCTCTTTAGAAAGTACTTAAAATTAGTAGTACACCTGTACTGTTAACGTTTCCCACCAACTCTAATAACCAGACACAAACAGCTCAGAAGTTTTCCCCTTTTTTGTGTGTGTTTTTTTTCTTTTTTTTATGAAACTTTAATTGAATTTAAAAGGTGGAATGAAGCACTTGAACCTAAGGAATTTATTTGAGAAAGCTTATCTTCATGTAATGGGGTGTACTCCAAGTCTTAAATAAAAATAGCCAGTAAACATCAAGTGTAATTAAATTGATTTTAAATCCATTTAAACTTGACCAAGATGGGGGCAAGGATTATGGGAACATGGTTTGAATCTTGACCTTGTAAGAATATTTGATGCAGCATTCAGGACAGTGTATAATTTTTGGCCAGTAACAGCATGTAGCAGATACTTTAAAGGCGTTCTTGCTATTAGATATACTCAATAGGCTCCATTTATAAGGCTATATTTCTAAATGTTTCGGATTTGTTACTCTTTGCTTCTGCGAATTTGGGCAAATAAACCAAATCAGTACTGTTGAGGGGATACACTGGAAGCTTGTAACTTCTGGTGTAGATATATTCCATCTGACAGTCTTGGTCGCCTGAGAGTAAACAGCAGGATTTTGTAGCTGCAGTTGAATTCTGATTATTTAATATCACTCCAGGACATGCCTCTAGACTGTGGTATGAATAAGGAAAACAACATGATAGCTTTGGAGGGGCTGCTTGAACTAAAGTGAACATAATTAACAATAAAAACAGAATAAAAACTGAAGAGTTAAGAAAATACAATTATTGCCACATATTTGGTGTGGATTGCCTATGCTCTGTGTAGTCTATTGCTTCTGGAACAACAGCCTACTTCAAATTTCTTAGTCTGATAAAGCTGTGGGATTCATTACCATGTGTTGCAAAGGACCCTGACATGCAGCAGTACTGGTGTGATAAGTGTTTTATTTGGTAGCTTGAAGCTTTCTTGCCACTTCATTAAGTAAACAAATAAGAGATGTATCTTTCTCTTAAAGGAGTAGGGAGCTATTAAAGTTTTGAATAATCACATTATTCAAAGCAGAAATTCAGCTTTGAATAGAGGATGTTCACTGTAAACAGAATAACTGGTTGGACCAGGTTGCTTTCTTTTCCACTGTCAAGTCCCCAGCCTCTGACCTGGCATTCAGAAGGTTGTCTTTCTTGCAGGACTTCCAGGTTGCTCTCTGAGTAGGTTTTCCTGTGAAAAGGTCATAAAGATTGGATAAACAGGGTTTTAAAGCTTCTTGTGGTTTCTTCAAGAAAGGAATTCAAAGCCCCTTGAAAGTAAGAGATCTTAAATAAATCTCTGTGAGAAAGTCTTTTGTATAGAAGAATCTTTTTTCTTTACACAGGAGAACTTGTTAATGAAATATGTCTTCGACAGTGCTCTATCTGTTTTGACACCCTAAATTCAGTCTAAGCCAGGCGGAATAGTTTCCTGGCTAATTCAGAGCTGTGACTAAAATCAGGCTTCTGTGAAGCTGAATTCTTTCTGTTGGCTATGGTTTTAAAGAAATCACTTAAAAAAATTACTTAATTCTGTCTTCTTGTTTGGCTCTTCTATGCTACAGTACATTTGTTCACCATGAGACATGCTCTAGGGATGTCAGAAGGAAGAGTTTTGGAGGTTACACCAGGTTTATTGCTAAGCATGTGAACTTGTTCTATGTGGCAGTGTTTGGTTGGCAATGTGAGGATCTTGCTCCATCAGAGCAGTTCATTTAGAGGCTTCTAGGAGAATTAAAAATTATCTTGACTGTTTTTATTGTTGTCATCTGGCAGCATCCAAGAGAGTTGTTGTCATTTCTGTAAATAATTCCTCCTAGAACAGAGGCTTTCCAGACCTTTAGGTATTGTTAGACAATACAAAAAGCTTAATTATTTTCTCTTGGAAACCTTTGGTTTCTTGATTCTCTGATGAAACCAGGTTTTCAGGGAGGGGCCTTTTGAGGTTTTGATGTGTGCTTCCTGAAACAGGAGCTCCGGATGCTTTGCAAAACCTGTCTTGGAATCTCTGGCCTTGATGTTGATGGAAATAGTTTGCATAATAAGGATATTGTAGTCCGCTTTTAGGGAAGAGGAAGGCTAGTCACGTAAGCAAGAAATTGCTGCAATTTAAAAGTCCAGCATATTCACATAATGCACTTCATTGTGACTGATTTCACTAACATGAAATCACTAACTTTCTAGAGTTTAATTTTTTTTATGTGCATCTTAGTGAAGTGTGAGCTCATTGCCAGTCTCTGGTATTGACAAATCTGTGTGATGTACTGAGTACCAGCTTAGATTTGGTAGATAATTACTGAGGCAAGATGTGCTGGATTAGTCCTGTGGTCTCATTGCATGTTTTCCTGTTGTGTTCCAGTATAAGTTCAATCCACAGCCAGTGTAAGTAAACTGAGTAATGGCAAGCAGGGGGTTGTGCTTGAGTAGAGGGGAAAGGCTGATAAATGACTGGGTAGATTAAGAGTTTTACTACTTGATTTCTTTCTAGGTACAAAGTGTTTTGAAACCCAGCCACCATAAGGATGGGCAGGAGCTTAATGCTTTGCTGAATGCCCCTCACATGCAGGTAAAACAAAATGAAACTTCTAATCTAATGGATGTATCTCTTGATGGTGTTTTCATTTGCAAAAAATAGGTTATACTCTCTTGGGCTGACTGTGCAAGGATGGATTTTATTCCTCAACTCTCATTTTTCTAGAATGAGGAGTTTCCAATTTTCAGAAACTAATGGGTATTTCTTGTGAATTGTAGCTCATGATTGTATTCAGCCTTGCTACAGTCTACAAGTATTCCAGGGTAATTTACACATAAACAATGTAGCAGCTGATCAGTAGGGACAGGGCAACACTGCTTTGCTTATGTGTTTTTACCTTTAACAGTTGTTTCATAGGGTGAATAACGGGAATTTTATGCTGGAGTGGTGATGTAAAGGTAGTTTTCACCACAAAACTTACTGTGTCTGAGTTTGAAGTCACATGCACAGTAAACTGGTGTCTGAGGGGTTTTAGTACAGGGAAGCTAGAAGTACCATCACAGTTCTGTTCAAAATTGTTTTTTTTATTATTTTCCAATCTGAAAGGAAAGTTTTGAAAAGCAGTAGGTGCCACATAACTGTGATAAATTATTTTTTAATTGCTTGAGCAAGTTTGTAATATTCTGTAACCTGCAGAGACTGTTGAAATTGCAGAATATTGTTGAACTCTACTCTTTTGTTTACATATCAAGTGTGACATTTTCTGTAACTGAGCTGATTTTGTTTAACACTAGGCACTTTTACTGGCTCATGATAAAGTTGCAGAACAAGAAATGCAACCAGAGCCTGTGACAGATGAAAAAATTTATGAGAATGTTGGCATGTATGGAGGGGAGACGGTTAAAATAGTTCGCATTGAGAAAGCTCGGGATATTCCATTGGTAAGTACTGGTGCTCACTAAGCTGTATGTAAAGGAAGTCAGCTTCTTTTGTCCATTTCAGGTTGCTGTGAAACTTTTGGAATTTGAAAATGAAGGTGGTGTTTAATATGTAAAAACTCGCCCTTCCTTCCCTCCAAAGTGACAAACAGTCACAGACGGTAGACCTGTGTTTAACTCAGTTTAGCAGTAGCCATACAAACATGTAAAATCCATGTGACTTCTGTCAGCTTGGATTTGGACAGATCTCCTTGACGTGAGTCACTATCCCAAGCTTGGCTGAAGGGGAGCTTAGAGCCTTGTGCCAACCAGGTGTGGGTTTTTAGGTTGGTTGGCTTCTAGTTTTGGTTTTGTTTTGTTTTGTTTTTTAGTGGTTATCATCTTCTATTTGCATCTTTAAAATGAGTGTATCCTTAGGACTATGTTTCTGAAATAAAATAATGAATGTTGTGACATGGAGCAATTAAATGCTTTGGTCTTTAATGTAGCTGGAAGGAGTTAAGCAGTGGGTTTTGGTCTGGAGCACTGGGTATATGCATCTGAGCTGTTACTTGCATTCTTTTCTGCATAGTTCCTTGACAGGCTTGGAGTGTACATAATAGATGGCTTTGAGTTTCACATATGTAATAAATTCAGAATGTGTTGCTACTACACAGGGTGCTACTGTTCGCAATGAAATGGATTCTGTTATCATTAGTCGAATAGTCAAAGGAGGTGCTGCAGAGAAGAGTGGGCTGTTACATGAAGGGGATGAAGTTCTGGAGATCAATGGCATTGAGATTCGTGGAAAAGATGTCAATGAAGTTTTTGACTTGCTGGTGAGTTGGAACACTTGTTGTTTTCTGTGCAGTAAATATTCATTTCATAAGTCTAAAGCCTGTTCGCTCTGCTTGTTGTGTTACTCATAATTTAGCTTCAAAAGTACATTCAGTCTGGGGGTTGGTGTTTATACATGAAGGGTCATTTCAAGTGTTCTTTACGATGCATAAGATGATATTGATAAACGTAAGGACAGTTATCTGCAAAAATGAAGCCTACAAATTTGGAAGAATCAAGCTATTACCTTTAGACTTAACTTCTAATGATTTCTAAAACAACCTTTGTTTAGCTCTGAAAAGCCATGATTTTTCATCTTTGTCTCTGGTTGAAGCCACAGTTAATAAATGTGTGGCTGTGTGATTGTGACAGTGTGTGGCTGGGATGGAGGTGATTTTCTTCATAGCGGCTTTTATGATACTTTGTTTTAGGCTGGTTTTAGACTGAAGCAGTGTTGATAATGCACCAGGGTTTGAGCTATTGCTGAAGAGTGCTTGCACACTGTCAAGGCCTTCTCTGCTTCTCAGTCTATGCCCTGCCTGCAAGTAGGCTGGGGTGAGTGCGAGGTTGGGAGGGGACAGAGCTGGGACACCTGACCCGAATTGACCACAGGGATGAGTTTTGCCATGTAGCATCATACAGAGCGGTAAAAATTGGGTGGCAAGTGATTGCTTTTGCAGTACTTGTTGGGGTGGAATTTTTCCCCTTCATTTATTAAACTGTCTTTCCCTTGACCCATGAGGATTTTTTCTTGCATTTGGTCATGTGATTCTCTGTCCTGCCCTGAAGTTTCTGGCCAGACTGGACTTAACCCACCACAAATTGTGTCACATGGGACCTTTACATTACTAGACTTCTTACTCTTTCCCTCCTAATAAAAGCCCTTTTGTCTAGCAGTTTACTAACATAGACATTTTTCTGTTTATTACACCATTCATGACAAGATTATACTTCACTTCAAAAGCAGCTAGGCAAAAAATCCATCAGGAACTGGTAAATGCAGAGATACTCACTCTCAAAAAGGCCCTGTGAGACTGAATGTCAAAAGATGGCAATTACCAGTATTTTCTGTTGCCCAGTTGCACTTGTTCTACACTTTTTAGCAGCAGTTAAATGCCTCCCTGACATCTGATCCCGTCAGATCTCGGAAGCTAAGCAGGGTCAGCCCCGGATTAGTACTTGGATGGGAGACCTCCTGGGAAATGCCGGGGGCTGTAGGTTCTAGTCCTGAGGAACTTCACTGGCACTGTCCAAGCTCGCTCAGCCGTGGCAGATGAACCTGAGGAGTTAAAGGGTGGGGCCAGTTCTGTGCACGCTGAGCCTCACCTAAAAAATCCACTGCGCAGGCTGGAAAGGCACACCCACGTGGGGAGAGCCCATCCCAAATCTTCATTCACGAAGCCGAGCCACACACACACTTTTTACCTGGCACCTACTTTGGATCAGTGTCCAAGATGGGACACCCAGAACCTGACTATGAATCAACAGTCCAATTGCAGCAGGCAAGACCATTCTGTCAAAGTAAAAAGAGATGAAAATGACAAGTTTTTTAGAAGTGAGCTTGTAACTTTGGCACAAAATATTGGAAATATGAATAAGCACTTATTTAATAGGGTTTTGGGGGGAAAAAGTGAGGAGAAATATATTTAATAAATCTTCAAATAACTTAGTAGTACTTTTTATGCTCTACGGACATATCACAATCAGGGCAAAGACCTGGATTCTGCTGTAAATTGTGTCATTTTAGGAAGAATAAGCAGCAATATCCAGACATGAAGTTGTCTTATGGTACACTAAGACACTAGTTTTTAATGGACAATTTCCATCTTCAGTTGGACATATTTTTCTGAAAATTGTTGGTAGAATTTTTAAGTTAATTCATGCAATGAGGTCAAGTGTAAGGAAGTAGAGGAAGAAACGTGTGGGGTTTGGTGGTTTTTGTTGTTTTTAATTTTTAAGCCATATAAAAAATGCTTACAGTTCTTTGGAGAGCCGTCAATGTCCAAATGTTTTTTGGATCAGAGACATCTAAGATACGTAATTGTCTCCATTGCCATCTGGTTTTGGCTTTGTTTTTTTTTTTAAGCCATATTTAGCTAAGTCCTGTACATCCGGAAATAGTGTTTGGTAGGTGATTAACAGGTAATTCAACTCTGGCAGTTTAGTTCTCTGCAGAGAGCTTATTTTGCTTCTGAGCAGCTCCTGCAATTTAGGGTTAAAGAATAAAAGATTTCAAGCCACAATAGATTAGCATAGGAGAAA
Organism: Pithys albifrons albifrons; assembly: GCF_047495875.1. Lineage (NCBI taxonomy): Eukaryota > Metazoa > Chordata > Aves > Passeriformes > Thamnophilidae > Pithys > Pithys albifrons. The sequence goes on from NC_092463.1 coordinate 34,293,684, forward strand.
TTTAATTGCTGAAAATTAAAAAAACATAAACACAACCTTATGTGGTTTTTTAAAATACGTTTTGAATACAATTAATTTAAAATAATACTTTTAATTCTTTATATATTGTCATTTGTATTTTTTAATGTGGCAGTAAAGTTTTAAAATATTTCAGACCCCACAAAATACTTAAAAAGAGAAGGAAATTACTTACTTTCCTCCTTAATTTTGCCTCATTACTTGCTACTCAAGTGATAACAAACTACATGTGACTTTAGATTAGACTCTTCACATGATTGCTGTGAGATTAGATACATTCCTCATGGAACTATGCGTGCTGACTGAAAATAGTGGATTTTGTTTTCCTGCAGCCTCATCATGTTATGTGCAGTTGTGTTTAAGCCTTAGGTCTGAATTTTTTGAGATAGATGCATTTACTTCTGTTTTATACCAGATAAATTTTTTGTTACTCTTCATAGAATGGTGTACAGAAAGTGAAACACCTGTAGACTTTGTCACAGGTTGGCACTTGCATTTTTTCTAGATACTTGTTATATGTGCAAACATACTCTGCATGCAAAAGTATGCAATCAAAGTAGAATTCTTTAAAGACAGGACATTTATTATGGTCTACTTTCTTAGCAAGGGTGACTACAATGTTGATCTCAAGTACCTTACATATGCAGGATTTGAGTATATTAGTTAAATTTTTAAACAGTGTTTTGTATTCTTTAGCAATGTTAGCAACATGAAATCATAGCAGAAATGTTTAGATTTGAAAGTACTGCTCCCTTTAAACAATTTTAGAAAAATAATATTTTTAATGTATTTTTTCTTCCCAGTGTAGATCTACTTGTTGGTATTTCTGAACAGAGCAATAGAATATTGTTATCCATTTTTCCTAAGTCTGCTTGACAGAATTGCACCTGGTCCATTTCAAAGAGAAATATTTTATTGAATGCTGGGCTTCTAAAATTTTGTATCAACATTTGACTTTCTAGCCTGACCAAATCACTGCACCTGTATCTGGGCCATCCATTTGAAACTAGTTAAAGGGTACATGATGCACTGTTAGGAACAACCCTTTATGGGAATTTTTAAAGCATTTTCTACAATATGTTATTTATTAAAAGTCTTATGGTCAAGCCATATTTTGATACTGTACATGAAGAGTCTGTTTCTCCTCCCAGGCCGACATGCATGGTACTCTGACCTTTGTCTTGATTCCCAGTCAGCAGAGCAAACCACCTCCTGTGAAGGAGACAGTGGTAAGTAGCTCTACACGTGCTCTTGGACTTGGTGATATGTACTTGATTTTACCAGTAATGTGTAGAACATTCTTCCTCTGTAAGGTGATTACACTGTGGAACAAAACCAAAAGTTAACCATTTAAATTGATTTAATTGTTACCAGACTGACATCTGAATTAAACGTTGAAAATGGTTGGTGTCTTAAGCTGAAATTCTTAGTATTATTTTAACTGAGTTTCTAAAATAGTAGGAAATTGTGCAAGTAGAACTTCAGGTGATTCTGAATTTGTTTTGAATTTACTAATTTCTTTTTTTTTACATATACATATAGGCATGTATGTATTAAAAAATTGGATTGATGGAACTTGCATATGTGCTTTGGGAGGAAAAGTTTGTATACTGAAAGCTTTGTTTATTATCTTTTTGTCAACATAGTTTTCCAGAGACTGTTTTAACCTTTTGAAGAAAGAATGCCCACACATAAATGACTGGGGACAAAATATTGTACAAGTGAAACTTCACTCAAAGTCCAGCAAATGGGCTTCAGTCTGTGTGTTTATTAGGTATTTTAACCTATCAGAATACCTCTGATAATGGTTGAATGCCAAGAACTTAAATCAGTAGCTCGAGGTGGGGGTGCCTCCTAGAATGGTGAGGAAATTGCATGGACTTTAGAATTAACAAGAGTTCAATTCAAGCCTTTATGTCCAACCTTGCACAACTGTGTCATTGCCATTGCTAACCTAGGTAGTGTTTTCATTCCAGTGCTCCTGCATGCCCCAGACAAGTTTGCATTTTATAGAACCTTGGAGTTTTTATATACCAGAGATCCAGTACAGTCAAGGAAGATGGGGTGTAATTCATCAGAATTCACTGGGATGTTTGTCTTCTGATTGTACATTTGATCTCCCACAGATACACGTGAAAGCACATTTTGACTACGATCCCTCTGATGACCCTTATGTCCCCTGCCGAGAGTTAGGCCTATCTTTCCAAAAAGGAGACATTCTCCATGTGATCAGTCAAGAAGATCCAAACTGGTGGCAGGCTTACAGAGATGGAGATGAGGATAACCAGCCATTGGCAGGCCTTATCCCTGGTAAATAAAGCTCCAGAAAAAGCTCGACTGTCAGTAGTTCTTACAGCCACAGGAGCAATATTCAGGTTTTCAAAGACTTGTATACCCTTAAATATTGATTGCCTTAAATATGCCTGTGACTTTGAACCTTTTGCAACAGAGCCTGCTGCTGGTTATGTAATTCACTTGAAAGCTGAACTTTTAGAGGCATAGCCACGTGTAGATGTTAAACACAGAGTAAAGCTACTGGTGTCACTGAAGTTCACCTTTCGAGAACTACTCCCTTCCTTTGTTCCTTTGCTCTGGGGACTCTGGATCCAGAGTTCCCTCTGGCTGCAGCAGAGACCTGGGACTGCAGCCCACTTGTTCTCTGGAGATGGGCACTGCTGTGAGGTTTCTTACTTTGTTCAAGTAAACTCCTTGTTATAGTATCTTTTGTGGTGACTTTTCTCCACCTTTTCCCTTAGCAAAGGGCTTTAGTTACTTGTGACAGTCAGGCTTCCTTCCTTTCCTACTGTTGGGGGCCTTCCAGTAACAGGGTTTTCAGACACTGAAGTCAATTTATAATTTTTGCATTGCAGTGTTATTGTACTTTAGTCCATTAAACATCTGCTGATCTGTTAAACACAGCAAACAAAAGACTTTTTCAAATTCTGTACAATATCACACTGTTACTTTATGATGTTTGAATAAGTTGAGAGAAACACTGTTTTAAATATAGGCTAGTCTTTATAAAGAAGTTCCAGAGGACATTCAAAATATTTAGTATAAATAGAATACAATTGGCATACAAAAGTAATTAGAAAACTATATCATCATAGTGAGAAGATGTAGTCATCCCTGATGAGTATATTTTTTAAGTAATAAGTTTTGCAACAATTTTAGTTTCTCTTTCTAAATTTTAATCTCTCTTTTAAAATTTCTCATGTATTATTCTACTAGGACCTTCAGAGATATAAAAGCTTAGGAAAAAGTCAAATGAATAAGTTATTATGAAAATCATTGAAATGGTTTCTAAATGTTAATGATTCTTGTGCTTTTTTTTTTAATGCATCAAGGAAAAAGTTTTCAGCAACAAAGAGAAGCAATGAAACAAACCATAGAAGAAGACAAGGAGCCTGAAAAATCAGGTTGGATATGTGCTTTCCAAGATAAAAATCTCTTATGGAGGTGCAAATTAGTGATACATATGGAAGCTTGTCATGGAGTTGTAGAAAATTCTTCTGTTTTTTTGTAATACAAGTGGGAAAGTCTTTGAAAGTCTTCATGTAATTACAGGTCTAAATTTAGATTAGTTGTATAAATCATAACTGTGTGCAGTGTAATTAGGGTGATGTAGGGAATGCGGAAAACCCTTCTGTCTTAAAGAATTTTGTCTGCCATGACTCACTTAAGTCCTTGACAGGCAACATTTGCTTAATACACTAGACCATTGTAATCAGCTGAAGGGTATTATATCTTTTCAAAACTGCAGAATAAATTAGCCACTTTAAAGATCCAGATAGTGGGTGGAATAGGAATATTTTTACTGTATAGCTGTTTGATTGTGATGATTTTTATTTTGTAAATAAAATTTTTAGGAAAACTCTGGTGTGCGAAGAAAAACAAAAAGAAACGGAAGAAGATTTTATACAATGCAAATAAAAATGATGGTAAGCAACATCTTTTCCAGAGTATGTGTACTTTTTAGAAATTATAAAAAATTCCACAAATAGCCCTGTGAAAAGAATGCTGAAATTCAGGATATGATATTAGAAATACTAACTGATGAAGTTCTATGTGAGAGCAGTAGTATGTTTTGTTACAGCATTTAGTGAAACATGTAAAAGAGGTGACAGGATTTGTAGGGTCATTTAGTGTCTTTAATAAAGATCAGATTGTAGGAGTAAAAGTCATAGCTTTTTAGGTAGGGAAGCACTCATAATTTTATAATGATCGACTAATTTTTTATGATTTCGTAATATCATCTCACTCTGCATAAATAAGTTTAGAAAATGGAAACTTTCTCCACAAATATTTTGTAGGCTATAATATATTCTTTTGCAAGTACTTGGGATTGGGATGATTATTGTTGTTGGGTATCAAGTGTTGTTCTTGTACTAGAAACTTGTTCTTTGCCAAGCAAGTCGTTTCCTGAATTTGTGCTTCTACTTATATGAGTAATGATGCGTAGTAATGAGCAAGTGAAGATGCGTTTTCTTTCCCAAGAAGGGGGAAAAAAAGGTCTGATCTTACTGGGCAAGGGATGATCTTTGGGATTCTGCTGCTTTGACTTGGAATTAGATGCTTGGCAGAGAGTGGGGAGCAGCCTGAGCGCCAATACGTGTAACTATTAGCACAGTCAGTTGTGACTGTTTTGTTGTTCTCTCTCAAGATTACGACAATGAGGAGATTCTGACCTATGAGGAAATGTCACTGTATCACCAGCCAGCGAACAGGAAGCGGCCCATTGTGCTGATTGGCCCTCAGAACTGTGGCCAGAACGAGCTGCGGCAGCGGCTGATGAACAACGAGGTGGATCGCTTTGCCTCTGCCGTTCCACGTGAGTGCGACAGGCTGATAAGATCCTGTGTGCTAAACAGGGTCTGCAGACAGGAGTCCTGTTGTGTTGAGAAGAGTAACTAGGAGCCTGGGGGGTTTGAGCAGGAGGTATTAAGCTCCTGAAAAATGGACAAATAAAGTGACCTCTTGTATGACAAAAAATAGCTTAGGTAAGTTAATGTAAATCCAGTGTCTTGACATAGTGTTATAGTACCTTTATAAGCCATGCATTTAATTCAGTTTGCATAAAATTGGAGTGAGTTACAGAAGTTAAAAAAAAAGTTTGCTATATTGGGCAAAGAATTTTTAATCAACTGTCCCAAATAAATTTAAATTTAGGTGGCTCCAGTGCCTTCCCAAACTTCTTATATTCCAGTGGATATTGTATTTTTAATGTCAATGTACTCTACATTATGTTTACAACAGCTTAGCAATATATATTGTTGTAAAAAAACTCATAGCTGTTTCCACATTCAGAAGAACAACTGCACAGTTAAAACTACTCCTTCCATGATTTACTTTTTTTTTCTCTAGATAAAATGAAATTTGTAAATTAAGTTTGACAACTTAATCTGACCATGGACATTTATTGCGGAAAATAAAACACATGGATTTCTTGGATATTTCAAATATTGGTGGGGATTTTTTTTGCTCGGTTAGCAAAATGTCTTCTAAGAGAAATGCTGATTTCTTCAGTTCTGTGGATGTATCATTGTCTCCATGTCTGTTTTGTCGCTCTTGCTTGTAGATACGACTCGGAGTAGGCGAGAGAATGAGGCAGCTGGCAGGGATTACCATTTCATTTCCCGACAGGCGTTTGAGAGTGACATAGCTGCAGGGAAGTTCATTGAATATGGAGAGTTTGAAAAGAACCTCTATGGTACTAGCATAGACTCCGTGCGGCAAGTTATCAACTCAGGCAAGATATGCCTTTTAAATCTTCATACCCAGGTATGCAAAAATGTTGCCTGTCACGGTTTATTTGTAGAAGCTGCTGTGAGAATCTCTAGAGCTCTATTTGGTTTATATACAATGAATGTATCTCTGAGGTCAATATTCATGTTTATTACAAGTTTTCTTTCAGTGATGTTCAGTTGACTCTACTCAGTGTATTATAAATACACCTTCTTATTCCTTGTTTGCAAATATGCGCATTGTTATGTGCTACAAGTACCTGAGTTTTCACCAGCTTTAAGTATCTGGAAACAATCTGAATTTTAAAAAATGAATTAAAATAAGATTTATGTCTCTCAGTCTTCCAATTATTCTGTGAGTTCTGAGATTTTTGAAGATGGAGAGGAAATCGTGATTATACATGGAAAGTGTGTTTTCAGGAATATTCATGCAGTTTCTAAATCCAGTTCAGGATTAAAGTATATCATGTAAACAGTATTGAAAAGCTGTTTAGCTGTGACCTTGTGGTTATGGAGAGGAAAACTGTGCTTACAGACCTCAACTTGGAAATTTAGTCAAACATGGAAAGAGGCAGAGTTCTGGAACACAGCCCATTTCCTGATACATATGATAGATATGTGTGAGGTCTACTGCTGTTAGAAATCTGCAAAAGAAGCCATAAAGCTCAGACACATCAGTAAAGTCTGGTAGTACTGAAGCTATTATCAGTCATCAGTAAATCATCATCAGTCGGGACCATGTGATACTTTACTAGAACGGTTCATGGGTATTGCAAAGCATGTCATGAGATGAAAATTCTTTACAAGTCCTTAAAAATTTATCAAACTCTGTAGCTGTAAAAATCTAGTCGAGAGACAAGTTGTTTGTTCTGAGACACAAAGAATGAGCCTTTTGGAAAAACCAAACAACAGTTTGGTTCTCTTTATTTCCTGTCTCTCAATATAAATGTAACCTGGCAAAGCAGAATGCTGTGCATACAGTAGTAGTTCATCTGATATCTTGTATGTTAATCTTCAAAACAGAAAAGGTTAAACTGTAATTTTTCAAGTAAATTCTAGTATTTAAGGGCTTTTCTCTCTGTTCAAAGCTGATACCATTCCTTAGCATTCTAAGGACACTTACTTCAACGTAGGTGACTTTCTCTTTGCTTTTGGATACCAAGAGATCTGTTCCTTCAGTTTAGTTATGAAGAATATTCTTGAGCAAAAGTAAATATTTCCATTCCATAAAGCAAAAAATTGTTCGAATATCAATTTCTCAGGAAAATGTGGCCGAACTGTTAGTGGTGATGATAATACTGCTACAGTTAATTGTAAGGCTGTTAATATATTGTACACTTGTCATGTTTAAAGAGTATATTACCAATTACAGCATGTGCATAATGCATCATTAAATGCCCTTTTCATGGCTGGAACTGTTAAATATGTAATAAATCCTATTTCTGCAGTCACTGAAGACACTACGCAACTCTGACTTGAAGCCATATATTATATTTGTTGCACCACCCTCACAGGAGAGACTGCGTGCTTTATTGGCCAAAGAAGGGAAAAACCCAAAGGTAAGGGGTCCTACACTATTTCTGAAACCATGACAGGTTTGGTAAACAAAGGGATGCACTTTCTTTGGAAGTGGGACAGGGTAATGGTGCTGACATTAACCTTGCAGTGAGGGAGTGCGGCTGGGATCTGTGTGCTCTGGGTCAGGAGGCAGACCATACTGAGGGAAGGGTTCAGGATGCTTTAACCTAATGGGATGCAAGAGCTATTAGACCAGAGAATGCGCTGCTAAATCAGTAATCCTGGGGCACAATGTCTCTGTAGTGGGGTCCCTGCATTTGGGTACAAAGATAGGAACTTTCATTTCAAAACTGTGAAAAACTCAGCTTTGTCCTCAAGTAAACCTGGGAGTAACTCTGTGGAGCAAAGGGTTGCTGTTTTTCCTCTGAGAATTTACTTGCTCTTGTGAAAGCATTTGCTTGAAAATCCAAAACACTTCAGATAAAATTATTTTACTGCTTGATCACTTTTCATGTTTCAGCCAGAGTCATATCCAAGCTTTGAGCTTATCCAGTTCAGATCCAGTTTAGTTACTGAGAAAGTAATTCTGCAGAAAGCCAAGAAATCTGAAAGCTCGGAAAAGTTCCTTACTGACTTATAAAATACAAAGTGTTTATTGCTAGGGCAGTGAAATAAGTTCATCATCAGCTTTTTAACTGCACTCTACCCTGCAGTGATTGATTGGGAGCACTTTGCCACCATGGCATCTTCAAAGTACTAACTGAGCATAATGCATGCAGTCCATACTGAGGAAAAGCAATCTTCCCAGCATAACTCAAAGGGACTCCTGGCGTGGCTGTTGGTCAGGGATCATAACTCAGTGTGTTCTGTGGCTGTGTTGTTTTGCTCACTTTGTTTGATGCAAGGGTGATTTATTACTTGGATGAAAGATCTAGAAGACCTTGAAGTCCAAGTGTTAAAGCAGAGGGAGAATTTTGTTTACCTTTTTTCCTTTCCATCCGGCCTCTGAGTCAAATGTAATCATAGTCTTTAAATGGGTATGTTTCCTCCTTCATGTTTATGCAATTAATGAAACTTTATTTTGTATAAATAACACATCTTTTGTAGGTTCTGGATTTTTATTGCAGAAGTCAAGGAATCCATTTGCAACAAAAAGGAATACATTTCCTCGTGTTAAAGAATGCCAGTTTTCTTTCTGATTAATTGTATTGGAGTTTTATTTATTTCAGTTGGGTACATGCTCTCATGGATAAAGAAAATGGTATTTCTTGTGTATGTATGTCTGTGTGGTACTTTGATTTTATCAAGAGTATATAATAACTAAGGAAAAAGTCTTGAAGGCCTGAAGTCCCTTTTGAAAATACTCTCTCTAGAAAACTGACTCCAAAATTATACCTGAATATTTCTTTCTACAATACAAGTTGCAGTAGAGGAAAACAAACACTTTTCTATTATCTAATTGTAAAAAAAATCTGAAGGAACACAAAACATTTTTGCTTCTCCCTTTGTAACATTTATCTATATCTGCGATATTCTTGCTTTTGACAAGGTCCCTTCCAGCTCCAAAGTGGTGTATTCCATTTTTCAGCAATGTTATTCACCTGATGTTATGGTGATTTGGTTAACTTAAACATACAACTGTCACTGTTGTTCTCATTGCTGTTGAACAATTTCCACCAAGGACAGCTGTCACTTTCAGCTGTTTCATGTTTGTGGTGCTGCATCTTCGCAGGAATGTTGTCTTATTCTACACGATTCAGACTTTTCTCTCACACTGTCTCGGCCATCTCCAGCCTTTTTCGGAAGGATAATGAGCTTAGCAACCTCGCTGATTTTTTAGAAACATGATCTAAGAACCTCTGTAAGATCAGTGTTGTGCAGTGAGCAGTGCTGGATCTTCCTTGTTTTCCTCAGCCTGGGGCAGCTATTTACAGTTTGCCACTTACAGCCAATCAGACAGGATTGTCTTGAATGCCGTTAGCTTTCAAATATGTGTCATGGTTCAGTGTTACTGTAAACTCTTCCACAGCCAATAGCAACACCGTGAGAATTTGTGTAAAAAAGTCAGGTTGTTCCCTTTCCCTACTCTTTGTGAGTGAGAGGCTTACACACCTACACTAACTTTCTGTTTTTCATTGCAGCCAGAAGAGTTGAGAGAAATCATAGAGAAGACAAGGGAGATGGAACAGAACAATGGCCACTACTTTGATACAGCAATTGTGAATTCTGACCTTGATAAGGCATACCAAGAGTTACTTCGGTTAATAAACAAGCTTGACACAGAACCCCAGTGGGTGCCCTCTACCTGGTTACGATGAGAGCAGTTCCAAGGGACAAGTGGACTTTTGATCTAGTTATCTTCCCAAGGAGATTGTGTGTAGGCCTGCCCAGTTGTAGTGTAAATGCATGTGAGCTCTAGACCTCAGTGGCTGCTTCCTTTGCCAGTGAAGTTGCGGATTACTGGAACATCTTGTCATCTTGTGAGCCAATCTAACGGATCTAAAGATGGTTCAAGTTTCTTTCTCTGTGGTCTAGAAATGGAGACTGTGTCAATACTAAATTCTAAGGCTTTAGATAGATTTTTCTAGCAGCTACTTTTATACATAAATCCACCTTTTTTAACCTAGAATCACCCTTACAACAAAGATTTTAAGTGTGTTTGTGTGTGTATATATATAGTCCATGCTGTCACATAGTTATAAATATGAATGTTATTTAACACTTAACTTAATGACTTTGGGGGGCATGATGCTAGTTCAGGAGCATAATTCTACAGATGATTGGGCAGAGAAATAATCTACACACGAAAAAAATGTTAATATTAATGGGAAACCTCTCCTGTTCAAAAACCACACAGACTGAAGATGCTGCTCTGATCTGGAGCTCCCCTGTGAGGGTTAATATTTTAATTCTCAAACATTCCACTTTTTAATAGCACTGTAATTGTAAAATGTGTGTAATGTAAATATTTCAATCCTTGTGTCTTTTTAGTCAGACTTTTAAAATCAGATTTGACTGCACAGTAATTTTAAGTCCAATCAAAGATGACTATTACATTGATCTTTTAGATGTGATATTTTTATGGTATTTTCTTTAAAACACTGATTGACTGATCAGAGCCACTGTTTTCCACAGATCTGTAGAAATACTTAGAAAAGCAGAGGTTATATTTTTGTGAAAATGTATAGTTACAAGACATGCTGCTTGAAAGTCAACTGAAATTCTCATGTTTTATAACAGAATACTGACTAAAATAGACTGATGTGCTGAACATTGGAAAACAGTGGGGTTTTTTAATCTCTGCAAATGGTTCATATTGTGGCTGTTGGACTAATGGACAACTAACTGGAATTAAAATAGCTGAATGTAGCTATTGTGTTATGAGTATTGTAATTCACTAGCCAACATATTGTCCTGCATTTCCTCAGTACTGCAGTGAAAATATGTGTAAAACACTGGTAACTGACTGAGAAGTCACAAGAAAGGGGAATATTTATAATGGTTAAAAGAAACAAAAAACTTGAAACAAGGGAACAAAAGGCAAGATCTGTCTGTATCCTAGTGCATCCAGCAAAGCATATTGGACCATCTCTGTGTCCTGAAATGACTTTGGCTGTGAAGGTTTAACTACTGAGGCTGTGCATCTGCAGTAGGGCTGTTGTTGCTGGCACTAACTGGATAGGAGGATCTTGGCTGTTCTGGTTTTGGGTAGCACAAAGAACCTTAACTGTGAATCTCTCTTCATTTTAGCCATAGTGTTTCTTTGTTCCTACAGGTAAAACACTGGAGCTTATGTCAATGTGTAGTTCACTCCTGTCTAATGTTGAAGGATGAAGAAGTAGTTAATGTTTTCCATTTTGTCTTGCATATATTCTTTCTTCAAATGTTAATGGAACAAATTCGCACCCATAGTTAGAGAGCTCAAAGTGTAGAGCAGATATAAAGAAATTGTCAGATGACTATCCTAGGTACTGAACTAATATTCAGTACATTTTTCTATTGAAAAATGGAAGTGTAGAGTGCATTCCCATCTTGTTAGAAAGCAGAATTATTTGCTGGTTTAACTAGTATTTAGGGCTGAAAAGAAAGTCAGCAATTAGTGGGGATAAGTAATGACACTTCAGAAAGAAAAGGGGTGCAAACCAGAATATATCAAGTTAGCGTTAGAAATAATAATGTGCCAGCTGTTGGTCTGAGGACTGGATATTCAAAATAGTGGCTTTTTGCCTCACATTGCAGGCATGTTTTGGTTTCATCCATAGTTTATGTTAACTACTGTGTTCAGGTATGTGTTGGAAATACTGTAGCAATTCTACCCTTTTTACAAGAAAGATGATTGCAGACGTATTAGACTTCTGGGTATTGACTGTTTCATAGCTGGACAAGAAGGTGGAAAACAGTCAGATGTGTCGAGTAAGGGTAGCCTGGCTCAGTTACACAGGTGCTGTCCAAATTCTCGCAGTTGCCATGAACTCAGGGTGGTTGCTGAACCCCCACGGATATTCAGTGTTCATAGGCAGCATCAGTCTCAGTAAGTCATGCCATTGATGTTATTTCACCAATGTTTGTCTCCCGAGTTTTTCTGAAATGTTCTACAGAATGTTTTTATACAAATGAACTTTTGAATGTAGATTTACAGCATATTGCTTGAAGTTCAGCTTTACTCTAATTCCCAAGGCACACCATACTTGCTGACATCGATGTGGAGAGGTGCTATAATAGTTTATAACCAGTGTTAGCTGTGTCTCCTGCTGAAAGGAAGGGCTTGAGCAGCATTGAAGTAAGTACCTGGCTGTCCATCTGCTGCCAGCTGGGACCTAGAACTACCTTGTGTAAGACATTGTTCTGTTTTCTTTAATGAAGAATGTGTGCTAGTTCCCTCAAGAGTGAAAGAAAATATGCAGGCTTCACTGGTGAAACTCTTCAACATTATCACAGGCTTTGTAGTGAGCTGTATCAGATTGAAATGAGGGTATCTGCATTGTTACTGGTCCAGATTTAATTAAAAATAAATGTTAGCTGAACTGCATAAAAGAATTTTGGAATGTAATTAAATGTGATTTTTTCAAATATTAGATGGGGGGTTTCATGCCTTAAATAATTAAGGTAACTTTACTGAGACCTGTGGTTAGCCCCACATTGTACTTTTATACATGTATCTGCACTCTGTATTTTGAGACATCATGAACTGCACACTAATGTAAAAATGTAAAATATTTCTAGATTTAAAATAAATCACTGTATAATTTTACTTCTCATAGTGGATCTTGGGACTCTTCTGCCACTGTGCTGAATGTGTGAAACACACTGGAACATCAGTGCCCTAGAGGATACTCTGTGCTCCTTCTGACACCATCCATCCCATGGGAGAGGTCCATAGAGCTAGTGTGTCTCTCTTTCAAGCTAAGCTGTAGCTTAAACAGAATATAGACTTAGTATTCAGCTGTTCTGTGTTCAGCTTCAAAAGAGTGTGGCCTTGTGTTTCATACAATTCTAAAATTGCTTTTTAAAGGTGTTAGTAGAAAATAATGTCATTGCACTTACCCTGGATCTGCAGTGAAGTGCTGGGTCATGCTGGAAAAAGATGCTTACCTTGAATAGGTACTAGACACCTGGGATAGCAGTACTAGACACAATATACTAGTTAGTTCTGGGGCATGTGTTCAGTTCGCTGATTGCAAACCAATATCTTCAAGAACAAAGAACACAACCAATTGTGATGAAGAAACTACGAGTTGTGGCACTTGGTGCTGTGAACTAGCTGGCCAGGTGATGATTAGTCTGAGGTTGGACTCAATGATCTTAGAGGTCCTTTTGAGCCTAAATGATTCTGTGATTCTGTCTTTAGGAAAACAGCCCTTCAAACTGAGCAGAGGTTTTATTTTGAAATCAACACAACAAGCTTTTAAGACCACCATCTTCTAGCAACTTGAGCCAGACACCAGGTATTTTAACATTTAAAATTCACACTTGTTTCTAGCACAGACAGTACACAAGTTGGCAGAATGTCTAATTAAAAATGTAGATGTTTTAGGCCAATGGTAGCAATCGTGCAATGAAAATGTGTCACAGAAGACTGTGGATTTCATCAACAGGTTAGAAAACTAGAGTTTCCTTTACTGGCATTTGACTTCAGTCGTGCCAATATTGGCTTTAAGCAACTTGAACATTAATAGCCCAGCAGTAAAGAACATTACATACATCTCCCTCCCTAAGTGAGATTTTCCTTTGCTTGTAGGAGGAAGGGGGGCAATTTAAGAGGAATCTCATTAGGCAAATCCAGAGCCATATAGCTATCAACAGCCATTCCTACTAAGTGAAGAAACAGGCTGAACAGGCAATAGAAGGCTTTTCTGATAATAACGCATCTGACACACTTCTTTCCCTCCTATGCTGTAGTGAAGTTCCCAGATTTCTAATATCCCAGGAGAAATCCACAATCCATTCAATTCAAGACTTGGACACCAAATAAGAAGCCACGTAAGTATATTGTAGGCAACATGTCTTGAATTATATTGCAATTGGACATTCTGTACTCTGGGCCCCCTGCTTCCACACACAACAACTGTGCAGGGTTACTCAAAGAGAAGGTCTTCATCCTTCTCTTCTGCTAAGAGATTGGCTGGTTCAATTTCCCCACCAGCAGCCCTCCGCAGCTCCCGTTCTTGATCAGATTTTTCTTTCAATACTTTCTTCTTTTCCTGGATCTTCTTTAGCCTGTGAAGAGCAAATGTGGTTTATCTGTGAAACAAGTGTCTTCATAAAAGGCTAGCAGTAAATATGCCATACAATTTGGATATGATTAAGCTGCCTGGAAAAGTTTCCCAGGACACAGAAATTCTGTAACAAATGGCATATTTGGCAAAACGGCAAAAATAAGAGACTTCTATTGCTAGCTGCTGTAATTGAAAAACTTCATCCAAACTATAAGTTATATTCTTGACTCTAAAGACTGCATTATACTACTCTGCTTGTCCTTAATGAAGTTAATTCCTCTTTCATTCATTTTAGGTTTGACATTTTTGTTTCAGGTAGCACAGAACACTGACCTCTATAGCAGAGGTGTCCTTAAGGCAGAACACCTCAGTGTACTGCATCACATCGTTCCCTCTGGAAGAATGATGACAGTTATGTACAACTTTGGGTTAGGTTTTCATTGACAACTTTCAGACAAATAATTGCAGATATCCAAGTGCCAGATTTGGTGAACAGTTCTCCTAAGTCGCTTCTGAGGAATGGTGAGAAAGGTCTAGATATTTACCTGTAGAATTCCTCTCGTTCTCGTTCATCCAGTTCTGTGATGATGTAAGAAAGAGTACGCTCAATCCTGGGAATAATCACTAAAACCATAAAGAAGGAAGTTGTTGGACTGCCAGGAAGTTACATAATGCAGTGCACAGATGCTGTTTGAAGTCAATCTAGTAATTCTTTTGGCTATGGGAAAGTTATGTGTTTCATGGAAGATCATACTATTTCCTGATGGACAAGTACACAAAACTGTTTTCTTTAGTAAGTTCAGGACTAAACTAGGACTTTGAACATCACAGAATCTCACACAGCATGTTCTCTTAAAGATGCAATGAAATCAGGAAGCACTGATCCCTGATTGTTGGTGAGGTCCCTTTTTCCTGTGGAAGTGCTTTAAAAAAAACCTCCAAGAGGTGGGCAAAATTTGGATTAAAACTATGTTCTTCCATCACATTCTTTCAGAAACTTCTGTTCAGTGTAGCACTTCTACTCACAGGATTATCTCAGTTTAAAAAGTCCATCAGGAATACAAATATTCAAACATAACACTATCACAAGGGAAGAGATAAGACATTAAATACAGCTCTAACATCCAACTGGACAAGCTATGTGTCTGAATCCCTTTCTGAAGGGAGAAAGCTGTTACCAGTGATTTAAGGTTAAATATATTTTAAAGTTATTTAAAGTTTATTATGCTAGCTATTGGAACATCTTAACACTTAGAAATATCACATCTTTTGCTTCCAGTTAACAGACCTGACCAATTAAATCCAAGTCACTAGCAGAGACCCCCAGAATGTGTTTGTGAAACTGCTGTCCTACAGGTTCTCCATACAATTTCCTGATTACCTTCTCATGTTTGTATATTCATTTATGTGTGTTTTCCAGTCCTTTCCACTGAACTTTTAATTTTTTTCTTTCTTGCAATATCATTCATTGTCATGCTTTCTAGAAAGATTTCTTCAACTGGTTAAAAATTCTACTAACAAGCAAGAGGTCAAAAGAGTGGCTTTCATGACCCTGCTCCTCACCTTGCACGGATACAGAAAAATCTTATGCATCCCAAATGGAAAAATACTCACCGTGTTCAATTGCATTCACGCGTCTGTTTGTTATTTTAATGGCTTCATCCAAAGTAATGAAGGATGTCTGATGGAATGGGATTAAATAATTAATACATAACAAGGCAAATGCAGCATTTCCATCAATTCTATATACCAACCAAACAGCACTTGAAAGCCAAGTCTGTAATGTAGCTTTACAGACTGTCCTTGAGAGAGGCAGAATTTTTTCTACTAAAGTCACTGGTGCACTGAATAGTGCACAGTAGCAGTTACAAATACCAGCTCTCCAAAGCAGTAGCATCAAGCTAGTTTTCCTAGCATTAAGGATAAGGACTTCTTTGAAATGGTAATATAACTTTTTTATGGCTGAAAAAGGCTTGCAACTTTGTACAGCACTTGGACTAGGTTAAGCTACAATTACTAACACGTGTTACTTTTCTTTCAGAAAAGAAACTGATTATACCCTTGTTTTTCACTTCCCACCAACCTGTAAGGAGGCCAGTTCCACAAGCAGCTCTACAGCTTTGGCATAGTTCCTCTTCAGCTTAGCCAACTGTTCTCCACCTCTGGCCAAGCCAGTCAGCTCATAGCCTGAAAAAAAAATGTGTTACTATTGCTGCTATAGTGCTTTTTTAACTAGACAAAAATACTTTACAGTGATACAAACAGTTCAGCAAGTGAGAAGCTCAATCCTTTGGCCATTAACAAATTGTCTTTATAGTGGTTTATGTTAGTACAGATCATTGTTGTGCATGTCCACAGTGAGACTCAGAAGTCTCAAAATCTGGTAATTCAAGCCAAGTCTTCTCATCTGAAAAACTCAATCATTTAGGAAAGTAAAATCCACTGCAGTCCCTAATAATCCCTCCATATCACAGGAACAGGGCAAAGCATCAAAGGTAATAAGCACACCCATGCCTATGATGTAAAATGACTTGCCATCAAGACACAAGTATTTTTATATTAGCACGGAATAACTGAAAGTCCATACAAGACAGAAAACACTTGGTTTGTACTTACTGTCCCCTCCTTCCTGGTAATGCTCAAAAACTGGCAAGGTTACACCTGACAAGAGTGAACAAAAATGTGTGTAAGAGACATGAACAGTTACAGATTTATTATGTACAATTCACTTTTACCTCCATTTGCTTCTTATTTTGTAAGATTATTTTTCAAATCTTCCTATATAGTTTGGAACTACTAAGTCATGCTGGTGCTGACACATAACATGGAACTTCAGAGTTGTGTTGAGATCACAGAGATCTAGACCCATGAAAAATTCAGGGAAGTATACCAGTTTATTCAGTGTTCAGTTTTATTATGTTTCTGTTTGGTAATGTATTCCCTTTGTTTAAGGAATATTTTAAGCATTCAATCATCTTTCTTGTTTTCTTCATAGACAATTACTGATATTTAATTGCCTGAAATTTATTTAATTTTGGTACTTAATTTTCTGATCTATTTTTCAGTAAAGCTCTATGGATTTTTTACTTTATCTGAAGATCTAGAAATTGAACTGCAGTTTGCACACATTAATTTAAATTTATGAGAGGTAAATAACTAAATATAAAAATAATAGGCTGTATGTGAAAAACCCCCAATTACAAGTGTTCCAACTGTTAGATAAGTAAGAGACAGTGTTTGGATACATTCCTGCGTATTTCTAAGTCCCCTTCCACAATTCCCTTATGAGTTAAAATACTCATGGCCTGGAAAAGTCACCTGCTACATTGTCTTTTTTAGCTCTGATCTTGACTTGTGCCTTGTTCACATTTTGGATCACAGTGGTACTGTAAGGAAGAAAACACATCTGAATCAGGAAAGCTGAAGTGGTTGATTAAGTCATTTTTATATACAAGATGAAGCAGTTATCAAATAGCTGTAAAGACCTGGAAATTGTCAGCTCAGTTCTCTATGCAATTCATTGCAGAGACTTTGAAGGTAACACAGAAGCTTTGAAAGAAATAGGTTTCCACCAATGTTTAGGAATGTAAAAGACACAGAGTCTGTGAAATGTAACTTGAAATGTCTTTGACCAAGTATATAGAGCATAGCTAAAACTAACAGTTATCTGGAAAATTATTTTAATAACATCGAGTCTAATCAACCCATGAGACCTTTTTCACAGTTACTGAAGAAATTTCAAGGTTTTAATGCAGACCAAGGCCACAACATTTTGTTCATTTTAGTTTGTATGTATTTGTTCTTTCAGAACATCAGTGAGTTTGTTTACCCACAAACTAGCATATTAGTAAACTTGAGCTTGTACAATTAATCTTGAAAAATTCTGAAATATCTTAAGGTCTTTCATGAACAGGTCACTGTAACCAACTCTTCTGCTGAAGTCCAGTTTGCTTTACAGGGTGGAATCTGACTAGTGTTTATAGCTAAATACTGTGACTAGTTAGGACAGGAACAGATCACTGTATCCAAATGAAAGGCCAAAGACTTCCCCTCAGCAGCACACACATCACTGCTGTATCTGATCACTCAGTTCTTCCCCTTTAGTTGGCAGTACCATCAGCTGAATCATTAACACTTCCCCAGCTTTATTCCACAAGGTCTGTGCACATTGAATGAATTACACAAACACCTTAGACAGAACTGTAATTTATTAAAATACAACTTAAAATATTCTACTGGGGAAAAAGTTTTGTTTCCCCTCTGGCACGCAGCCCTCACTCACCCTAGTGAGACAAGAGGGCAGTGAGACAGGAGATTAGAACCAGTAAAATTACTGTGACTTACTGGGAGAAAAGAACACACATTACACCTGTCCCTCAAATTCACAAGCAAAACCAAATTAACAAATACTCCAATACTCTGCTATAAATTCTCACTTCCCTGCATTGTTTTATTCCAAGCAGCAAAAATCAACACCCTCTCAAATCAGGACTTACAGGTAAATTCTGTTAGTATTTCCACTTTGTTTAAGTTCCAACAGAGTATCTATTTTCATCATGCAAATTATCTCTCTCCTGCAGTGATGTCTCCCACCTTTACCTAATGGAATTCAGTTCATCCTGTCCTACCTTGTTCACTGTCTTTTTTTTTTCTTTTTAAAGTGCATTTAAGAATTCTACCTTTTTTTTTCCAAAAGAGAAGATAATAATTTGTTGATCACTCTTTCCCATGGGTAGGACATCTACAAGCTCAGCAATCCTCACCTGAAATCTCCTGCTGTAAACTTTGCCTCAGCAAGTGAAAAGGCAGCTTCTCTCATCACCTCACCCATTAGCATCTTAGTCTGTTTAAAAAAAAAAAAATAAACAGACAGCAAATATAAGGTACATTGTTAGTGTTTTTCTAGGAGAAATAACTAAGCATAAAGAGAAGAAAACTGTAAGAAATTGAAGAGAGTGAGAAATTCCTGTATGTGTAGCTTACTCTCAAACTGAAAATTGTTATTCCCAGGTGACTGGCAAAAAAAGAAATATTTCAGCTATTTCACTGACCCAGCGTAGAATTCAAAGAAACTGCAAAAGATTTGCCTGTCTTAATAATCATAAAATTCTATTACATGGGGGTTAAATCACAACAATAAAGTGGCTCAGTAGGAAAACACTCTTCCTTCACATTGTATGGAATACTACAAGACAGATGAAGCTCTTTTTCAACATACAGATATATGCAGCTTTGTGAAGCTGCACTCTCCTCCTACTCTCTTTTTTCCCAATTTTTACAGATTTGTAGCCCTTATAGCTAAAAACTGTGCTACTGAAAACCAACAGCCCTTGTGTGTTAGACAGTCTGTAGGAAACAGAGTGCTGAGAGCTTGTTGACAGCTTGGCAACAAAGTACTTTGGCTCACCAGGGGTACTGCAGCCCTTGCAGCCACAGCAGTACAGCCAAAACCCGTCTGGCATCGAGGAACAGAACAGGGCGTATCAGGCTCTGTTGTGTATCTTAGATTTGTCATGCCTGTTGCAGAGGAAGGAGCGGGACTCTGTTTCCTCATAAAGGAACAAGTTCTATCTGCACAAAACTTCTGCTTGCCAGTATACCTAGTCATGCAGGAAACATTACAGATCTGCAGTGTGTTCCTAAGCTGGGTAAAGCAACAAAAACAGGACTAGAGACCACTCCTAAACTATTTGGCACCATCAGAGCAAAGTCCTTGTAATGTAGAAGAGATGATAGGAAACTTGGGACACAAAAGAAAGCAGAACCTTAGACTGTCTGGAAAGAGGTGAAGAATATCAACTATGCCAAAATTTCTGTATCACTGCAGCCAGAAAAACATAATTCTTCTCATGTGTCCTCAGTGGTCTCACTTACAAAACACAGGGTGTCTACATAGTTGTCCTACGTTCCACCCTACCTAATGAAGTTACCAGAACGAGAATGCCCAACTGACAGATTCCAAATAAAGGAAGCCAAACGAAGGAAAATTCTAATTTACCTACCTCAATAATTTTCTTAAGGATCTGCCTGAATCGAAGTGTCAAAGCATCAGATTTTTTTTTCAAGAGGTTACGACCTGTTTGGGCTCCTTTCAAACGAGCCTTCATGATGGTCTGAGCCCTGTTAAACAGAGGAATAAATAAAAATGCCCTGCATCATCTGAAGTGATTAGGAAAATATTTAGGCAAAGTTTTCTGATGTGGATTGTGACTGAAACTATGAAGCCGACTGAGAAACATCATTGCAGTGGAACAGGATGGGCACTTCAGGATAGAATTTTATATTCCCATTTAAAATCAAGGGAATTCATTATATTTATCTCCATCATAAATGAGAACTGCAAGGTTATTATCTCAAGGTCAAAGATCATGGAAAACTGACCAGGCATTCTTCAGCACATCCATAATAAAAGTTTAATTTTTCTTGATGACTTACAAATGCCAGAAACCAAACTACCCCAAAAGCCTACTGTCAGTGTGAGTGCTATGGCTTTTAAGCTCTTTTACTGCTATATCACCTTCTCAAAAACATAGCACATTCTTCATGTGACCAGAACTGTTGATGCTGTGTTCTGATTTTACAAGGCAAGGAGATACAGCACTTGCACATTCTGGTTTGAAGGTCAGAAAGCTCATTGATTCCTCATCTTCATATGCTGCGTAGGAGATGTAAGGCAATCAGAAGCAGCAGCAATTGAAGAGGTGTATTAGTGAGTTGGCTGTAGCTTTGTATATCCTTTACTACCAGTACCACATTTACAGGTTTCTTGTATGAAATTATGCACTGAAGAAGGAACCAAAATGGCTTCCCTCTCTGCTGTATATTTTAATTTGAAGAATCTTTTCTGATTTAACTAGAACAGCAGAAGCTCTACCACAAAAAGAACAAGCTGTGCTAACTTAAGGTACCACTTCGTACGTGTAGCCACTGTGCACAAAGGACAACACTCAAGCCAAGTCCTTACACACTTGCTCTCTGACTTTGGAAAAAGTAAGTGTAATTAAGAGTCTGTCTACACAGTGGAATCCATTACTGTCCACATCTACTGCATGTGATGAGAATTGCTCCATTAACATCTACCAAATACTTTGAAAACCACAAATACATCTACTGCATGTGATGAGAATTGCTCCATTAACATCTACCAAATACTTTGAAAACCACAAATACTTTATGAATGTTTATGATTAAAAAGAAAGAAATCGGAGTAAAAAGGCAACTTTATTTTCCCAACAAGCAGGTGCCTGTCACCACCTTGAACTAACTTGTTCCTTCTGTTCACCACCTGCCAGAGACTGGCTGGCGTTCTAGTTCAAGCAAGATCTCACAGGCTCTGAGAGTGCACTAAACAAAGTCTAGTTTACTCTCAAGGAGACTGAACAGTTTCTGGAATTGATGATATCCAGCACAGAAGAGGCTCATACCAGCAAGTCACTTGATAAAGTTTAAAAAAAACCCAAACCAACAGGAGAAGCAAACCTTGTGAAATTCTCTTCTCTCAACTGAGAAAATTAATTGCTGCAGACATAAGCCTTCTTTATTATACCACTCTAACTTACATTCCTTTGGAAACAGCAGCCACATTTATTGGTCTGTTACCTCATCTGAAACAATGCTTGTTTGAACACGACCACCCTCCTGCCAATGATCTTGTGCCACAGCCCACAAAACCAGATAACCTTTTAAAAGTGATTAAAGTGCTCCCTCTTGGACACGCAAACTGAATTAAAAGAGCGCTACCGAAGAGCAGGAGTGAGACCAGATGACTTATTGTATGCAATAATTCATTTCTGAACTAAGTTTCAAATCAGAACCTTTACTATGAAATGCATTAATCTTTCCATATAAATATTATTTTACATGTCCTGAGCTCACACATGGGGGAATAATTATGATTTTACATTTGTAAATGTAAATGCCTTGTCCTGCAAGGCATGTTTTCATAAAGACTACCTGCAGGCATCAACCCACTTTTATGCAAGATTTAAACCAACCTTTCATCTTAAAGCAAAGTCTTTCTGTCCTGGAGGGTTCTAAAGAGAAACTGAACAGCATTATTAAAACAGCGATTTTATTCAACTGTTTGTGTTTGTTCCAATGTCTGCAGTTTGTAAGCCTTGCCACGAGACATATGATCTAATGACAAATAGTCTGCTGTCAGGATCTGGAAAATTATCTGACTGTCCAATCTCAGCATTTTACTTCCTTCTTTTCTGACACTTAATGGCCAACCTCTTGCACAGCAGAATCGTCTGTTGCAAAGGGAAGCTACGGCTCGATTTGTCCATTTTCCCCTTACCCATACATTTTACAAAACGTTCTTTTTAAAGTCAGGTTTGCGTAATTGCAGAATTTCAAATACCGCACCCGCGCCCTTGTGCCACCCCTGACATGGCCGGACCGGAGCCGGACCGCAGGCACTGCAGGAGGAACCGAGGGCGGGCCGCGGCTGCTCGGCCCGCACCGCGGCGGGAGCGGGGGCACGGCGGGCAGCACGGCACGACTGCCAGCGCCGAGCTGCGGTGGGAGAGCCCCGAGCGCTGACCCGAGCCCGGCCCCGCCGCTCCCGCTACCCCGGCCCGTCCCGGAGGACACTCACATCCGCGAGGGGAAGATCTCGATGCGGTCCTTGCCCGACATGGCGGCGGCGGGGCCCGGAGGGGCCCGGTCCGGCTGTCACCGCTGTCGCGGCGGGGCCGGTCCCGCTGTCGCCGCTGTCGCTGTCACCGCCCCGTCACGTGACCCGGCCCCGGCCCCGCCCCCGCGCGCCGGACGCAACCCCGTACGGCCGCGCGGCCCCGCGCGACGCCCGCGGTCACGTGTGCCGGGGCCGGCGAGGAGGAGGCCGATTGGCTGCGCCCGGCTCCGCCCACCGCGCGGGGGCGCTCGAGCGCCGCGCGGCCCTTCCGCCTCGGAGCCGGGGCGCGGCGGCGGCGCCTGCGCAGTGGGGCGGCGGTGTGAGGGCGCACGCGGAGAGAGCAGCGGGGCCGGCGCGGGACCCCCAGGCCGCACACACGGGTACGGCACACCCGGGTACCACACATATCGCTCATATAGGTACGCACACACGGGTACGGCACACACGGGTACCACACATATCGCTCATATAGGTACGGCACACACGGGTACGGCACACACGGGTACCACACATATCGCTCATATAGGTACGGCACACACCGCACACACACACCGCGCACACACAGGTACCGCACACACAGGTACCGCCTGCGCGGCCCCGGCGCGGCTCCTCCCGGGCGGCGGGGCGCCCCTGGCGCGGCTCCCCCAGCGGCGCAGCCGGCGGGCCGCGTTCCCGGGGCCTCCAGCTGGCCGGGGCTGGCGCTGTGTCCGCTGAGGCTGTGCGGCCGCCAGGGCCCGAGCCTCGGCCGAGGCGTGTCCTGCCTCTGCGAAAAATGGGTTCCGGCGCGATGGGCGCAGTGTTGTTCACAGGGAATCTTTCCCCGGAGACTGAAATAGAAGCTGTGGGACTGTGCAGGGGGCAGTGAAACGCAGTGTATGGCTCGGCGTTGTGGCTCGGCTTCCTTTCGTGTCCCATAAGTACCTGTGGCACTGAACAGAGCTGCACTGTGCGGACTAGAAAAGCGAAATGTGAAGTTTTAATTGTAATCTTGGGACTTCCGTGTTCAACTTCAAATTATATAAAGTTTCTACAAAGCCTTTGGAGGAGTGTTTATAATCCTTTGGTAGTGTGTATTTCCCCTTTTTGAAAGTTAAGAATGCAAAAGAAGGGTGGTTAGTGTTCTCAGTTGTGTGGCTGTGTGTACACTGCATTTAGCTTTAGTACTGCTGTAAAGATCAGGAGTAAAACTCCGAAGTGGTGGCTGCAACAAACCCCAAGAAGTGATGCCCTGGACTCTGCATCTTGTGCTTCTACCACTGCAGAAAATTTTCTGTGTAAGACCTCAAGGAAAGAAATTGAATTTATTCATTAGAAGTTTAAAAGCATGTGGACTCATCATCAGAAAAGTGTAGCAGTTTAAGCATTCCTTCATACCACTACTTGGTTATGAAGCTTTTTTTGAATGTAAAATGAAGGAATCCTGGGGTTTTTCATGTAGTTTTGGAGTTTTTTTCCTTCCTCTCTGACTAGCAGTCTGTTGGGGGGTGTTTTTTTTCTTTATTAGTACTTCATTCAGGCCAGGCTAGTTCTGTTCTGATTAATGCCTTTGCTGACAGTTGGCCTTGGAGCAGGTCTTACAGGATTATCCTAAACATCTTGTTCTGAGTTTAGGAAGTCATCTTCTGGAGTCTGCTCCTCCTCAGTACTACAACAACTTCCCTCTGCCTCTTATGTTCTTAGCCTCACATGCTGTCTCATTATGTGCACACAAAAACCCTTGAGAGCATTGCAGGCTTCTTCTCTGCCATGTCGTCTGCTCTTACAAGCCCATTGAAAATGTTACACAACCTCAGGAATTTAGATGAGTGCCAGAGCCACCTTTCCACCACTGAAGCCTCTCCAGTGTGCTGGGTGGGTAGCGTGACAGTTGAAGTAGATAATGAGGTCCTGGCAGCAACCTTTTTCTACTTTAGTGCAAAAAATTAGCTTCTTAGCAAATGGTTGTGGTAATACCACTTAAAATCCTAGTTAATTTAATATATAATTTCTGTTAAACCTAAGCATTATCCTGATTTGCAGTTTTTTGTGTCAGTGTTGCTCCCTATCCTCGCCAGTCCTCACAGATTTATTGCCCTATTTGTAGAAGGCAGTGATGTGCTGTGAAATGAAACCTTTGGGTTTGTGCTCAAATTCCAGAATGCCGGGACTAAGCTGTAGATTCTACCAACATAAATTTCCAGAGGTGGAAGATGTAGTGATGGTCAATGTCCGGTCCATTGCTGAAATGGGAGCCTACGTCAGCCTGCTGGAGTACAACAACATTGAAGGCATGATCCTCCTGAGCGAGCTCTCCAGGAGACGCATCCGTTCCATTAACAAACTCATCCGCATCGGCAGGAACGAATGTGTCGTCGTCATCAGAGTGGACAAAGAGAAAGGTATTTGGGGATACTGTGAGCTATGTCGAGTTGGATTCATGGAGACAAATGCAGATAAACGAAGCAGTTTAGGTATTTGTGGGGTTTGCCAGGGCTACGATTTGTTGGGCACTTAAGCAAAATAGACAGTCGTTGTGCCATCTGATACCTGTGATCCTTCTGTTCCTCTCTGTTCTTTGGGAATCGGGTTATTGAAAGTAAATTACATCAGTAAATCATAGAATCAATTGAGTTGGAAAAGACCTCCGAGATCATCGAGTCCAACCCTTGGTCCAGCTCTAGTCCATTTACTAGATCATGGCACTCAGCGCCACGTCCTATCTGCGTTTAAAAATCTCTAGGGATGGTGAATCCACCACCTCTCTGGGCAGCCCATTCCAATGCCTGATTACTCTCTCTGTAAAGAATTTTTTTCTGATATCCAACTTAAATTTCCCCTGGCAGAGCTTAAGATTTCCTCAAGTGGGTCCTCATCAGCTCAGTCAACAAACCATAATGAAGTGGAATTTTCTTTTGATATCCTAAGTCTTAACTGAAGAGAAGGCTCATTTGCTGTAGAGATAAAAGTCTAGATGCTAAGCTTTTGGTGCTCACAGTCTGTCCTTTCATTAGCAAGTCTCAAACCTTGTCAATAAAATCCTGACCCTGAGTGTTTGTTCTTTAAGAGCTTCTCTTGAAGTAGTCAGACTTAGTTTGCACAATGGATGACACTTTCAAAATCATCTTCTTTCCCAATAGGTTATATTGACTTGTCAAAAAGAAGAGTTTCTCCAGAGGAGGCAATCAAATGTGAAGACAAATTCACAAAATCAAAGACTGTAAGTTGCCTTTCTATATTCAGGCATATTTTGTATTTCCAGCTTTTTTCTTGAACAACCAAAATGCACAGGCATAAGATAATATGAAAATATGTTTTCATGGATTAGGTGTACACTGATTCTCATTTACCTATGCAATGATATATAACCAGTTCATCTGTCCATGAGTTCTCTGGCAAGCTGCTTCTTACTCAGTGAAGAAAGATGGCAGTTGAAAATTTATGATGCAGAGAGGTATATTTAACTGATTATAGTTAAACCCCAAGGTATACGCTGGTTTAGCAACTGTTCATTGAAAAGGCATGCACATAGTTTCAGGCTCCCTTCCTTAGTGCTGTATGGTCTTAATGCTTCCGAGTAGAAATCTTTGTCTGCTTTCAGTATTTGTTTGGGCTTTGTAACACTCCTGTGTTCCAGGTTTACAGCATCCTTCGCCATGTGGCTGAAGTGTTGGAGTACACTAAGGATGAGCAGCTTGAGAGTCTGTTCCAGAGAACGGCCTGGGTGTTTGATGACAAGTACAAAAGACCGGGATATGGTGCTTATGATGCATTCAAGCATGCAGTCTCGTAAGGATACCTTCTGTACTTCTAGGGGCTTATTTCAAATTGCAGAGCAGTGCTTCCTAAAATAGATCCACCATCATGTTCTTTTAGGTTTTGTTTGGGTTTCTTTCCCAGAGTCAGTATTGAGAATATACTGGTCAAGTAAACCTAGTAAATTTTTGTGTCATTCTTCCACTTGCTTATTGGAGGTTTCTCTGTCTCATTGCTTTTTTCAAGTTTCTGACACTCTTGAGAAAGAAGGCTCAGAGGTGACTTGTTTTTATCTCTGTGTATGTCAGGTTTTTAAAGCAGTAATTGAATTTGATATGGAGAAATACCAAGGCATTGGTGAATAATGTTTTAAGTATAATAGAAACATGACTACAAACATTGGAGAGGCTTTTATTGCTACAGATGAGCCTGTGACATTTCTAACAGGCAAAAACACTGATCTTGGTTTGCCTGTCAGAATGTGCGTTTTCAGTCCCGAGCAGATTTTATCAGAAATACCTATCTCTGTGTCTGAAAACATTTCTACTCAGGGCTCATTGTCACTCTTCCACTGCACAGGCAGCTTATTTCTTTTTTTTTAAAATGCACCAAGCTTGTTTGTTACTTCTCCACACTTCCAAACTTAAAGAATGGGATCATGAACTTCGATTTGGAATTATTAACAGAAAGAGATGGAAATTGGGATGCTAAGGAAATATGCACTGAGATAGATTCCTTGTATGTGTTCAGTAGATATTGTCTGATATTGTCATCTGCTTCAGAGTTAAAGTATTTGGTTTCCCTCTAAAGAATCCATTGTGAAACTGTCAATCCAAAACTAGATTTCTCGATAAACATTTTGAATTCTACCCTTTTGTGCCACATAAACCAGTGAATGATGAATTGGAGGTGAACACTAGATGGCAGTAATAAGGCTTTTAGAAATTGCATTGACTTCAGGAAGTCTCTTAATGGTATTTTTTTATTAGCTTGAAACCATCTCTGTGTTTTGGGGGAAGAGACAGCTTGTGTCCTTACTTAGACAAAACATGTTTTGTTTCATAGAATAATGATTATTTGCTAGTAAAGGGCAAATTTGGGCACAGTGCTGTAAAAGGTATTCCAGATAACTCTTACCTGATAAATACTTAAGTTAAACACCTGTATGACAGAATTTAAAAACCCAGCTCTGTAGTTACACTGGCTGTTGTAGCTTTGCTTTGCTCAGCCCAGGCCTTTTGTTGCTCATTTGCCATTCAGTTCGAAGCACAAACTTCTGAAGCTGTCTGTTTTCCAAACATCTTTTCATCAATAATGCCTTAAGGTTTCTGACACTGGACTGCAACTTCTATTTGTTCATGGTGTGCTCCTACATAAACCTATAACAATGGAGCAGAAAAATGTGGATATTGATCCTTCCTGTTCTTGCTGAAGTGTTGTGTGAGATTTAGCATTCCCTCTTAAGAATTTGACTTGCTATTCCTTTCTTTGGACTGAGGATTAGTTTTTTAGGGTTTCACACAGCATGATGCTTGTGGCAAAAATTGGAAAGTATATTTACCTTCTGATCAGTAAAAATTAAATATTGGGGACCTATTTGTTGAAAGCCTACCAAATGTTCATGAAAGTAACTCAAAGATTTAACAAGTTAGTTTGTACATAAAGCAGAATTTGTATGTCCCATAAACGTTTGCTTCTTTGGTCTTCCTCTGTTTAGTATACAAAGCCATGAATGATGATGTTCTTCCAGTGTTTCAGTGGGCTCTTAAGAAACTTCCCTGTTTTCCTTGCCTATATCTAGGATTATTCATAAGAATGTAGAAATAGCACCAGAAGTTAACATTGTGTCGTATTCCACTTGCGTATAAGAGTGTAACTTCTGTAACATTGCTTTGCTTGGCTCAGAGACCCTGCAATCCTGGATAGCCTGGACCTGACAGAGGAGGAGAGGCGTGTATTGATTGACAATATTAACAGACGTCTGACACCACAAGCAGTCAAAATCCGAGCTGGTGAGTTCTTCCCAGATGCTCATCCAACACATTTTGACACTTAACATCAAGATAGTGTATCATGTTGCAAACTATAAATTCTGTTAAAACTAATGGTTTATAATGCTGATACTTGAGTGGAACTGTTCAGAATTAGGACATCTTAATCAAGGATTGCTTTCAAAATGTCTCTGGATTCTATCCCAAAGTGCAAGGCTTTTCTTTTTCTCCCTAACTGTGAATTCCTTGGGATACAAAGTGGTTGTCACGGTATATGATGGAGTCTATCATATTGCATTGGCACACAATGAATTTAAATACTTTATAGTTATTACTACATCTACAATATTCTTTTTCATTATTCAGAATTTTAAAGTAATTGATTGCCTGACAGGATGATTCATCTCTGCCAGCACAGCTATAGCAAATATTTTAGCTGTAACCATGGGAGACGGGTTTTTGGACCTGAGAGACGACTCCACAGGAGTTAGTAGCAACAGGCCCCTTTATTCATACGCACACACACTTATATACATCTTTAAGACTGTAACCTTCCGCAGGTGATGACACTTTGGCACTGATTATTGGCTAACAATGCTGTTTACATTACAAAGCTCCTTGTAATTGGCTGACCATGCACATCTGCTGAGAAAGTGGGCAGCAGCCATTTCTGATTTCATTAATTAGTTCTTAAGGCTACAGCACTAATTTACATAGGCAGTTCAGCATATGGCTTGCTTTTTAGGTGAAATACCATATAAAATTCCAACATTTAGCCATCTGTCCCTGGACATACAAAAATGGCATTTTTAGCTACTTGATGGCAAACCATTCAGCAGGATATATCCCCTCAAGCCTGGCACACCTCTAGTGTGTTCATAAAGCATGTGAGCTGGTTTGTGAGCTGACTGTTTGGTGTGGGCAGAAAAAGCACATGACTGCATTACTTAGGAAGACACTTCAGAACTGGAAATCTGGCTGCACAGTGACTGAACAGCCTAGAGGTACACTTGCTGTTAAACAGTCAGTGTAGCAGAGTCACATTTGTAACCAGATTGAGAAATTGCCTCTGCTCTGCAAGGTTATGTTGAAGAGCATTTACACTTGTTGATTACTGTGGAGATAAAGTTAAGCCTTATGCACATGACTGTGAAGTCAAGAAGAGAGTACAAAAAGTAAAGTCATGAAAAACTCTCTGTTACTTTAGACTACCAGAACTTAACATAGGCTCCAAAAAAGTAAGTAGGATTTGACAGCCATGAAGAATGAAATTGCTAACATGAATAGCACTTCTTTAGTTTTGAAAAGTTATTTGATGAGCATGTGTTCTTACTTCCTTTGTGTTGTCTATTTTGTTCTGATAGTCCAATTCATTAATTTTGTCATCAAGGCAAGTGTGTAACTTGCCATTGGCATCTGTTCGTATCCTGAGGCTGACTGGGATGCACCTCTGTAAATTTGTTTCTGATAGCTGAGAATTAGAAGGTTATTGTGAGTCACCTGGAAGTCAGACCAACTTCTTTGTAGCTTCGTCTTGTACTGTTGCTACATAAGTAAAGAAATCTTTGTCTTTACACTGATCAGGTTATTAAAGATACAAATTTCCAACTGAAAAGCTATGGCTAACTGTCATTTTAACTATATGTTAATATGACTTACCTTACAAAAAGAAATTACAGTGCTTCTTAAATGATACCTCTCTGCCTTTGTTTTAATTACTGAGAGAATTCCTTACATTTGTGGATGTGTTCGTTTTCAAGTTTCACTTTTCCTGATCTTTTGTTTTCTCTGGTATTTATTGCTTTTATAGCTTTATCTCTCTCCATGTGAAATACGTAATTATTCCTGTTGAATTTATTTGATGTGAAATGAGTGAATATGGGTGTATAATTTTGTGTCTTGGCTTTTCCAAGCACAATGTAAAAAGTTGTATGACTAAAGAATTCATGAAGACTTCTGCCTCAATTTATGAGTCAAGCAAGTGTAATACCTTCTTCAGATTTGGGAGCTACTGAGGCTCTTACTGTGGTTAAACATTGTCTGCTAAAAAGATATAAAGTTAAAAACTTTAAAGACTTTACAGCTTTTGGTAACCTCAAAGTTTCATTATTTCTCTGTCCTAGATATTGAGGTGGCCTGTTATGGGTATGAAGGCATAGATGCAGTGAAAGAAGCTTTGAGAGCAGGCTTGAACTGTTCTACAGAGAACATGCCCATTAAAGTAAGTGTCACTCTTAATAATAGAATCAAAAGCAAAGTTTTCTGATGCCCTCAGGTACCAGTGGCCTGCAATAGCACTTGTCACAATCACCTGGCTGAGGCTGAGAAGCCATGTGCCTGCTTTGCAGTTCTTCTCTAGCAGGTCTGTAAGACACTTCTTTCAGCTCCATGCTGACAGTTGTTCCTATGACTGTGCAGTGGCTTTCAGAGTTCAGGAAGCTGTATTTGTACAATTTGTTAAAGTATAGTATTGGCACACTACATACCTCCTGTTTCCTTCTGCAGCCTTAAGTAGGGAGCAATAAATTTTATTTTCAGTTATAAGATTGTGTAAGAAAAGGAAAGTTTGCTCCACTTATGTCTGACTGTTGGTAGAGTGGCTACTGTACCCAGGCCTAGTTTTTCTTCCCCAACAATTTTAGGATATTAAGTATCTCACTGAGTGTGTGTTTTTAAAAAAGCTTGAAAGTACTCCCTTCTTTGAAAATTATTTCTTACAATAGTTTCTTGATACAAAAGGAAAACTTTGTTTATTTAGTCATCAGAAGAAAAAGTACAGATTGTAACACTTCGGATAGTTTTGTCTGAATAGACATACCATCTCTGGCTTTGTTACTGAGTTTGCTTTTTCCCCCCCAATCCCTACAATGTGATAGATTAATCTGATAGCCCCTCCTCGTTATGTGATGACTACTACAACACTGGAGAGAACTGAAGGATTGTCTGTTCTGAATCAAGCCATGGCTGTAATTAAAGAAAAAATTGAGGAGAAGAGAGGAGTCTTTAATGTGCAGATGGAGGTAAGAACAAATCACATTCTAAAATACAATTTTTTTTCCTTGCAATATTCCTAAAGTAGAGCAAGATCAGTAGTGCTACAAGAAATTTTAGCAAAAAGGTATTAAAAAAACCAAACCTGAACTTCCATATTCTTTAAATAGACAAATGGCCAAAATTTCTAACTTTTCTGGAGTTTATTGTGTGACTTCAGGATGTATTTTCTCTTGCTCTTTGTGTGGAATCAGACTCTAAAATGTATGTGATATTTCTTTATGACTGTTTACCATGTGTTCTGGTTTGTTTTTTTCAGCCTAAGGTGGTGACTGACACAGATGAGACTGAGCTTGCGAGGCAGCTGGAAAGACTGGAGAGGGAAAATGCTGAAGTGGATGGGGATGATGATGCCGAGGAAATGGAAGCCAAAACTGAAGACTGAATGTTCTAGGATACTTAGAAGAGAGCATATAAAAATTAGAAACCCCATTGCAAACACTCTGGACTAAATGTTTTCCAGTATTGAAAACTTCAAATGCAAATACTTGAAGTGTTTTACTATTTTAAAAAGACCAAAATGTTAAAGGCTCTTCTAAATAACATTTGATAACATTTGATGCAACAACTTATACAAATTGAATCCTTTGAAAGGGAGGTTCCTAGTCAAATTCAAGACACAGATCTGGCCAGAAGGAGTTTGCAGCTCCATGCTTAACACTTGCATACATAAAAATTCCTACTTGGTGATTACAGCTCAGTGTATCTCTTAATGATCTTTCCTGGGAGCAGCAAAACCAAGTTCTATACAGAATGTATTTGAGCAAATACTCAATAAATTTCTGGGCTGTGTAACTCCAAGGTTTTGGGAATTTTTCTGCTCTTTTGTCACATGGCCTAGAGTGGTATGAATATAAAATCTGGAATAGTATAATCAATGGGTGATTCCTCTTTAACACTGAGAGGTCTTTCTATTGTTTACTTTAAACCAAGCCAAGAATGAGTGGAACAAAACATTTGTCTTGCAAGTTTCTTGATGCAGACTTGTTTAAATGAGCATTTCCTTCATTTATCATCTGCATTTAGGGACTGAGAACTTGAAAACTTTGAAAATAGCTTGTTACCATTCCAATAAACATAGCTGATAAATGAAAAATTATGTATACTTGCACTTTGCTCCTATAGGTGAATATAGCAGGAACCTTAATGAACTTACTGAAATTCAAAATGGGCACCACTGTCTTGTAAACTCACTGCTGCATGACCTTCAGTTCTGCCTACCCCAAATCCTATTTATACTGGACTGAACTATGCACTCTAGAAACAATCCGTTTATCTTCTCTGATGAAGAGAAACAAGATGTCCTTTCTAAATGAAATTTAAAGAAAAATCCCATTTTCCATATCAGTGGTAATTGAGGTGAAAGAGTTGGGTTTGTTTAAGTAACCATTCCAAATTGCTGAATTTTTAAATTCAGTTCTTACCTTTTTTTTATTGTCATCTCCCATATTGCCTATCTCATTTTTTTCTTAATTTATGCTGCTAGAGGAAAAATGCATGGAAAATGAGGGAGCCTTAAATAAAAATTCTTAATACTGCCACAATACAAACAATATAATTGCATTGTGATGTTGCCATGAAAGGATTCCCAAAGGGCGTACATACTGCAATCCATGCTGGAGTGTCAGAGAAGTTCACAGGTACCCAACTCTTAATAGTAATGCAAAGCCAAAAAGGTTAAGTAACATTCAGTCTTTGTAGAATGTTGGAAAATACTTGAATATGCCATCACAGAGTGAAGTAACAAGTAATTTTTTAATGGTTATTTTCTCAAATTGTCTTTTCAGCAGCTGTGCATGACAACCTTGTTGTGATAATGTAAGTTTCCTGTTTGAGCAGCTCTTCCAAACTGCCCATTCACTAAAACAGTGATTTGACTTCCATTAAAGGCAGTAGGTGGGTACTCAGACTAAATAGCAAAGTATTTTAAAACTCCTGTCACCATGTGATCTGCATGCCAAAATAATGCTGTAAAGGAAAGCACTGGAAAATGAGCCACTTGTGCTCCAAGGAAGAAAGGAGTGCTATGAAGGGATTACAACTGTTATAATCTCTGAAGTGCTGTTGTCATGTGTCAGCAGGTGAGCATTGTTTCTGTCAGTGACTTTGGCAAAAGTTTGCTAAATTTGTTTGGTGGCTTTCAGAGCCTTTCTCATTAGATCTGGAGCACTCTGGTGGGCACAATTCTGTGTCAGTTTTGAGAAATGACCAAGATGGTGAGAACAATAACAAAGCAGGTTTAGGTAAGTGCACTTCAACCACTTGCTATCCTGGCAGATAAAACCAGGCTCTCCCGATTTGCTCTCCCAAGCAAATTTTAAAAGACACAAGACAACGTGGTGGATCCTGCTGGTGTGTTGCAGAAGTGTGAAAGAGGTGTCAGGTCAGTGTTTCAGGGGCCTTTCAGCAAGGGGTGCTAAGGGAATGCTGGGGGCCCGCTGTGCTCCATCACTTGAGGATCACCAGGAGCTGCTCAGATGATACCTTATATCTCAGCCTGTCTTTGCGTAACTGCCTGTGCTAACCAAGTGCTTAAAATAAGGGTCTGGGGTTTGTGGGAACGTCTTTGTTGAGTTGCTAAAGCTGGGTAGCACATCCCTGCTGCTCATTAGCTGCTGTGCAGGGCTGACTCCATTGCTGTCACAAGACCAGCATCTCCACTTGCACTCATGTAGTCAATGGACTAGTCAGTCAAGAGTACATGTATAACCTGGAGGCTGTGCTTGACCTGATGTGTTAATTGTAAGGATCGCAGCTTGACTTTCATACCCCAGATTAATTTTTTAAAATTCACAGCTTGGAAAGAGTTTTATTTATAGCATCCAATAAGGACTCATTAAAACAAAAAAGCCCTGAGCAGAGGTGCTGGCTCAGGTCAGACACACAGTCCAGTAATGCCCAGCCTAGTGTCCTGTTTGTGGGGAGGAGAAATAGGGGCTGCTGAAGCAGGGATGCTCTGCTTGCTTATGGCTGTTCTGGTTTGTCTGGTTTTTAATACAGTGATAATTCCTTGCTATTTCCTCTCTGATTCTGGCCATTGAGTTTTTTCATTAGATACAGTGGAGCTGTCATATTGTTCTTTATAGCGGAATCTGAACTCTGGGTTTTAATTTCTGATATTTGTTTTTTGTTCCAGAGCCTAGACAATTAAACAACTTTCCAAACAGTCCACCTTTCTACAGTTAATTTTAAAAGTGCTGTTACATCAGAATTCTTTTGAATGCTTGTTGTCTTTCACTTTTATCTAGAAGTGTTTCATCATTCTTTGTTTTGTTGTGGTTTGTTTTCATCATCTTTGATCCGTTATCCATTAAAGAACTAAATATTTAATGTAGTTCGCACTGGAGTGCAAAGTCCTGGCACCTTAAGAAACTGGTTTGGAAAAGCTGGTGCATGCAGTGCCCCATGTGGACCCTGGACACCAAGCATTGCAGAGCTTGTGACGGGTGTTTCCTTTGGGCAGGTTCTCTTAACCAGCTGTTTGTGGCTTCTTGAAGGACTGACTGGGAGGAACCAGCAATGTCTGCCAGGTCAGCCAGGTGAAACAGCACAGTCTGCGCTCAGAGCTCCTGCCCTCTCCTAGAGCCCTGAGTAGCATCTTGTGGTCTTGCAGCTGGTTCTTCCTGGCCCCCCTGATGCATATCCTGTAGTATTTCGGGGTCACTTTAAATGGAAGAAAATATAAAGCACTCAACTGTTCTTTTTGTTATAATAGTACACTGACATGTAGAAAACACTCTAAAATGAATCTGAGGACATGGGTACTCCTCCCCTTCAATGAGTTTAAGTCCCCCAGAAAACTTGATATAGAGCTCCCCTAGGTTTATACAGATCAAATGGATCATGTTCTTTTCCACCAGAGGAGTGCAGTGCCAGAACTTGTCTTCCCAGCCCAGATGTACTGACTCATTTTGCACTATATGACCCTGTAAGATCTGTGTAAGATCTTACAGGGATCTGTGTAAGATCCCTAGCCTTAGGGAGCAATAGAAGGGCAGTTTTTTAGCCTTGATTACCGAACAAGATGGGAGGAAGGGGTGTGTGTATAAATATGCACACTACTGAAGAAATACTTTGAGGTATTGAAGGAAGTGAAGGCTTTAGATGATAAAAAGTAGTTATTACAAAACCTGTTGTTTAATGACCAGCTAAAGCAACATTTGCTTTACCAGTCACCACCAGTTTGACAATAGAATTCTTTGTTGAGAATTTTAATTTTGCCAAGATCCATCTGCAGGGTTGTGGGTGGTCTGCACTGGAGAAAAAGAGCTTGTCAGATGTTTGGCAAGGAATGGTTATGGAGCAATTCTGAGATGACTGTCTGAGCGAGAGCCCCTGCAAGTTCCTACCTGCCCTCTCTAGTATGAAATAGCACCATGTAATAAACTGCTTGCAGTAACAAGTTGAACAATGTGAAGTCAAACCTCAAATACCAAACAGTGGAACACTGTATTCCTGGAGCTGGTTATATAAAGGAATATATATGTCCAGGAAATGCATGCAACAGTTTAATTCTGATGTACAGAACATTGTGAGCTGAAAATTATCTTCTTTATGTTTTCTGCTGACAAGGGGGGTTTTTCCCTGATTCTGCTCCTGAATACAACTTTTATGTACACACATATATGTATACACACAGAGACAGAGATTATCTTTTCAATTAAAAGAAATACTTTCAGTTAATTTCTGCTTTAAGGCAAAAGAGTCTTTTTAAAAATTACAAAAATATTCATTGGTAATTTCTAAAATACTACATACCAGAAGCAAAAAATGCTCTTCTAAGTGTTCTATTAAACTTACTGCACTTACTTTAGGTGAACTGAAGAACGAATGTACTGGGTTATTATTTATGCAGCCAGTTTCCTCATGCTTTTTTCCCAAGAGGCAAAGGGTGTACAGTAGGATCTACCTGGTTAACTTACATATGGCCACACTACTTTTTGAAATCTCAGCCAGCATGTTTTCTCTTTATACAGAATCAATTTTTTCTGACTTCAGGTAGCATTCAGTCACCCACTGTTCTCAGGGTCTCACAGGACTGTTCTCTGGGTTGTCTCCAGTACAATGTCAGTTTCAATTCTTCTGTGTCTTGCTATTCATGTAGTGTAAAGATAAAGAAATTGTTTGTTCCTTTTCCTTGCTGCATGAAAGTGTGCCCCATAACATTTGAGTCCCTTTGCCTTACTGATCTTTGGACTCTTTACATAGCAACGAGTGCTTTTATTTGTTACACTCTACCTTATACTTCTTATCACACCCATAGCTCTGCCCACATATATCACCTTAATTTTAGTACAAGTCAGGGAATGCTGACAGTACAGCAAAGGCTATTATTTCTGAACAGCTGCACTGTCTGAAATACTAATACTGGTTTATTTCATCAGGACAAAAGACAAAATCTTAAAAAAATAAACATCTAAACATCTGAGCTTGTATTCAGACACACAAAGACACTTTCAGAGGTGCTCAGGAGGTACAAAAGGTCACTGCACTGTGTTCGTGAATCAGGCTGCTTTACTAAAAGCCCATTTATGTACAGATTTAGGATATTAGGTTGAGAGTCTTGGTTTATATGCCTGGAGGTCACTGAAAGTAGAGCGGGCTTTTATGTGCTTTGGGGCTTTGTCAGTAAAATAACTTTGTAGCAGAAGTTACTGTAAGGTTTGTAGAAGTCTCCTCATAATCATAATATTCTGTATGTTATACAGTGTGCTGATCTGTAGAACTCCTGTGAGATGTGTTTGTTACATGAGAAATTTAAAGCAGGTTGATAAGTCTGAAGTTTTTAGGGATGCTGGTTTATAATTGTACTTCTCCCTCCCATGCAATACCTGATTTGTTATCACATAGCTGCTTATATTGGCCAGCTCACTCTGTAGTAATTTTTTTCTCTGCTGAATTCTGTGGAATTCTTTCAAGCCCTTTTTAGATATCCCTTTGTTTTACTTCCCAGAGGGCAGATAACGTATGAGCCAGCTCACTGCTTAACTAATGTCTCACAGGTAGGGAGGGAGAAAAAAACACAGGAAAGAGAGAGTGCGTCACGTTGGAGGAGGAGGGGAGCAAAGAAAAATGAGCTTTCTTAAACAAATCATGTGCAGAGGGACAGGCTGCCAGGACTCAGGCAATTCTCAGCGGC
Source organism: Pithys albifrons albifrons (assembly GCF_047495875.1). Taxonomy (NCBI): domain Eukaryota; kingdom Metazoa; phylum Chordata; class Aves; order Passeriformes; family Thamnophilidae; genus Pithys; species Pithys albifrons. The sequence continues at coordinate 34,331,231 of NC_092463.1, forward strand.
AGCTCCACACTCTTCCCTGCTGGCCATGATGCAGGAGGAAGCTGGAGTCCTGAAGGAAGGCTTCCTTGTCAAACGGGTAAGTGCTCCGGTTCCCCTTGGTCCGGTTCTGCTCAAATGCGGAGCGACCCCTCAACAGGGAGTGGATTGAGCCAGGTCTAGCGGCAAGGCAGCCTGTTGCGTGCTGGGTTTGAGGGGCTCCTGCCCTCTCCTGGGAAAGGAGCTCCTCCAGGTTTGTGCAGATGCCTGCCAGGGGAACTGCATGAACTGCAGGTGTTCCCTACCCACCCTCAAGGTTCCCTGTGTTGGCACTTACTTGAAGGGAAGTGAATTAGCTCTCAGGATTGCTCAGGTGTCAGAAAGCCAATATGTCTGCACCTCACGCACACCTCTGCAAAGAGCACATGCACGGCAGCAGGAGAGGCGGCCCAGGGAGGACTGAGAGAGGGAGATGGCCGACAGTCTCTTCAGGTAGCTTGTGCCTTTTTTAGTGATCCAGCTGAGCAAGATTTCCCATTTCATATAAGAGAATGGAGAACAGATTATCCTTTTTGAAGGGGATCAGAGCAATGCAAACATAAAAATATATTTGAAATAACTTTTTTCTTCCATAACCTCAAGCCAAGCTGTGGCAAAAGGAGCTGCGAGATGGTGTCACAGATTTCAGCCTTCCCTGTGCTTCTCCCTGTAGGATCAAATCAGTCATAGCAGAGACACAAGAATGCAATTTAGCAGGCAACATAAACTGCTGTTAGTACCAAGACCCTGTCTCAGTGATTAATATGGTCCTTGATTTTATATGGAAATATGATTCAGAGGTTTGTTCAAAGCTTTGCCACACCTTGGGAAATGCTTTTCTGCAGTACGTGGCAGTGTTTCTGGTGCTAACATGAAGGTAATGCTGGTCAGGAGCTCTCCTGGCAGGGCTCCCAGCCCGTCACTGGTCACATGAAGCCATGCTCTGTGTGGAGAAGGAGATATTCCCTTTATTCTGCAGAAAGGGCAGAGCAGTCCCAGCTCTTGGTCTCCTCTCTGAGATACAGTTGTATTTTGGGGCTCTTAAGTGACTACTGACTTCAAGATGGGAAGCCAAGTTTCTAAGTGCATGAGAGGAATAGATTATCACAGCACACTGAGTGTGACTGTCAGCAGTCTACATCACTGAGATACACAGATAGGACAGAGACCACAAAGAAGGCAACTAAAGGAAACTGAGAGAGAAGGAAACCAGGTATCCAGAGAGAAGAAAGGAGGAAGGAGTGGGATCTGGTAAAGAAAACAGCTTTCTTGAGAGAAGCAAGGAGATGATGTAAATGCACTATAAATTACTGAATTATGAATCTTAATGCATCATAAATGTAAAACAAATGTGTGGAGGTTAGACTAAAAAAAGGCAACTTCCTCAAAAAGATAAATTTCCAAGAAAGAAAGAAAAGAGCCATAGGAAAGAACATACAGGAAAACATTCTAAGAGACTTTACAACAGGTGAAAAAACCACTGAAGACCACAAAAGGAAAGAGAAACCCAAGTTAGATAAATTGTATTTAGTATAGACTAGAAGACATTGGCTCTAAAGTGCCCTGGATTTTAGAGACTCGTTATGTCATCTTTACTTGGAAATTGCTGAGTTTCCCCTTTGTTCACAGACAATTAATGAGCTTTGACTCCTGCCACAACTGGACCTTACATGTTTCTTTCTTCTAGCCACGCCCACCCTCTCCCAGGTGTCAGAGCTTTCTCTACCCCGTGCCTTGCCTGCTGGCTGTAATGCTCCATCGCCCGAAGCAACACAAGTCAGCTCCTCTCACGGCAAAGCTGGACCTGACACCATCAGACAGGACTGAGCCTGCCAGTGCCAGCCCTCTCTGGCTTTGCTGTCCTTTAGCCAGACTAAGCAGAGCTGGGGGCTATTTACAGAGGGGAAATAGGAGGTTTTGTCTGTACTCTAGTATAACCCAGGAGGCATTCAGCAGCAGCCTTCATTCAGTCTTTTGTCATTAAAAAATGTATTTCTTTTGCAGGAAATAGTAGCATAGGGAATGTTTTAGCCCAGGAGATCAGAGGCAGGTGGGACAGAAATCAACTACTCATTAGTCATAAGAGAGGAGGTAAGGAAAAGCTAATTTATCAAGTAAAGCATTTTTGCAAAACCACTTGGCAACTAGAACCACATGAAAATTAAGAAAAAAAAGACAGCAACCAGGGTCACTGTAAAAGAGGAATTGGTTGTCAAGAGCCCTCACTCATTTCATATTTAACAGCTCTCTGAGATAGTTCATGTGAGCTTTTGCAAGAAACAATTCTTGCCAGCAAAGAAGTTTTCCCTGTTGAAGAAAGAGCAAAGCACCTTTCTGTTGCTCTGTGAGTTTATAGTGATGGAGCTGTTCTATTTTGTTACTAAAAACATGTATTCCAGGGAGAACAGGGCTCATGATGGCTTTTTGTGTTTCTTTTCATTTCCTATTAGTTTATGGTATTTTCACACCAAAAGAAAAAGAAAGAAAAAAGAAAATATGGTCATTTCTCAATGCTTGTGTTAAAGTTTGCTATGTGTATTTCTTCCCCTCTAGGGACATATAGTTCGTAACTGGAAAGTGAGATGGTTTGTTCTGCTTCAGGATAAGCTGCTGTATTACAAAACTGAAGGAGGCAAGAAGGAGCCTTCTCCAAAGGGCAGGATTCTTTTGGATGGCTGCACTATTACTTGTCCGTGTCTGGAATATGAGAACAGACCGGTATGACTGAAAACATATATCTCTTCTTAATGTTACTCACTTTCTAACTTCTCCCTAGTCTTCTCCTCTTCTCCTGACTTCTTTGATTACTGCAGGCCTACCATTGGGATGCTTCCAGAATTAGGCCCAGCCAAAAGCAAGCTACTGTTACAATGCAACCAGGACAAGCAATGAACTCCCTTGTTGTGTTTTTGCTCTTCCCTGTGCCCAAATGTCAGTCACAACCATTAACAAAAAACAAAAGTGAAATCACTACTCCTGTGCATATAATTGAAAAAATGTAAATGCATCAGCCCAAGAATTTGTAGAGAGGACATGAATTGTTCCAGAAAAGCTGAGGATGGGAAACAAGGGAAACATCTATGGTAGTTGCCTTAAAACATGGCTGTATCCATGAGGGTTTCCCAGGCACACAGATCAGACTCCCTTTTCCTTCACCAGTGGGACATTGCTGCTACAGAAGGTTTCCTGTAAGGGGCTCAGGAATGGAGAGTACCTCCTGCACTTCTCACCCATGGGCAGCGGCAATCAGACTTCCTCTGCATGGGGCCAGAACGGAAATGACTCTGGAAGTTGCTGACTATTTCAGGACTTCTTATGGCAGAAAGAGCCTAGAGAGAGTTTATAGTTGTTGAGACCTGGATGTGAAAAACTCCACAGTCGGTAGCACATTCCGGTAATCCAGTACCTCTGTGGTCTGCTCTCTTAAGTACCACAAGCTCCAGGCATGTGAACCATGCTTTGAATTGAAAACCCAGCGATTTGAGTGGAATAGAAGCAAAAACCCACAAAAAAACCAAAACCAAAACAAAAAAACAAACCCAAAACCCAAACACCCCAGAGTTGTGCCCTCCATCCTTCTAAACAAGAATTGCTCTGAACTGCTCAGGTGGGATCAGACTTAGGCAAGAGGAAGGGAATAAGCTTTGTGATGTTATTGCTTTGCACTTCTTTCTCCACAGCTACTCATCAAACTAAAGACAAAAACCAATACAGACTATTTCCTTGAATGTTGCTCCAGGGAGGAGCGTGATTCCTGGGCTTTGGACATCACTGGAGCTATTCATGCTGGTCACCCAGTGCAGGTTCAAGAACTTCACAGAATGAAGAACTCCTTCAAACTGCTAGATAATATCAGCCTCCAGTAAGTGTATACGGTTTCTTCTTCTTTTGTTGCTATAGTTTGAAAAGCACCTGAGCTGATGAATGGGGAGGGTCAAAGGAAGCTCCTCTCTGCACCAATCTACTCCCATGTGGCCAGGAACCTCCAAACTGGCTGCCCTGCCCTAGGTTTGCACATACGTTTGCCAGCATCTTTGGAAGCATGTGGATTCTGCACTGGCACTTCACTGCTAGTTTGAAGAACTTCCTAGTCAGTTGCAAATGTTCTCACTGGGGAGATGTATTAGCTCAGAAGATGAATTATTAGGGAAAGACTGGGTGGTGACATTGTTCATGTCATGTTGGTGAGCTTTTAAAGCTGGTAGCTGGAATCCAGACTAGGATTTGTAAGGTGCATCATGTTAAACAAGAGGAAATGGAGAACTCATTAAGAAATAGAAAAATTATATTATTTTTTTTGTCTTGAGCAGGTAAATCAAGGCTGACTAGAGATCAGTTTGAAGTGCTTTAAATTGAAAGATACTTTGTGAGGTATCTTGTTTAGTGCTGCTGTTGGGAGAATGAAGTGTTCCTAGAACGTATGTAAGACAGATCTTTTGAAGAAGTACCTAGAATGCTTCCCATTTTTGTGTGGGTAACCACGAGGACACCCCAGGCACTGAGAGAAGTACGTGGCAATTTCTGCCTGTCTTTCTCATCTACTAATGTGCTGGTCTCTCATTTACAGCGACATAGTGGAGAGAATGTATGACAGCAGTACTGGAATTAAGCTGACCCGCAACTTGGATCAAGGCAACAGATATAAAGAGACCTTCACAGGTACACCTACAGCAGGCCAATAGCCACCTCACATCTGATATGCCACATTGCAGAGGCAAGGGAGCTACTGTCCTGCCTTCATAGTGGGACCAGTTGTGGCCCAGTGGAAAGCAGTAGAGCAGCCAACACCTTTAACTCTGGCTCTTTGGATATATGGAAGCACACATAGGACCCCACACAAGGTCAACCTTGCACTTCCATGACAGGCTTTGTGATGGTGTCAAAATGTTTCAGCAAGTGAAAACCTGTGTGGCAGGAGATCATCTGCCTTGTCTCAGAAGAGTATAATGTCTTAGTATGAGAGCTACCTTTCTTTCTGTAGGTTCTTCTCTGGTGGACTGGTTGATCTCCAATAGCTTTGCTGTGTCACGATTCGAGGCTGTCACCTTGGCATCCATGCTGATGGATGAGAACTTCATCAGACCCGTGGGAACCCGCAGCACTGAGGCCATGCGCTTCAGTGACCCCTCTGAGAAATTCCTTGATGACTCCACCGCTCTGTACATGTTTGTAAGTGATGCCCACAGAGCCACCTCCTCTGCCCCTTTTCACACGCTTGATTTGGGCAGAGCTTGCAATCAAAACCAAAATATGCAGGCTGAGAAAGTAAATGAAGAAGGGGCAGCTCTAGGCTTTTAGTAGTACCAACACTGGCACTTTTTTTGCTGGAGGCAAATAGCTACATGGATATGGAAGGATCTACAAATTACATAATTAGGCATTAAAAAAGGTGTGTCCCTGGAGTGCAGTGCTGTGTCTGCAAGTATTGGAGGCAGTGCTGTAGTTCTGCTACAACTCAGGGCCACAGTGTGTGTACAGTGTACAACTTTCCAGCTGTAACTTGTTGCTTGTGAATCTTGGTCCTTAGCAGCAGAGCTATGGACTAGAATTTACTCAGGAAATATGAGCTAAAAACAGCTCAAGGAAAATAAAATGGAAAATAAAATGCAGCATTTTTTACTTAAAAGTGTGTTTAGAATAAAAGAAAAATGAAACTATCTTTACCCTATTTGCAGGCTGAGAAAGGTAAAAAAAATACCAGTTCCAAGGAAGAAGTACAATTTAACATCTCTGAATTAAGCGGCACAATTGTGAAGCAAGGATTCTTAGTGAAACAGGTAAAGACAATCTTTGAACCTGCATTGAGAAACAGGAAAAATGACAGCTCTTAGGGCTTCTTAGAGAATAAATGTGATTTATACAAGCATAGCCAAAGAGTTGTGGCCAGCAGAACTAACTTGCCTGTCATTACTACTATTAGAGGTGAAGAGGATCTAGTTACAGGGAAGTGAGCTATGGAACTTCCTACTCAGACAGGATTAATTGGATATTCTGTATATATTGAGTATATACTGAAAAGAACAAAATAGTATCAAAGTCCCACACAAACTCCAAATCCTACCCAGGAGTATTATATTTACTTCCAAGCCGATCTACTGTTCCTCTGGATTAACCTATCCCATTTGGGCAGTGTAAGCAGTGATGATGCTTTGCTGGCCACAGACAAATTTCAAAGCTGAGTAGCTTGACTTTTGTATGAAGTGGACATTTACCTGTGGGCAGTCCCTCATCTGCATGTAGGTGCTCTGGCGGTGGTGAGATCTGGTTTTTTTGGGCACGAGTATTTTGGGCACAATTACCTGTTGGCAGTAATTGTTTAAACAATCTGACCTTTGGTCTGCAAGATTTGGTTTCCAGACCTTGCTATGAACAACACGAGGGGCAATCATGCTGTTTCAAAGTGTAACTCAGCCACCTGCAAACAGAACCCTGCCTGCACTGTATGGTCAGACTTCTACTCTGGAGCTTTGTACCCAGAGCTCCAACTTCAGTGTTGTGCAGGCTGGATCACCGGATGCTTCCCAGTCCTCCCTCCTCCAACTGCCAGTGTGCCACAAGGGTTGGTGGGGCACTGGGGGATCCCCACAGGCTGCCAGGGCAGCCCCTCCATCACCATGGGACATATGAGCTGTCCAGGAGCTTCTTCCCATGGTCAGCAGCAGCAGGGGGCAGCCCTGGGCTGGCCCTGAGCCCCAGCCCCAGCCCCAAACCTCCAGGAGACGAGGTGCTTGCAGTGCTGCCCTGGACTGTCAGAAGTTGAGAGAGCTCAGGTGAAAGAGTGAAGATCTGCAAAAGGACCTGACATAGTCATCTCAGAACATACACAGCATGAATTTTTAATCTGAGACCCATCTTTAATATTAAAAGCAGGAATCAGGGATATAATCATTTGGTCCTGTCACTTTCCTTTCTTAGTTCTCAGCTCAGACAAGGAAGAGTAGAGGAATTATCTATGTATGGAGAAGGAAGGTAAGCAGAAAATTCTGGGAATTACCAAGATGTCAGGAAAGATTTTTCTGTTGGCTCCAAAACCTTTTTTGGTACCTATTTATGTCACCCCTACAGTCTGCAGGAAAATGGCCATTTCAGCAGGTGGTAACTGTAATTCTTCCATTTTTCAGGGGCACAAGAGGAAAAACTGGAAGGTGAGAAGATTTGTTTTGAGGGCTGATCCTGCTTTTTTGCACTACTATGACCCAACTAAGGTAAGTGGGAAGTTACCACCCCTAGAAATCTTCTTACAGACTTAAACATTATAATGAAAACACAATTATGCTGTAAATGTTTCTATCACACGGATCTCCTGCTGGGTTCCTCTCTTCATTTCCCGGGGAATTAGACCTCTCTGGCCTTGCCCTAGGAGGTTGTCCACGTAGAATTTTTATCCCCGCATCTTCCATCCTGTCTTTTTCCCAGTGAGATTCCTTTTCCATGTCACTGATAAAACTGTACCTAATTTGAAATGTGATTGACTATCTCAGTGCTTTTAACTGATCTCCACCATGCCCAGCTCCATCAGAGAAACATCTAAGACTGAAACAATATAGTAATGCATTTAATTATATGTTCTAATTGACTTCTTTTGTGACATGGATGTTTCATACCTGTAAAAACTGGCATTACATCCCCAGCTTCATAAAAATAATGGGAAATTATTCTAATGATGACATTTTCTAGCTAAGCCTTGTTTCCCTTTTCCTTGCAGGAAGAAAACAAGCCAGTAGGTGGATTCTCCCTTCGTGGCTGTCTTGTCTCAGCTCTAGAAGACAATGGAGTCCCCGCAGGTAAGCATGAGCCTCTAAACTTCCATATATACATATTTATGCCACAGCAATAGAGTCTCTGGGTGTGGGTTTGCGTATATGGCTCTTTGTATGCACAAGTGGGCTGGGCCTACATTTCCCTGTGCAAGCAGGTGAAGAGGCACATCACAAATCCCTGTACTACTGGGTTGTCTACTGCAAAGGGCACTTCTTTTAGCACTTTTTCCACGTATCTTGGGTGTTCCCCTCTTTATGGACTTTTCTTAGTCATATGACCTCTGAGACAGTCCTAAGACACTGATAAATATCTCAGAGTTAACAGGTAGAGGAAACACCTCTTTGGATGTTGTTTAACTCAAAATTTTGAAGTATCCTCTGATGCCATCCCTTTTTTCCGTGTCTTCTCTATGTATGCTATTACCTCTTCCTTTTTGATCTGCTAGAACCCAAATGTAGGGGAGACATAAACACAGCAATATAAAAAGCAGTTCTAATAGAGCATATGCTTAGCTTAGGAATTTCTCTAAAACCTTGGCCTTGCAGATAAGTGTTTCTGCTGTTAAAGCCATTTATTTTATGACCAGAAGCACAATGTGTGGATCTCAAATACTGAATATCTTTCAAAGAGAAGATCTGAAAAAGCTTTGGTCTGGGGCAGGGGACATGACAGACAATAGAACTCCTTGCTAAGAGGAACCCAAAAATGGGCAGGAGCAAATCTATCTACTGTACAAACTGGTAGGGAGTTCATCCCTCCAGTATATAACTCAAGTAATAGTCTCCATCTAAAGAGAGACTACTTTATATATTTTTCATAGTGCACACTAGTTCATACAATCTATGTCAGGAATGTCTGTACTATATCTTTATTTTCATAAAATCACAGAGTGATCGAATGGTTTGGGTTCGAAGGGACTCTAAAGATCATCTAATTCCAACCCCTCCCCCATGGACAAGGCCACCTTCCTCTAGACCAGGTTGCTCAAAGGCCTACCCAAAACACTTCCAGGGATTTTGCAGAAGGAAAATCAAAGACACAAGAGATTTAAAGGTATTATGCATAATAGAAAGGAAAGATTTGATTCCCTAATTCACTAAATTCACATTCTTCCCTATGAAGCTTCATATCTGGCAGAAACTTGCCCTGTGCACTTTCCTGATCTGTCTTTTTTTTCCTCTCCACAGGAGTGAAGGGCAACGTGCAAGGCAATCTCTTCAAAATCATCACCAAAAATGACATTCATTATTATATCCAAGCCAGCTCCAAGGCAGAGCGAGTGCAGTGGATTGAGGCAATCAAACCACTGACATGAGTAATGTGGACTCCATGACAAATGAAAAATCGCATTTGTGACCAAGTTTCCTGCTCTCATTTTCAGGGAGTATTGTTTTCCCCTTGAGTCTATTTCTGTTATTTGAATTACCATAACACATAGCAATTCCTTGCAGACTAGCATCCTAGGTGCCTTAAAGTGGTGTAGATCCAGAATAATTCTCCACCAAGAATTTACCAACTAACCAAGAGACAAAGACAACAAGTGGATACAGACAAATGGGGCTTTACAAAGAAATGATGATACAATATTCCAAGAAGCAAGAAAAGAATCTTTTGTACAAGTATTCAGTTTATATCTGACAAATTCAGGTTGTGCTTTATCTTAAAGCAGTAGTGTCTTGCTCCTTTTCCCTTTATAAAGTGGGGTCATAAACTTAATTAGTTAAGACTGAAACATCAAAGTCATGAAAGGTGCTGGCTTTTGAGGATGCCTTTCTTGGTATACCACATGAATCTTGTGCTACGCCGCAATCCAGCTGCCAAGATAATCAGTATTGCAAAGCAAACAACAAATCTGTCTGTCCAACCAGCTCCTCTGCCATTTGGTTCTCTGCTACACTGGAAAAGTCCAAAGGATCTTCCTCTCCACTATATAAATGACTCTTGTGCTCATAATGTACCACAGCAGTACAGGATCCTGGGTATCAAACCAGACCAGTGGCAGTTCCAGACAATTGCTGGTGATGAATATATTGGAAGAAATCACTGAGCCATAAAAGCAAGACTTTTCCTTCTGATTATCACCATAAGTTCGTTTCTGTTGGAGAACCGCTTGGTCTGAGAATTATAGTAGCAGGTACGACTATCACTTTTTCTATCCTAAATCATTTTTTTTTCCATTATTTGTCTACTCAACTTGTCTCTAATTTCATTAAGTATAAAAAACTGCCAACCCTAAAAACCAGTGTATTTTAATATCCTATGCTCTTTAGAGATTTTTTTTCTTGGAGGGCAGTTTGAGTATATGAAAAATAATGGTTTCATTCACTGTAATTTTAGATTTGTAAATAAACTGAGACACCAGAGGGTAACATGGAATGTAGAAAATTATTGAAATACCTTGTTTTATCTGAGAACCTGTGTCTGACAGCCAGACTCTGCAGAGCCTTCAAAAGTCCTCTGAAGGCAGCGTACTATAAATCTTCCTTGAAGCCATAGAGAAATTTGATAGCCCTCTGTCCACAGATCCACTTCTGTGCAAATTTTATGTTCTCTGAGTTGTGTACTGAAAAATTCACATTGCCAAAGGCAGCATATGATACTTATATATTTATTAGAATAGCCATGTGTTTAGGACTTTCTTCAAAAGTTACAGCAATATAACAGCACAACACTTGCATGTGTTCAAATATCTAACAGAGCTTATTTAAAGAAGTTTGCCAGCAAAGATGCAGTTTTAATTAGGCACAAGAATGGGCAATGCAGTTTCAGCTATAGATACCATTTCCTAGGGCTGGTCCAGAGAAGACTGTGAAATCCACAACTGTTGTAACCTTTCAATTCGAGAAAAGCTACCTGTAAGAGACAGGGATATTGGTAAGGCATTTATCGCTCTGTACTCAGAAGCACAGATGGCTTTGTGCTGATTGAGCAGAGCTTCCAGAAAAAGCAATTCCCTCCTGAGAATGTGAGCCTTGCTGAGGCCCATCAGGCTACCTTATCAACTTACAAGAAAATCTCCTGCTTTTCTCAGTCCCATTACCTGCATAATGCCCAGTTCTACTCACAAGGCTAACAGCCACCCCACTGCAGAGGATTGAGCTCTGCCACCTGGCGTGCCTGGGGGGGTTAAGGAACCATAAGGACATGAGATACTGCTCAGCATCACAAATCTTGCCATTTGGGAGGCCAAAAGTGTATCTCAGCAAAGGCACTCAGCTTTATCCAGACCAGCCATGGCTCTTCAATTGCTGACTGTGTATCAGAAAAAAAACTGTGTATCTCAAACACATCAGAAAATTTAAAATATACAGTCACTGCTCCCCAGAGTCAGCCAGGAGAAAAAGATAAAACATTTCTCAGACAAGAGAAAGTACATTTTTCCTCTGTCTCCTGGTGATATTGTAGTCTCCTTTTTTCAAGCCACTTTGGTAAGCTTGATGTCCCCTGAGACCTGCAAAGCTTTGACCAAGTTCAGAGGCTGAATGCGGTGAGTGAAGTCACAGAGCTGCCGTCCATCAAGCAATACTCGTATTTGCTGGTGTTCACATAAGATCTCCATCTGCAATTGAAAAGGACAGCAGCAGGGTTGATTTCACCAGCAGGTACTTAGAACCAAATGTAGTGGGGATAATGAAGCACAAAGCCTACCAGTTCGTCTGAAATCCCATAATAAATAACCTACACTCTGCTGAGATGGTACTGCAAAGCTCCATGCAGAGAGTACTCTCACTAAGATTAGAGAAAAGAAAGCATCTCTCCTGTGGGCTTGAATGGTTGCTGTCTGTGCCATACTAGACTAGTTAACCTGGCAGTGCCAGTAGTCAGCTATTTGTGGTCACATACGTAGCCTTCAGCCTTTCCCCCCTCCTTTTCTCTACCCTTTTCTTAGTATCCTAAAAATTACCTTAAACGTGTCGCCTGCTGTAAATGGAAAGTAGGGAATAGTCTTCTCTTCTCTTCCCCATTTTCCAGCAATTCGTGCATTTCGGGTGATGGATTTCTCACTGAAGTTAACTGTAAATAACAGCCCAACATCTTTGTTTGCATCCACTGGATCACAGAGCAGAGTCACTGAGAAGCTGAAAAAAACAATTAAATGACTGGAGCTTTCAGAAATGTGAAAGGACATGGTGAACGTGACAGATGCTTGTAAAGACTAGAGACAGCTGCTGATTTCGTTTCAGACTGACACACAGGACTTCTTCAGGTTTAGAAGCTGGAGAAAAGGATGATGTCTGTTTTCCACCCAGTTTCCAATAGGATGCTAGTGATTTCTGATGTTGCTTTCCCTCTCTCTTGACCAAAATCAAACCTTTCAACATGTACTCATTTCTGTCCTAAAAGAGCTTATGACAAACTTTTCACCAGTGAAACCAGTGGAGCTGATAGCTGTAGATGCAATAAAGTTGCTGCTATCCAGATAAAAGACAGCAACAAACCTGTACCTTCTGTGCCAAAAGCACTAGTTTTTAAATGGTGTTGATTCCAACCCACAGCAGACAACCAAGATGCAGGTTGAGAATTGCGCCTCGTCCTGGAGCAGAAATGCCACTTGTGTGCTCTGTTCCAGTTCATGTTAGATAAGGGTAAGAAGTGGAAAATCCTGTCAGGACAGTCAGAAAGGCCAAACAGTGAACTCCTCCTTGATCTTTTAATCTTAGTCTAACTGCAGGAAAACTAAACAACGCCATAAATTCCTCCAAATAGCACAGACCTCCAAGAAAGCTTCTAAATTTAGAAGACAGATAAGGAGCATGTAAGACGGAGTGAAGTTCCCACCAGGCCCTTCACCTACCTCTTGGGGTTGGAATGTACCATCCCTATGACAGTGAGTTTCATGGCTGGTCTCAGGCCACCTTTAATTTCACCAACATACTGCTCCACCTGCAGGGAACAGTGAAAACGGCTGCAGTGAGTGATGCTGCGGCTAAGTCAGCTTTAACACCTGCTTTGGTCACCTAATATAACTTGGGTTTATTTTTGCATCTATACAAGAACTCAAAAATATTTCTGGCCTAGAGCGCTTTTTACGCTAAGTTCCGTCGGCTCGGGCAGCTGCGGCGAGCGAGAGGCTGCCGTGGCCTGGTAAGGTGGTGCCGGCTGCCTGTCAGCACTGCCCGGGCAGCGTCCCACCAACGAACGCCGTGTCGGCAGCGAGAGATTCTGCCCCGGCACTGCACCTTCACCACAGCCTCCCAGGTGATCCCAGGTGTCCTGTTGTAATGGTGACTTCGAAAAGTCACAGTCTTGCAAAGGCAGAAAAGGTTTCTCAGTGGATCTACTTTTGTCCTGTTCACATAGACCTGTAGTTGCAAATGCCACCCAAGGATCTGAGCTACATTTACTTTTTCACAGTAATTCTCTAACAGCTTTGATGGTCCATGGAGGAACTAATACAGCCCATAATCAATAAGGAAATAATAAAGAAAGCTTGGAAACAAATGATAGGGATGTTTCTAGACTTCAGTTTCAGAAATGGCTTTAAAATGTGAATGTCAGAATACTGCACAGCAGCATGTAATCACTCCCTATGCAGAGTCACTTGGAAAAAACCTGCTATAAAACACTAAACGTTAGTAGCAACTTGCGTAACACTGATAACGTTCCAAGGCAATGCACAACAGACCTTGTTTTAGATAAAAAAAACCTTTATCATTCCAGTGTTCCAAGGTAAAAACTTAGATAGTTTTGCTAGAAGACCTGCACAACACATGCACACAAATTCAAGATGAAAAGCCTTACCTACACCTCATTTCCCAATTTCAATACACTAGTTGTGTCTTCTGCTGAGATGACCTTATACAATTTATTTTCCCACCTTGTTATTTACATCCAGCTACCTTTACAGGATCAAAGATCTATTAATAAACCTCTAATTCCTAAATAGTCAGTATGAGAAGAAATTATTTAAAGGTACCTTCAAAAATGACAGTAGTACTCCTGATTGTTAATAATGTACTTTTACCCTTTTAGAAGGGCACGTGACTCCAGCAGGTATGTTTTGAACTTTGTAAGAAAAGAAAAGCATTGACCGCCTGACATGTCTTACATAACGAAGCAGCTTCTCAAGAAAGGAGTCTAGGGAGGAGATACTTTAAACTTGATAAAGCAATTAGAGTGGGTAATAAGCATAAAAGATCCCAGGATAAATGAAGTCCATCCTCATACAGGTCCCATGTCCCACTAAAGCTCTTTGCCTAGAGAAGAGACAAGATACAAAATAATACCCCAAACTGAAAGTACAGTTTGAGAAATTGTGCAGAGTTGCATCATAGTAAGCACAATCATTAAAAGCACAGGATATCAGAACTGAATAGACTGAAGGATAACCACATGGTCCCAACAGTTACAGCTCATCCGGCATGGCTGGAGAAAGTTCAGAGGCATGACTGGCTACACACCGTTTATCTGCTGAGGTGGAGTTGACAGCACAGGTGAAAAATACTCAGGAATAGTCAGGAGGTAATGGTACAAATATACTGCGGCATCTTACGCGGCTTATTTGTGGGTCCCAGCCTGTGCACATGGACATAGTTCCCTTCACGCATTTTCTGTTCAGGAGCCGCGCGGACTCACTCGGTCACTTACTTTGGCAAACCTCTCCTCTGTCATCACCGCCCTGCCTCCTACGCTCGCTTCGCGCCAGCAGTTCCCGGAGGAGTTTTTGTGTTGTGTGGCAGTACAAAAGCAAACAAAAAGCTCGGAATAAAGGGAGGATGTTGGGGGGGAGGCGGGGGCTTATCTCTGCCCAGCACCGGCTGGACACCACCCAGCGCAGCAGCTGAGTCACGGCCCGCGGCGAGAGCTCCCCAGGACCGCGGCGCGGGGGCAGCGGCAGCGCCGGTACCCGCACACTGTGTGCGGCTCTTCCAAATCGCGCGCGTGTGTGTGTTTGTGTGTCTGTGTGTGTTTGCATAACACACCGTACTTGTACGTGTGGTATATATATACCCCAAGTCATGTATTTATTGATACCTGTTCTGTCTTCTCTCAAAGGGGTAAGCAAATATACATATACAACTCGCAGCCCGATAAACACCTATATAGGTATATACACCCTATGCATACACCTGTATATGGGTGTATACACTGCAGGTGTATATATAGATGTGTATGTGTATATATATATATATATATATATATATGTATAGGTATATATATAGGTATATGTATATATATATGTGTGTGGGTGTATATACATGCATATATATTTACCAGAGTAAGGTATACGTACAGGTTTATACAGCTGTACAAGGGGTAAACGCAAGCACACACGCATGTATGTAACCCTGTACGCGCATCTCTCAGTGTGTATAGGTGTATACACGCGCACACACAGGTGTATACACGCACACAGGTGTGTGTATACACGCACGCCCAGGTGTATATACGCACGCCCAGGTGTATATACACACGCCCAGGTGTATATACACGTACACACACACACAGCCCCCGTGCCCTCCCGCGCCACGCCCCTTGTCCCTCCAGGGGGCGGAGCTTCGTGTGAGAGCCAATCACAGTCCGCGAGGCGGAGCGCGGGGCGATAGGGCGCGGCTCGCGGGGCGGGCAGGCTCGTGCTGCCCGGGTCCCTGGGCGGCGTCAGGCGCCCCAAAGCAAGATGGCGGGCTATTTACACTGCTCGCGGGCGGCCAATGGACGCGCGCCGTGCCCGCGGGCCCGCCCGGCGCGGTCAGCTGAGGCGGCGGCCAAGATGGCGGCGCCGGAGCTGGCGGGGGCGAGGGGAGGCGGGCCCGGGCCCGGGCAGTAGAGCCCAGCAGAGCCCAGCGCCGCGCCTGCCCTCCGGTAACGCGGCATCGCCTGCGCCTCTGTCACCCTGGGCTGGGCACCCCTCGTGCTGAGAAGATGCATTCCTTTGGGAACGAAGAAGCGGTGTCTCTGGAGCGTCTGTTCGCGTTCTTCTGCGAGTGCGTGCGGCGCGGGCACTGGGAGCTGGCGCAGGCCTGTGTGCCGCAGCTGAGCCAGGGGCACGGCGACGGCCCGGGCAAGGTGGAGGCGATTCTTCAGGCTCTGGTGGCGTGTCCCGTGGGGGTGAGGTGAGTGTGGTGCAGAACCGAGTGTGGAATGAGGAGCAGCCAAGTAGTATTTCAGTGCTGAGGAGCCTTGGATGTGTCCAGAGGTGCTGTTATCTGAGCGCAGGCACATTGTCACTGACCAAGAACTTAGCAGCCACCGGGACAACGGGCTGTGTTCATTTACGTAGCTGACCTGGTGATGGATACAAGCTTAAAACTACTTGTAAGCATTTCAGAACTGATTTTGTTAGATTTTTCTAAAGGAGAAAGACCAAGGCCTGAAATGACATTCCTTTGGCACTGAGCTTTGCTTAACTTAGAAATGGAACCATAGAGATCAGCACTGTGGTTACTTAAAATGTTCTCCTGTTCAGCTCTTGAAAAACTGTACACTTTGGGATGCGTATATACGTATTGGAGCACGTGAAAACTTGATGAAAATTCGAGAAATTCTTTGTTTAATTAGTACATTGTTTCACTTCAAGTTTGGACTTAGAGTGGACTTAGAGCTCCACTTAGGCTGCTGTGACCTAAAACTTAGTTTCATTTTTTCAGGTAGAACTGGACAGAACAGGAAATAGCAGGGTATAGCAAGTGGCTGGATTTCAGAGAAATCTGCTGAAGTGCTCAAAGAGGGCCATACAGACTGGACTTTAGACCAGAAGTAAATTTCATTGTTGTGAAGAGCTACGCCAGTAGTATTTGGCTGATCTAAAAGCACAGCAGAAATCACTGGTTAATGTGCAAGCAGCACCAATATTCTGGTTCCTCTTCCTTATTTCTGTCTGACTTGGTTTTGGCTATTTAGTCGTATTTGTTTTTATCATACACAAAGAAATACAAAAATCAAAATGATCTCTGACAGTATTTTCCTGGAGCTTGAGGGTGGAAACGACCTTTTATAATCCGGTATATGTGCTTCTTGCCTTTGCAGATGGGGACAGAATTCCAGCCCATGGAGAACTGCATGGCTTTGGCTTCTTGTGCTGGAAAAATGGCTTGCCAGGAATCAGGTACAGGAACATCTAGTGGACTTGCAAATGCAGTTTATAGCTCTGACTTCTTGCTGACTTCCAAGTGCAAAGTGTCTGACCAGTTCCTTATTTAGATTGTAAGCTTTCCCACATTTCATGGAATTAAGTTCTCAAGGTATCTGTAGACATGCATTGCTTTTGTGTTTAAAAAATTTGTCAAGAAACAACTGTTCATCTTCACACTGGTCAGAAAAACTGGAGGTTTTTTTCACGATATCAGAACTTGGCTTTTTAGCTTCGAGCATTCTTATAAATTAAAGCATGAGTGTATCAACTTCTGCATTTGTGTATCACCTTTCTTACGTTAAAAATGAAATAGCTCAGGCATCAGACAATTCTTTATAAGCTTTAGATGGTGAGGGATGTGCATAATTTTTTTTAAAATTCATTTGTCCTTGTCACTACTTAGACTTGCATTTTTTTTATGTTTTGAGGAATCAATGGGTTTGTAATTCTTGACAAAGTGACACTTGTCCCTGTTTCCAAATGTTTGCATAAATAAAATCAACTGGTGTGAGAGAAGAACCTAATTGTGGAATAGCCTTTAACTGAGAATTACGGATCTTCAGAGAGATATTTCAGTCTGCCTCAAAATGTTAATAGCTAAGATAGGTTTATATGGTAGTGTAAATAAATAAAAGTTTCATTGACTAACATCTTTCCCATACTCATATATGGTTTCAGAAAACTGTTCCAGTTGTTCTTCAGAGAGAAACTGAATTTTTGGTGTTCTTGGAAGAACTACAGAAGGATGTCTCTGAGGACGTCCTAAAGGTGAGCCACTTTTGTGCCCTATTTCTTCTTGTTGGTTATGCACAATGTCCAACTTCATCAGGTTGTGGGATTGAAGTTAATGCTTCCTGCTAACTTGAGAAGTTAATGTGTTATTAATCTTCTGGGCAACTGAAAAAGACTGTAATTCAGATCCCTTTCTGAAGTTAGTCCAATGTGCCTGCAGGTGATTTCTCTGGCTAGAGTGGAGGCTGTGGGCAGGCAAGGAACAGGTTTTTCTGCATGTATTTCTAACACATGGCAGTCGTGACTGCAGCTGATTGCCACAGTCTGGCATCTATAGACATCTGTAAACCTAAAACCCACTGTCAGCTAAAATAAACTATAGTCAGAAAGCACATTTTAAAAGTATGTCTGTTTTCTTTTATTTCTCCTAAATTCTTAATTTTCGTCTCCTGTGCACCCCTTCTCCCCCTTCCTGGAAGTTTTTGGATGCTCTGCTATTACTACTGATGTGTGGTAATTGGTATGATGTGTGTTCTGATGTCCAAGATCCATTTTCCATTATTAATTAATATATGCAGGCTGATTTATTTGAGAAATGCATGGAAATATGGAAAGATGGATTAATATCAAAAGCAAGTATAGAACAGAAAATCAGGTAAGTTACTAATGGTAGAATTACCCTAATTTGGGGTTAGTTAGAACACATTTGGACCTGACGTGATGTGGTAAATGTCATAAGATGTTGCTTCTGGTCCTATAGATTTTAGCCCTTTAAATATATTTTTTTTGTTTGCCTTTTTTAAGAGGAGAATAAAACTTACTACATTCAGAGGCTATTTTCAGCTTTTTGATATGAATAAGGAAAAGATGTTCAATATTTCTCTAAGGATACAGAATTAGCAATTATGGGATGAAAACTAGCAAGGTGAACTTGAATGTGGATTAAAATAAATCTGCTTGAAGTCTGTTAATGAGTAATGAAGTCTGTGCATGCTGCCATCTAACCTGCAAGGTCATGAATGATTCCACCACTGTCCACACTGTCCACCTGTGTTGCACAGAAACATGAGATTCAGCAACCTCTTTGCCACAATTTCTGTCAGAGGTGTGTTGGCAGGTAGAGCTACATTTTGATGCAACCAATAAAAAGAAAGGGTGTTGTGGACTTGTCTTCTATTCTCATTCTTTATACACAACAACCATTTCTCTCCAGAAGTGCCACAAGTGCTGCGTAAGGTGCTATTCAACTGGCTTGTCCCTCACCTTCCCACCCTTATTGGGAGAGCTGATTGGGATTGGTTTGTTTGTGCTTGTTTTCCCCTTCCTAGTTCTGGAATTGTAGCTTTGCTTCTGTTAGGAAGAAAAATTGCAGTTGCTTAAGAAAGAAGTCTGTGAGATGGGTTCTGAATCTGTTGACCAGCTTTAACCAAGTTCAAAAATTGAGGAAGATGATGAAGTTGGTAGATAGATGGTGTGAATTTGAAAAAGTAGGACTTAAAAAATAAAAAGAACACTAATCATCATGCTCTTAGTGGCTTATGAAGTCACGTCAGTATTTTGCTAAGAGGTAGAATATGGCTGTCCTTCAGCTACCCTTTAGGGACTGCCTGTGAACTATGGTACCTTGCTTGCACATGGTCCTTGTAGCGTATTATAAGATTCTTTGTATTTTGTTACGTGTCAGCCATATCCACTCTTCTGGGAAGGATATTCCATAAGGTGGACCATTATTAATGAATTTCCTAGGTAATGTGATGTTTCCAAATTGATTTAGCTGTTTGCTTTCAAGTTTCTCCTATTTTTTAAATAATTAATTTCATGTATTAATGGAGTCTAAAAGACTTACTCTTTTATTATTTCCCCACCAGGAACTGTTTGAAACATTTGAATGCACCCAGAACAAGCACATCGTAGACAGCAAAAGAAGAGATGACTGTTCTCACAAATTCAGTTTGGATGTTGTTTCAGCTCTCCGGAAGCTTTTGCTGCGGGCTCCCCAGAGGGCAAAAGCCCTGCTGGAGTTCTTCCAGGAGGAACAAGGCACACACAGCTCCTCACCCCAGCAATATCGTTCCCTACAAAACATCTTTGTTGAATTTCTTTGTGACTCCTTGAAGTCTCTGCAGAGGTTCCAGTGCAGTTCTGAGATTTCAGCTGAACTGGATCAAAGAGAACTAGTAGATACCATTTATGCTGCTCTCAGTATAGTGACTTTTGATGTGGAGCATCAGGCAGATGAAGTAAGGCACCTATTCAGGGAGCTCTTGGATGTATGCTGGGCTGAGGGAAGCCCACTGAGGGAGGAGAAGCTACTAAGCTGTATGGTGAGGAAACAGAGCCATGGCCTGCTAAGCCTTTATAGCAGTGTTCTCACAGAAAGAACAAGAGAAAAGCTTCTGTTGTCAAAATCAGTACAAAAAGGTTTGTTTCACTTTTTGCTTTGTTTTCATTTCTTGTTTAACAAAACCATTAAGGCATGAAACAGGCAAGTTGTCAAGAAATCAGGCAGTGTCCTTGCTAAGGTGCTACAGAGTCTTGTCAAAGATGATGCTAAAATGATCCTTAAAGCAAGGAGCTGGCATAGGAACACCAGTTCTCTCTCAACATTTCTGCAGTCTATGCTGTCTTCTTTTTGATCACTTCCTTTACCAGCCCTTACTGTGCTTTATTTCAATCTGCTCAGCATTTTTCTTGAAGATCTTGCTTTTAACTAGAAGATTGACACTTCATATGTATATAAAGTTTATATTTGTTCACCTCCAGCTCGGGGTCATTGGTGTTGGAGGATGTTCCATTTCTGGCCAGTAACAGTTCAATTACCTCAGTAATCCCAAAATGTTCAAACCCCTTAATACTGGGAACGAAAACTTCTGAAAGTAGAAGGAGATGTGGAGTGGGCTGATATTCTAGCTGGAAAGAAGATGCAATTTGATTAGTTGCTCACTTGCCAGAGCCCATCCATAACTTCACAGTCTGTCTAGGTCCCTGTGACTGGTACATTTGGTTATAACTCAATGATCCTGGTGGGTCCCTTCTAACTCAGCATATTCTATGAGGATCTCAGCTGAAGCTGAATAACAGGTGATGCCCATGATCTTGTCAGTGAAGTGGCAGGTGAGCATGCAAGGAGGGAAAAGCTAGAATGCCTGCCCTCTTTGGCTCGCACCTGTACGCTGAGGTGTAAGTCAGAGGGGGCTGTATCCTCCCTTCACTCATAGGGATTGCTGAAGGGAAGTTCAGGCTGGGGTGGCTGACTAGCAATTCTGATAATAACAATTAGTGCTTCGTTGTGGGGGAAGAGAGATGGAGATCCACATACCTTCACTCTCACAGGGAGTAGTTCAGTTCTCACTTTGCACAGATCTGAGAATTCCTGTGGACAAGTCCTTGCTAAGGCTCTGCAAAGCAGCACAGTGCCTCAGAGCACAATGAGAATTCAGAAAACATACAGAAAAGATGTGTATGGCTAAACAAAGTCAGGCAGTGTGACCTGAGCTGATGCAAATAATTTGTGTGCTGAGCAGACCCTGGCTTTGTTATTTACTGTCCAGACAGTTTCCTGGTTTCTGATAGGACCTTTATCAAATTTCTCTGCTTGGCCACCTTGTTATCCGGTAACAATACCCAAGAGTTAGCTGTTAACATGTAACAGCTGTTTAGTATTTGAGAAAATGTTGAGTGTTTCTTAGTTTAAATCAGAAGCAATTACGCTTCTGTCAAAGGTGCCCCTTTCTGCTGGAAACATCTTCTGTGATATTTTTTAGGTTCGTCTGAGCAGTTGGATACAGAGCGAACTGTGATGAGTTTGTTCTCAGATCCCATAGGAGCTCCTTCTTGGAAGACAGCCTATTTCTACTGCTTGAGCAGCAGCAAGCACTTTCTGGAACAGATTCTGGTACAGCCGTAAAATCTTTAACAGGGAAACCCAATGGAGGCTAAAGTCAGTATTGAACATATTTGGTGGTGCACAGAAGCATTTTATATTCAAATGGTGTTTACCAGAGGTGGTGACTAATAGGAACAAGGAGGTAACTGGTGATAACTCCCTAGCTTGCAGCTGTGTGAACATGAAACAGCCAGTGATATTTTTGGAAAAGCTCATCTTCCTGCAGACTGAAGATTAAATCTTCAGGATTTAAGAAGTCATGTGTTCTGCTTGTAATTTTGTTGGATATACCATTCACCTCATGACCTTGGAACTTGTTGCTCTGCTTTTCTGATGTTGGTGGACTTGAAGCAGTAAGGCTAGTTTGCATAGTAAAACTTATGTTTTAAAGAGCTTGAAGACCTGATGAAAAATAGTCTGTTATGAATTACCTGAGTTGAATGTATTTACATAGAGCAAAAAATAGAAAACAAGGAGGTAGTCACTGTTAAAGTGCGAGTTTCTAAGGTTGGACACATTTCCAATTTTAAGTAACGTGCTCATAGAAGTCTCTTAGATAAAGCCCTTAACAAAGACATAATCAATAGGAGGAACATAAAGATAATTTAGTAAGGATAATAAAGATAATTAGTAAGGATTGGAAATAATGGTTTTTGCTTAAGGCAACTTCACTGATGAGTAACTTCATGGTTTGGAAAATATAAGTTTAGGGAAGTTCCAGATACAGAACTTCACTGTTTTAGTGTGGTTAATATTGAAATGGCTACTTGCTTTCATAGTCTGCCAGGCATTATGGGGCTCTACATTTTGGACAAATAAATACATGTTCCTTTTGTTTTTTAGGTGACTGCATTAACTTTACTGAAAAGAGAAGACTACTCGGGCCTTAGCACTTTGTTGAGGAGAGAATTCAGCCCCCTTAGCCGCCTCTTGGTGTTGCTAGGATGGACTCATTGTCAAAGCTTGGAATCAGCAAAAGCACTGCTATGGACTCTACACAAAACTCAGGTGAAAGCAAATGGCAGTATCCCAGTCTGCATCCAGATAATACAATTTGTTTGCAAAAATATGTAAAACCACAGAGTTTTCAGTGAGAATGCTGGTCTTTCTCAAAATAGAATTTAGAAAGTTAAGATGCAACAGTTGTGTGTAGGTAATATTATTGGACACTTGTCTTTCTTCTCGTTCCTCAGCTGTGAAAGGAGAATGATCACACAGGAGACTGAAAGTTTCTCTTGCATAAACGCTTCAGCTTTTGCTGTTAAGTAAGAAAGACAGCAATGGTTGTTTAGTTTTGGAAAGAGCTGGGTTATCTTTGTTTTGTATAATTGCCTCCAGTGAGTCATCCCTGGATAGTGACTAATTCTGATCACAACTAGCCTGAGTTCAGCAACAGAGTAGTTTGGAAATTCCCCATACTCATTCTCAAAGTGAAATGATAAATGACAAGAGCTGTGAGCGAAAGATCCACCTTGTCTGGGGGCAGGCTTCATCTGTGCAGAAGAGAGGGCTCCAGCTCTGCGGGTATAGTTGCACTGCTCTTCAGTTGGTGTTTTCCTGCTGGCAAGTGTCTTAGATGGCTCCTTGGAGACAAGGAACCTACTGCTGGATCATAGTGCAGATTTAGGCTGGTATTGCCTTATGGGAGTTACTGGCTGTTCAGTAGCCTCTGTGAAGTGAAACTCCTGATTTTAGCAGGCTGTCATCTGTAGTAGAAGAGCACATGGGAAAGGAGAATAAATGTCTGCTACCCAGTATGTCATCTGTTCTAGTACATGATTAGTTCTAGAGTTTTTAGAGTGTTACTAAGAAGCATTAATTTGAATTTTGAAAGCTAATCTTGAAAACAGATGTAGCCACCTTTCCATGGTCTGTAGGTGTGTAAGGGGAAGGCTGAGTGATCACTGTGTTCTGTGAGATTAGTTCTTCTTTGCTGGTTTTGTAATAAAACTGTCAATTTTCTGTATTTGAAAGTTATTATCTGGGTGCAGAAGTCTTATGAACATGCCATATGTGCCACAGTGTTGGTTCTGCTGTCCAATTGGGGTATTTGTTGTAAAGAGATTCTTTTATTTGTCTTTCCATTTAGGATCTGTACAATGATTCAGTATTGAAAGATTTTTGTGATGGGCTGTGGACTCATGTGGAAATTCTTGAATGGTGCATGCAGCAAAACAGGTAAAACAATCAGAAAAGACTTTTTCCAAATTGTCTTGCCAAACCTACCAATTAGTTTATGCATTTAAATAGAAAAGGTGTTATTTTCTTGGCTAGTCATCTGACAGTAACTGTATCATAGCTCTCAAAACTGCTTCATGGACTGCAGTTATGCTCTTTGTTTTTCTTTTTATCTGCAGTAGTTTGGTTCAGTCAGAATTAGAGCGGGAGTTACGTCTCTAAACTTGGTTGAGACCTAAATCTGTGCCACCGCTTTGTTCTCTCTTGCAGTATTACTGTCCCAGGGAAGGTTCTTTTGCAACACTTGCACAATCTGGATTGCCACACTGCAGTGTATTCTCTGCATCATCTCACTAATCTTCTGGTACTGAATGAAGATGATGTTATTGAACTTCTTCAGAAAGTTCCTGCTAGAGACCAGCAGATGGAGGGTAAATATGTGGGGTTGTGAGAACACAGAAAATGCAGGATCCATGGAGTATGTATGCTTAGTGTTTCTGCCTGGAAGAATCTGTTCTTCTGACCTACTTCTGGAATTGTGGAAGATGCTGCTTATCAGCTGTTTTGGGGAAGAAATCTAGAGACTATGCAGAAGTTATTTTAGAATTCTTTTAGGACTAAATTGTCTCCGAAGAAGTTGTGAGATCTCTGATCTCCTTGATCTCACAGGGGCAGATCTCTGAAAGTGCTTTTTTTTAAAATGGTAACAAGACTTTGCACATGCTCCTAAAATGTGCTGCTCATTGTCACTTCTATATTGTGTAACTGAAAAGTAAACGTATGGTGTGGATTTCTGTCACCTGTGCACTTCAATTTAAAATCAAAGGGCCAAACCAGATGAAATTTACAGTATCTCATACTACAAAATCCTAGAAAGTCTTCCATTTTTGAAATATACAAAAATATTTTGTTTGTCTTCTAATACTGAGCACTATCATCTTTACTTCAATATTTAACTCAGTAAGGCTTAGCTACAGGCTGTGTTTACATTACTCCTGCCTCACATCTCTCATCATCCCTTGTTCCAGTTGGGTGCCGAAAATACCTGAGATTACTAAACACGTTAGTTGGCTTAGAAGTGACTCTCCCTGGACACTCTTGATTGCAGCCTGTGTCTGGGTTCAGTTGCTGCTATGTTAAAGCTGTTTTCTGATAGGGCCTTTTAATAATGATACAGAAGCTCAGTCTTTCTGTGTGTACTAGAACCTAAGAAGCTGCAATTTTTTGTGCCTTAGTCCTTCTGTGGAATTTGTACATGTGTAACTTCAACCTGAGTTGTGTGGAGAGCTCTCAGTGATGAATCTTTCACAGATTTTTCTGGGTTGCCTAGTGGGAAGCAGTTTTCTGTCCTTCCAGTATTATAGTGTGGTGATGTTCATTTCCAGTCTTACAGGTTTTGGTGTTAAAATTGTTATGACAATTGTCTTGAATAGTCTTAAAAGATGTAATGATTGAGACTCTATGTAGATGTTAATTTTCAGGGTCCTGCTTTCTGAAATTGTTTTGTTGTTGCTGGTGCTGTGGTTTGGGGTTTTTTTTAACCAGTTCGTATGTTTCATTTCTCTTCTGCTTAAATTCTGTCAAAACTTTTCAAAAACAGGAAGAGGCAGTCCCATCATATCTTCTGGGAGCTGCATGACTGTAGCAAAAGAACTCTAGCTGTGGTTTCTCTTCTTTTTTTTTTGTATCACATTAATTTATGGAACTAATTAATGGACTATAAATACTCCTCTTTTCAACCCAGTGATTATTGCAAAATTCAGATAATTCTATAAGCACAGTCTGTTAGAATCTCCTTTAAAATTACCTATTTCGAACCTTGGAGGGAGAAGCCATAAAGTTTTGATTCATCTGACATGGTGGTGTTAACAGGCCTCCTCCCCTCATACCACGATACTTCCCCTTCTTTCTCATAGACATCTGCCAGCTGTAGTGCTGTAACCAAAGTAACGGTACTGGAAGACACTTGTGTTGAGTGAGTAACACTTGGTTTGATCAGTCACACTAACAAAAGAAATGGTGGACAACAATTTCCTCTTGGGTTACATTATTCAAGAAGAAGGTGTTAGAATTTCTGGCATAGGAAAAGCAAGTGCTTATCATTAAAGGTTATTGGTACAATGAAAAGGATTGGTTCAGATGCAAGTACTGACACAGACGTACTGCATCCAAGTCTTTCCACATGTGAGGCAAAAGTGTATTAAACTCATTTTTGGTGACTGGTGTGTATCTTGTAGTATCTCCAGCTATTTCTCTTGTTTCAGAGGATTGTATTTATGAAATCTCAGGCTTTACCTGCCTGAAGTCCTCTTAAGATACTGGTATTGAGAGCTTTTTCGGTGTCTACATATTAGTGTAGAGCTGCTGCTGAGCTGTAGCATTTCCGTGGCCATGTGGGTTCTGCAGATGATTCATACTTGGATGTTTCCTCACTCCTGTCTGTAGTTTCCACCGTTGTCGCAGTTGAGAATGGCAGTGATAGGGAATAATTGTTTCTAATTGTTTTTGTTTTCAGTTCTTTCGCTGCTCTGTAGTTTTCAGAAGAGTTCAGACTGGTGGTTTTTTTTGCAATCATGCTGAAACCTTGTGGAGGACAGTGCTGAAACACTTTCTAGTGTAGATAGTGTTGTTCAGTCCCAGAGTTTGAATGGGAGCATCATCAGTGCATTGTGCTTTGTACCAGTGCTTTGTTTAAAAAAATCTTAGCTAATGCTTTCCCTGCATGACAATAGGCAGAGGGACAATCTGCCCCTTGTATAAGAATACAGGATAGTGGATTCCAAGCCCTTATTTAACACCATGTGTGGTTGTGTGTGGTTTTGGGGGTTTTTTTGCTTGTTTGTTGTGCTTTTTTTTTAACCTTTGTGCAGTCATTGGATAATTCATAACAGAATATATGACCCTACATTGTGTGACAGGCTGAAGGGGGTGATGATGTGACTCCTACATAATTTGCAGTTCTGCTGTTCTGTTGTGCTGAGAAGGGCTCATGCCTCTGGCATGTGATACCTTTCCTACAAAAAAGGGAGAAGTGGGTGCAATACTTCTCTGAGTCACCTTTAGCATAAATGTGTGAAGGAGAATGTGGGACTGTACTTTTTCTTGACTTAGTTGCAGATTGTATTTGACCTATATGGCCAGCCATTGTGGGTAGGATATCTGTTTGTTAGTACAAATCTGTAGAGGTGGTGGGACTGTATTCTCACTGTGGTCATAGCCAGTCTCCCTGCTTAGCTGCTGTGTACTAGAATACAAAATGTTAAGATGCTGAAATGACAGGAGGGCTTTTCCTCTGTTATAAATGAAGCAGCACAGCTTAACCACATATTTCTAATGAGATCATTATGAGCAGATTTTGGTCATTCTGCACTGTAGCCAGGTCCTGTTACACAAATTCACAGAAATTTTTTTCTTTAGAAGGGAATCCAAACCTGACTTTCTGTGTCCATGTCGTGTGGGTTGGGACCTTTGGGGTTTTTCCAAAAGTAACAGTGAGATAGATCAAAGATCAGAGGGAAGCGACACTGGGGAAGGAAAACTGGATAAATACTGCTGTGCAGGAACTGTAGGAGAAAATTAACTTTTCTTATCTACCTCTTACCCCCTCATTGCCCTGATTTCCGTCCACAGCAGCAACACACCCTAACACCCTGAGTCAGCAACGCAATCTGGCGCTCTTCCGAGCGTTCTGTGCCATGAAATACGCTATCTATGCTCTCTGTGTGAATGCACATAAGCATTTCAAGTGCAAGAATTGCATATACAGCCTCTTTGGGGATACCCCTGAGCATGCAAATTCTGGGGAACCAGCAGGTGAGTGGCCTCCTTTCTCAGGTTCAGTAGCTTGTGCTTCTCCAATTGCTGGGCTCTGAATTATGATGTAGTATTGGGATAATGTTGCACACTGTGTACGTACAGTGTTTTTATTCAGTGGGCTATGGATGCTTTGCAAATTAGTATAATGGCATTTCTTTGAGGTGTTGTTATATTTAGTAATAATAGGTGTGAATAAGCCACCTGTCTTGTTTTAAAATGTATAATTGTACAAAAAATATAACGCCAAAAGAAAGTTATATTAGAATGGTAGTGGCAGGGATACTTTTGTAAAAGCTTATGATTTCCCAGAGCTGAAACTGATTAAGTGGTTAAAACGGATGTAATTTGAGTTTGCACATCATTAAACAAAGTGATAATTGGCATTCCTCAGAGGGAGAAGGCACACTACCTTTATATGTCCAACATTTTACATTTAAATTTCCTTGGTTTGTGGAGGAATGATTTGGTCTGAGCCACTGGGACAGTTCCCTCTCCTAGGATTTTTTTAAATGGCACAGGTGGCAGGAAGAACTCCCTGAAAATTGTTGTAAATGTTCTTTTTTTCCCCTTTTTTTTATTACACAGATTGCTCTTCCTTATTTCCTCAGTACATTGAGAAGTGTCAGGAGTTCTTAAGGAGTGTTCCAGCTCCTCTGCGCCTGGAGGTTTTGGAGAATATTTTCTCCTTGCTTTTTGTTTCCTACAGTGACCTCTATACTGAGACTCTTCTACCTGAGGACTATGCAGAGGATGAAGACCTTGACAAAAAGAGTTCTACTCTGAGTGTGGAAGGCAGTGCTAGTCGGCGATCTTCCACCTCGGAAAGTCCACAGCACCTAATTGAGGCTGAAAAGAAGTCAGAGTGGCATCTGCTGGCTGCACAGACAGTTCACACAGACACACAAAATCGTTGTGACTCAGTGTTAGGTGGCAAAAGCTGTGAAACCTCTAAGCTGAGCTACCTGGGTCTGAAACACTTCACAAGTGATGGTACTGGATTTTTAGTGGATGATGTGGCCATGGATGCCTTCCTGACACTGCTTCTCAAACATCTGGAAGAAATTCAGAGTTCTCTCCCATGGGACTCCAGTAATGTGCTTGTTGAGTGCTTGAGTCTTTCCATAAACAGAGATGCCTTTGGAAGTCGTATGTCACAGTTTTCCAAATACCTTTCTGAAGCTCACTGGCGATTCAAGGTGGTGATGAGTAACAGAAATGCAGGTAGGCTTTCTATTTTGCATTTCCTGTTAGATTAGCACTATTCTATTACTGCTGTCCAGGCAATGATCTCAAGACTAAATTCCCTGAGCATGTTACTGAGGGAGTGTGTTTTGGCAGATACTGGGAGAGTGACCTAGTTGATGATCACCAGGTTCTTGCACTATTCTCCAGCAGAAGCAATCTCTATGCCAGTCAGAAAGTTTGAGTTTCCTTTGTCCTTTCTCCCTCCTCGTTGTGGACACACTGCTTCTGTTTGCCTTTCTTTCTCCTGCCCCTTTGACACAAGTCACAGTGCAGTGATACAAAGGGGCATGGTGGTGTTGGATCCAGTGCAAGCTAAAAAGTCTCAACTCATTCATGGACAGTGTTGATTTAGCCTAGTCTGGAAATTTTAGGAGCATGTATCAGAGGTTAGTTTTATTATTCTGGAATGATTCTTGAAATAGCCAGAACAACACATTCAGGAACCTATTTCCCACCCTTCTTCATATCCTATAACTTGTTAGCCCTGCTACTATGAGATTTGGTGTATCATGTGTGGCTTATTGTGTATCTCAGACCATGCAAGCTCCGTATCCCAAGAAAGATTAGGCCGCCTAGACCTTAAATGTTGCAAGTTTCTGTTCTAGTGTTCAACTATTTCTCAGGTCTCCCCCTATAAAGAACACAGTTGTTTCAGGAAAATAAGTCAAATTCTCTTTTACTATTATAATTATTATTTTTTATTTATTTCTAGCTCCTTATGTGCTTACACTATAGCTATTTTTCTCTATAGTTAGAATCATTTAGGTTGGAAAAGACTTTTAGTACTCATGAAAAATGCGTAGAAGGTATGGTATGTTCCGAGCAACATTGGATGTGAATGTGAAAAATACAGTATTAATTGAATTGTATCAAAATTACATCAAGGGGCTGGTTTAAACTTTACTGCAGAAATGCTCTTAGCTGAGATCAGCTTTGTTTCCTTTGGAGATTTGCCATCACAGTTCTACTGTGTAGATGTGCTGCTACATTCTTCAAGGTAGGCAAGTAACAGTTGATGGCCTGCTCAGCCATTTGGTAATGTTTTTGCTTAAATCTTTCACAGAACATCAGCTTGCAGCCTCCAGGAGATACTGCTCTTTAATCAGGTGCTCCAGCCTTAAAAAACGGAGTAGATCTCGAAGGTACAAGACAGGTGGGTTGAAAAAGTGACTTTGAGAAGACATCTCTGAAATGTGCATAATTTTGTTGAGCTCATAGCTGAATGCAATTAGATTTAGTGGCCTGGGAGTAGAGAACTAGATTTATTTCCATTAGTTTTCTGACTGGTTTGAAGTATTTTAGTCCAGTTCCACTTGGATTGAGGTTGCTTTCCTAAAGCTTACCTGATTAAATAACTTTTTCCATACATACTCTGATTTGGGGCAGGGGAAAACTTTGACTACAGTACCAATTTTTCCCTTTCTTCACTATATCCAATGACCATTTGGTGTATTTTCTTTCCTATCACAAAATTATCTATGTGAATTTGCAGGAAGTTGTAGTATAAATTGGAAGCCTTAGGAAAAAGTTGTGTTCCTCATCCTTTTTCTATTTAGTCTTTAAAAGGCCTGTCTAGTTTTGGAGCAACATGTTCCAAAATAAGAAGCTTTAAAGTGTCTGACATGAGTCATCAATGGGCCACCCCAACATAGTCTCTTACCCAGCATTTTCTTCAAATCAGCAGTTTTTGCATTTATAGTAGGTGCCAGTGGTGGCTTATTTGCAAGATACTCTTGAGTTTGCCTGATCTGTTATATGCAGTGAGTTTTAATTACCTTTTATAGAAAAAATGCATTCAATGTACTGGTTTTGATTTGTTTCCGTTTTAGATGGGAAAGAGGGAACTTCCAGTCTGTCGTTAGAAGGTACGAGTAGCGAGCTAAGCACCAGTAGTACCTCAGGTATTAAGCTGCAAAAGTAGCATTTCTTTGTCTTGTCAATGTGCCTGATAAAGTATGTACTTGACTAGTTAACGTGAATTACTGCTCTATGCAGGACAGAATTATATCTTTTCAATTCTCAGAGCTCCCATTTTTGGCTGACTTTTTTCTGGTTAGAATAGTATATATGTGTTCTTCTGGAATAAGAAAATTAGATTTTTCTTGCTATCTTTGGCTTGCAGGAAACAGTATGCAATGTAGTGGTGTGCAAACCATCAGAAAAGCTAATGGACTGGTAGTCATGTAACCTAAAACATGCCTAGGCATGCTGGACTGTTTTCATAGGTGCAATACTTTCGACTTCTGTCTTTATCCACATTGAACCAGTGCCCTAGCACTGTATGCATGTTATGTAACTGCTGAACAGTGTTACACTGGGATGAGATCCAAATTGGAAATTCTGACCAAACAGTGAAATATTGTGAGAATTTTTAACAAGATGTTTATGTGGATCTCTTTACCCTAAAACTTGCCTGCAACTCTGCTTCTGTATTTTTATGTTAAATGTATGAAGTGCTGTTATCTGATAACTGGCTGTTTTCTGGTGAATTGTGTTTTCCTTAATAGCATACTGATTAATTCTCTCTTGCAGAGGGAAGTACCAGTAGTGTATCTGGCTCAAGTGATTTGGAAAGCAGGGCTAGACCACATCAGCAGAACCCACTCATTCCTATGATGCTTTCCCCTCCAGAATCACTGCTGGTTTCTTGTGTTTTGAGAGGAAACTTCTTAGAAGCTCATCAGGTAAATGAGATGCATGTATTTTGATTTTTTTTAATAAATTCCTGTTTCTTCTGCGTTTAGCAAGCATAGGGCTGAAGCATGTACATTCCAAGTGAAAGAATCACTTCAGAAGTAGAAGCAAGTAAAAGAAACAAAGATATTGTAAACCAACATCCCAAAGATTCAGATGGTCTTTTGCCTCGTTATATGAAAACACTTTCTCTAAACCTGGGTTCTGAAAGCATGCAAATGTTTGATGAGAGCTAGCCAGGCATAGTGTTCCAGCTGAATAAGGAACACAAAGAGCTTCATGTGTGAAGTCTCATGAGGAGGCAGCATCTGAACTGCTTTCTTTAGTCAGTGATTCAAAACCATGACACTGCCACTTGTAAGCTTGGCAGAAACATGCAAAAGTGTTCCTTAGGCAAAGCAGAGCCAAAGTGGTGATTACATTTGTTTCAAGGAGGGATATTTAGAGGCCAAATTCATGGTGTTGGAAACAGAAAGACTTGAAATGGACAGACTGCACATTTGTCCTTGCTCTCTGACAGCTGTGCATACCTTTCTCCATGTGGCGTTTGGGCTGATGCTCTAAAAAACCATCTTGAGGTGCATCAGTGATTGGATCTTCTGCAAAAAGTAGTGACCTGACTAAGTTTCAGATAGCCATACCAGAGCAGTTAGTATCTTTTAAGCATTGCACAAACATCAGGTTACTGCTCAACCCATTAGTTCTTTGATGCCAAGCATGCCACTTCATCTTTTCCCTACTTACAGGAGCAGAGAAGGATTTTGTTTTGCTTTGTTGCCTTGATATTCAATATTACTCATATAAAGAATTTAAGCCTGATTTGTGTTCTGTTGTTTTGATAACAGGAACTTGCACAGCTTTGCCCACCTACTCTGTGTTTAAATTCCTAGAAGGTATTCCTTGCTGAATAAGAATTTGTTTAAAATAGTTTACTGAAAGGTGTAGTTAATGGAAATTAATTAAACCCTAGCCCTGCAGCAAGTAATAGCTGAGATTTATAAAAATAATTGTAGAATGTCTCTAAGGTCCTTTTTTTCAGGTACTTAATATTCTCTAGAAAAAGCCCCCACCTGTTGTGTCTGTGGGGACATTTTTCAGTTGAAGTACTCTTTTTTTTTTATTTTATTTTATTCCTTCATCTTGTCTAAAACCCACTAAAGCTTTTTGACCTTCGTACACTTCTTTTGATATACTCTGTATTATTATTTTTGAAAGGTGGCTTTGATGTTTAATCTGGATACTTCCCCTTGCTATGGTGAATTGGTTTTCATGGAGCGCTACCAAGAGGCAGTACGAGAAATGGCAAGAGTGGAGCACAACATTGAGAATCAAGTGTCAGATGGCACTGGAGGCATCAGGAAATCTGGCAGTAGCCGTTCAACCCTGCAAGCTATCGGCAATGCAGCAGCAGCTGGTAAGGGCACAGTTCTTCTCATAAAATGTGAGGGAGAAGTGGGAAACAGGAGAAGGCAATTTGAATATTGTCAAAATGAGTGCCGTGTTTGTTCAGAAGAGTATGTGGTGGTTCTTTGAGTCAAAAGGAGACTAAGGATGCTGAAACTCACTGTTGATGCCAAGGCAGTTAAATGCCTCCCTGACACCCAATCCCATCAGATCTCAGAAGCTCAGCAGAGTCAGCCCTGGTTAGTACTTAGATGGGAGACCTCCTGGGAATACTGGGATCTGTACGTTCTAGTCCTGAGGACTTCACTGTCAACGTCCAAGCTCACTCGGCCATGGCAGATGAACCTGAGGAGTTAAAGGATGGGGCCAGTTCTGCCCATGCTGTGCCTCACCTAAAACATCCACTGCGCAGGCTGGAAGGGCACACCCACATGGGGAGAGCCCTTCCCAAAGCTTCATTTGCAAAGCCCAGTCATACATATATACATTCTATGGTAATTGATCCATGAAGCAGGTCACCTATGGAATTATTTTCTATAAGGATTAAAAAATAGTTTCCCATGACAGGATCTGAGGTAATTATGCTGCTTAATTAGCGATTGTGTATTTTGATGACACATGTAGGTATGGTATTTTATTCCATCTCGGATGTTACTGATAAATTGCTTGCAACTCCTGGAAGTCTTGCCCCTACTCTCCAAGAAAACTTCTGGATCAGGAACATCCAGCTGGAGCATACTGATCCTCTGCGGGAAGTCCTTGAGGACCTCAGTCCTTCAGCAATGGCAGCCTTTGACTTGGCCTGTACTCAGTGCCATCTTTGGAAGACATGCAAACAGCTTTTGGAGACAGCAGAAAGAAGACTGTACAACAGCCTTGAAACTCAGGGTAGGCTTTTGATTTTTGTGTTTATCAACATGAGCTTGGGAACAGAAGTGTCTCTGTGCTGTGTTGTTAGTGCTAACACCTGAGTTTTAATTAAATCTCATTTTGTACTTTCATGTTAGCTTCTCCTTTTTCCACTCCTAACTTTAACTTTGTCTACTTTTGCACAATGACTGTTCCAGGCCACCGACCTGACTTTGTTTTACTGCACTCTGAAGGTGTGAAAGGTTTCCCAGCAGTTCTCCAGCAAATAAGTAAAATTCTCAACTCTTCCTGTACATCCCAAGGTCAATCCAAGCCAGGTAGTATGCTTTGTGGGAAAGGTTTTCTGACATGCTTAAATCAAATTTTTGCCTTTTATTGCAGTGGAAATTTGAACTTTCCATTTTTTAGCTTAGCATTTAAAACAAAAAAGGGGAGGGACACAACCCAAGCTCAATTCTGAATAAACTGAAATGCTTTGAATTTGTTATATCATAATGCAGTTTTGGTTCTATGGGCCTTTTTCTGTGCAAAAAATACTTCTGTCTTTGTTATAGTTGCTGTTTCTTTTTCCCCTCTTTGTAGAGTTCTCAGATGAGAAAATAGGGAGTCATTTTCGATGCAGTATTGTAGACCTTCTGCAAGCTTGCTACCCTGCCCTGACTGAAGAAAGTATTACTAGTGAAATTGTTTTATCACAAAATCTGGATCAAATCCTAAAAGCACTGACATGTGTTGAACGTTCTGTGGGTGAGTTATTTCTGTGATTGTGAAGACTGATACATGGCTCTACATTTTTGCTTTGGCCTTTCCAGACAACAGTAAATCTAGTAGTAGTGCTCTTTAACATATGCATGAATATATATTTTAAAAATCATAAATGCAAAGTGTAAAATCTGTCTGTAATTCTTATATTGTGGGCATTAGTTTTAAAAGCTAAAGTTCTGAACTTGTCAGAGAAGTTATTAATTCTCCTATTTCTTTTCCATCTTATCAAGGGATTCTTTAAGTGTGTTTTAATATGGCAGCCTGTAGATAAATAGGTGTATCCTTACTGTTGATTTTTTAATAAGAAAATGGAGATAAACTTATAAACCTTTGTAATATCATAATGCCTTCCACTTTTCATAATGCTTTCATAAGACTTTTCAGAAGACGTCTTCCACAGTTGCTTTTTCTCACAGTTCTCTTCATTATATAGTACTGATGGTTTTTCAGTTTTCTTCCATTCGCCAGATTTCTAAATGGCTTTCTGGTGTTTTTAAAATATTTAATGAGCCAAAATTTTAGTGAGCTTGAAGAGCTAAATGTTGTAGAGCACAAGGACTGCTCAACACTTGTGTGTTAGAGTACGTGTTAACAACACAGAACTAGATATATTTTGAGTCTGCCTTAATATATTTCTTACATGTCAGAGACATGGTTACCAATTTAGATGAACTACAGATTTATTCTGCTGTGAAAAATTCTCTTCCTTTCAATTAAATTGTAATGCCTATACTGAGATTTATAATCGTGAAGAGGAAATTAGGCTAAAGCATTTCCCTCTTTTTCTCCCCAACCCCTTCCCCTTCCTTCTTCTTGGTATTTAATCCCTGAATTTTGGATGTACATCTGTTCTCTTTAACCAGACTCTAAAGGGAGTCTTCTAGGCACCTTGGTGGAACAGGGCTCTCTCAAACCTGCGGAGCTGCAGAGGCACCTGGTTTGGAATCAAACACAGCTCCTGCTGAGAACTCTCGACCAACATGCCCAAACCACACCAGAGAGCAGCACGCAGACAAATTTTGTGAAGGCCTTCCTTGACTACATCACTACACTGGCCACTGTTGTGTTACGGAGCCTGAATGCAGAGCTGGGTAAGGGGTTTCAACAGAAAAGTCTGAGCCCAAGTGCAGGTACTCAGACTGTGGAGTCTGGCCTGGTTCTGGAAAGTACGTGTGCAAAAAATGGTTCCTTGCCAAACGTACCTACCTTTGCAGTCAGATCATTTGATTTCAGCTGATTATTACATTTTTAAAAATTTGTTTCTTAACACCTAGGCTACCTACAGCTCAGATAAAATTAGCTGATGACAGAACGAAAATGAGAACAGATTCTGCACTCCATTTAAACAAAACAAACCCTCTTTCCAAAAATTCTTAGCAGTTCCCTGTAAGGCAAGATTAATGTTTGCATCCAGTGGATCAGCATGCTGTACACTTTACAGCTCCCCTAGAGGCAGCATGTGCCCTCTGCTCCACAGGGATAAGCAAAGAATTTGTAGAAGGCCATGCAAAGGTAACCAGGCAGACTTTTTTCATAGAATCAGCAGATGATGGTGATCCATGAAAAGGAATGTGCTATCAGCACATAAAGCTGTCAGAAGAACAGCACAGTTCACTGTGCTAGGAGAAAAAATCCTTGTCTGTTTTTTTAAAGCTGCACTATTATAAAATACCACAGTACTGATTTCAGAGAATACCTCCCCAAGAGGACAAGAAAAAAAGGCAAAGATCCATTTACAGACATGCTGGTTCAGCTCAGGTCGCTGCCACGCCAACTGTAACTTTTGCCTGGGCATGACTCAGTCCTCACTGACTTACTGCCAAAGCCAAAAATTGCAGTGTTTAGGGGCTGAGTGAGTTTGAGGGAAATTTTATTGTACTGGCAGTTAAAAGGGTAAGGTAACTTAAGAGGATATATTCAGAGTTACTTGACGTAACTTGGTAGTGGATACAAATGCTTTTCAGCAGTGGTGGCCAGGGTTTCGCTCCTTTTGTAAAACCAGCTGTACATCTGTGAGTTCCCACTGCCTTTGCTAACTGACTTGGATAGAGCATGGTCTCACTAAGCTACATCCAGAGACTCCTCAGAAACTAATTCTGCACATTTTCTTCTTCTCACCACAAATACATGTTTTGGTGAAAGTATAAAGTAGAGTTCCTAAACTGTTTGAACTTAGATCTGGCTTAAAGGCCAAAGAATCTCCACTCTGCCTGTTTTGGTAATATGTCTAGTAAAATGTGAGCCAGTGGTGCCACATTTGAGAGGCATATCATAATTACAAACACCTTGCAATTTACTCTGGATTTTTACCACTCTAATGTGAATTTAGACCTCTGCGAGGTGAATCAAAGAAGTTTCAGACTCAGGTTCTTAAAGTCTGTGTTCCTAAAATAAGAGTTGGTCAGTGTTTTCAGCTAATGTGTTTGTATTATAATAAATATTCTGATTTTTTTTTAAAGATGTATCTGCAGAAATAAAAGTGGGAAACCCTTTCATACTGTTACAGCAGAGTCCATCTCAGCTGCTTTCCCAGCTGGTTTTTGAGAAGCAAGTTCATCCTGAGAGGTTGGTGCTTTTCACATTACATACTTCTGTAGGTTATTTTGGTGTTGTTGACTTTTTACCTCAGATGTGATTAAATTCTTCTCTGGCTGCTTATCACAGGTAGTACAGGTACAGCCTGCTGCAAGGATTGGTGTGCAGAGAGGAGCATAGTCAGTGGCCTCTCCACCAACCTGAAGATTGTTGATAGGAAAAACAGTGACTCCATGTTTTTAACAATTACTGTCTGTTGTGATATGAGAGTGCATTTATGGGGATTTTTTTTAATTGAATGTGTGACAGTTCAGAGGGATGCACTTGAAGCTTAGCAATGTCATAAAATGAAATGGACCAGTAGGGCTTGTTAAGAAGACTGGGCATGATTCTTGCCCTGGTTTGCATTGGTAGAAGTCAATGTTTGAGGAGTAAGTTCCTTTTCTGTAAAGGAATGGCAGCATAAGCTCTGACTTATCAATGTTGTGCTCTATACATTTTTGTCATACTGAGTGAAAATAGGATATGTAATCTTTGTATGTACCTGTGAAGAATATTAGAGGGCTTGTGTTCTCAAAGCATTTGGAAGATTTATGAAAATATGTAATTGTAAAGTACCTTTTGTATGTGCTGGTTAAGCCGGTTCTATTTTCAATCCTACAGACTTTCTTCACTGTTGGCTAAAGAAGGGTTGAACTTGAACATTCAGCAAGTTATTGTTAATTGTTGCTGTGAGCCTCTGTCCTTGTGCAGTGCAAGGCAAAACAGCCAGGCAAGGTCTCTTCTGACAAACATCAGCAAGCTGGCACACCAGTGTGCCTGCCTGTGTCTGCCAGACATTGAAACACCTGTTCATAATTCTGCAGTGACCTCTGAGGATGTCTCCACTCAGGCCCCCTCCTCTCTGAATGACTTGAGTCAGCACACACTGACTGCTTCCTCCCTGGACTTCCTAAAGTCTCAGTCAAAGCTAATGGCCACAGTGGCATGTCTTAGTGCATCTAATATACAGAAAAGTCATAAATCAAGTTTGTCTTGGATGGAGTTTCGGGGCAAACGGGAGGTGCCCTTAGGTTTGGAACAGATTTCCAGGGAGTGTGAGGCATTGCTGAAGGAGTTTCCAATATTGGAACGATTTTTTCTTGCTATGATCGAGCCACTTCAGAATCAAGGGGAAGGTAGCAGTTTGGCTACTCTATTCTCTGGCAAGATGTACGTATCGCTGGTTCTCCTAGGATTACATTCTACTACTGCTCTTAAAGTATTAATGGAAGTCTTTGAACAAGCTCTTTCTGCAAAGGATTGGGACAGGGCTCTGAAGGTCTTGGATCGGTACAGTCGGGATGTGGAGGAAGAGGTCAATGTGAAGGATGCTGTGCTGAGCTGTGCAGCTGCTGAAGGTAAGGATTAAGTCAGGCTTTTTTTTCCCTTTTTGATTTTTAATGAAGAATGCAACCTGGAGCAGGAGGTAGAAAGTAAAGTAGTGGTCCTCAGGCAAATCCTTTTCCTTCCTTTATCCTTCCTCTTTCTCTGACAGTGTATTTTCTGGTTTGCTAATGTGCATATCCTCACCAATTTTAGTACAAGAGAACTGGAATGCACCTGTGGTGTTATTTTTATGTGAAGAGCTGAATTCATCAGGAGACAGCAATCATTGTACTGTTAATGGACCATCTCTTACAGCAGTGTCATCATCATGCATGGATGATGTGTCCCTTGAAAGGAGGTGTCTTTTGGAGTCTGAATAGTAAATATCTGATGCCAACTTTGGTTGCTTCCCAAGAATCTGATGCTTGGGTTCACTCTTACATAGATTTTTCAGCACTGTACTGTTTTGGTGATGTGATCCAGCAAGATCAAGGATTTTTTAAATTATTTTCCAATTTATAGAAACTGAATTTCAAACTAGTGTTTTGTTTCCTCCACAGATAAGGATGGTTGGCAATACTTGTTCCCAGTAAAAAATGCAGTGTTGAGAAGTCGGCTGGCCCTGCGCTGTCTTGACAAGTGGCCCCTTGATGCCTGTTTGGAAATCCTTGCTTACTGCATTTCTGACCAGGATGTAACCGATGATCTGAAAGCCAGTCTGCAGAGCAGGAGGAAAGAACTTCAGGTGTATCAAAAGGTACAAAGTCATTCTTCAAGTAACCAGTGAGATTAAATAGGCAGCAGGAAGCAAATATAGTTGCCCTCTGAAAAGTTTTAGCCCTTTGTTTGTTTTTGATCATAATAACTTTCCAAGTCTTTCATCCAAAATGGTTCATGTTAAGTACTGTAATATCCAATGAACACTCAGCTTCTGTCCTTCATAACTTTCCCAATCTCTTATTAGCATTCAAGTCTGCAAAGGTGGTTGTATGTAAACATTTGTGTGAGTGTGCTTGTTTTGCAAAGTATTTTTTTTCCATTCTATACAAATCCTACAGCCTCTGGAAGCTTTCCATGGCAAGTCATCATTTTATAAGTTTGAGAAATGCAGACAGTGTACAAGACTAGTGGTCCTACAAACAAGTTTGTATTGCAGTCAGTTCTGTGAACTGCAGGATAGTGCAGGTACTTCAACCCAAGCAGAGTGAGACAGGCTGGCCTGGAGTTCAACGTGGGGTGAAAAGCCAAACAGAGCAAAAAACGGAGTCATCCTTGCTGAGCTCTGTCTGATGAGGGTTCTGCTGACAGCTCAGTTGTCTCTCTGTTAGTGCCCCAGCAATGTCTGTGGTACTTTTACATCCTTAATAATTGCCATCTAATCTTTCAAAAACCTTCCCTTATAAATGTGTGTGCTGGTTTAAAGGTAAACCCGTGGGAGAAACGGACCCAGCTCAAGAGCAATTACGAGTCTCAATTTACTAAGAAGATTACAATAAGTACAATGATACAGAGAAAAACTGGTTTTGACCCACAGAAACCCAGAGGTATAACCCAGCACCCCGGGACACAAACAGAACAGCCCCTGTGCTGAACACCACGTGGTCCCCCTGAGTACAAAGCAAAAGGAAAGGAAAACCTGTTGGTGAGGATGATGATCACAGTCTGGTCGAGAGTGGCAGTCGCAGTTCTATTGAGGTTCTGGTGCTCCTCGGAATCCAACGAGTGGTACCAGAAGTCCCCAAACCCCAAGATTATATACCCTCAGGTTCAGGTGGAAATGCCCAGTACCTCCCCCAGGGCAGGGAGTTTCACAGTGAGTGATTTAACTCTGTGAGTCATGGGATATTTTTGGAATCTTTGATGGTCAGCTGCTTATTGTGCCAGTCCCTAATGGCCCATTAGCAGACATGACCACTCAGGCTGGGTGTGAAGCTGTTGGTGCCTCTCTGGAGGGGAGTTATCACAGCTGAGTCACTGGTGTGAAGACAGAACCATTCCTGTGCCTTGCAGGGTTCTTTAACACCCAGCTTGTAGCCTGTGGTGTCAGATGTGCCCTGGGCAGCTGCTGGAAATGATCCATTATTAACAGTTCATAAGAAATCACACAAGGGTGTAGAATACACAGTTTTTGGTTATATCTATATAGTGATAAACTGATCCCAGCTTCTGTAACTGGGACAATGTGCTTTGTAGATTCAGGCCTCTGAGAAAATGGCATAGATTTTTTTGGAGTGCAAGGGCATTGCATCTCCCTGGAAAGGCCTAAAGGTAAATGTTGGTCTCTTTTTTGACTTTTTCTTTTAGTTAAGCAGCTCTTGATGTGATCGGCTCAGCTGTTTTCATGGGCAATTGATTGCTGCAGATCAAGCTTTTAAACTTTGTGCAACTTTAATGTTAACTTTTTCAGATTCTGAATGTGCAAAATGAACCATTGTGGGATGACTGGCAGGATCTGAAAAAAGCCTGCAGTGATGACCCCCAGACCGTGATGAATATCATTCTGAAAGCAAAGGTTAGGCATCATTACATGAATTTTGTTGAATTAGAATGCATTAAACTTTGAGAAGATAAATTCATTGAAATAGCATATTAAGACACAGATCAGTGGAGATTACCTTGGGACAAAGGACATCTTTACTCAGTTCTGTGCTACAGCAACAATTACAGATCTGTGTTTAATGCCATGATTTACATGTAGTTAATAAGTCTTAGGTTATTCCTCAGAGTACATGTTATAACTTGTTCTTTTCTTTTACAGTTTTGAAGATTTCAAAAGAGCACTACTTTGGGCATAAGACAGGCTTGATTATTAAGTAAATGCTAACACTGTAAATCTGGCTGTTTTTAAAAGTGTCTTTCTAAAAAACCAACTTGCATACCGTGAGATAAGATATTTTCAATGCAGGGCATGACTGACGAAACTGGCTATCATATTCTCCCCCTTGTCAATGTACTTATTTACTTTGTGCCTTGGGATAGGAGTGGTCAGAACTTTGGAAGAGACAGCTGTATCAGGAAGGG
Organism: Pithys albifrons albifrons; assembly: GCF_047495875.1. NCBI lineage: Eukaryota > Metazoa > Chordata > Aves > Passeriformes > Thamnophilidae > Pithys > Pithys albifrons. Next base: position 34,372,594 of record NC_092463.1, read on the forward strand.
CAGAGTTTGTCCTTTTATTTTACCTTTTTTTAAAAATTCTTTAGGATTATGAGTTGTGTGAGGAATGGGGACATTTGTATCCTGTCCCAAGAGAAGACTTGATCAACCTTCACCGAGAGCACCTTCTCCACTTACTGGAGATGAGAGACATGGAAAAAGCATTGCAGGTATAGTAAGACTCTCTCGGCCTTATATCCACAGGTCAGATATGTTGACAACTGTCTTTCCTGCCGTCTCTCTGTGTGTTTTCATGGTCTTTTTGGTTCCACCCTTAAGAGATGCTTAGATATGCTTTCAGGATCCTGGTTTTCGATTCTTCTGCTTAAGTAAAAATCAAGGTTGGCAATCCAGTTCTTGGCCCTTATGGCATTAATGTCACCTACATGGAAATATAAGGCTCCTTTTATTTGAAAAATAATAATGAAGTATGTCTGTGCTGCATAAGTAGAAGAACCAGAGGTGAAACTAGTAACGTGAATTGGTCAGATGTGCTTCAGTGCCCAAATCAGTGAAGTGTGAACTTTTTTGGTGTTTATAATCATGAAGCTGTCGCTTATAACAGAGAGTGTAAAATAAAAGTGGAAGCTCTCTCAGGCTACATAGCTTTGAAAATACCCTCAAAGCAAAGTGAAGACTTCTGATCACTACACCTTCTGTCCTATTCCTTGCTTAATTTTTTGCTTACTTTAGTTTTAAAAAATATTTTGATTAATAAATGGAGAAAATAGGCAGTGAGTAGTCTACAAATGGATTATTTAAATCATCTTTATATATATAAGACACTTGTCCCAATTAGTTTTCTTGCTGGAACACTGTAGGGTAATAATCTGCCTTTGGAAGTCTGCCTTCTGGGAGTGTTGTAGGGTTTCATGGTCTTGTGTTTGGTTTTGTAGCTTTTACAAAGAATTGGAGACCCTGGTATTTGCCTTGCCATCAGTGAACAGTCCCTTGACCAGCATCCGAACCTGGCAGCCTCTCACTTCTTGGCTGATTACCTCACAGCTCATTTCTACGCAAGTCTGACAACAGCCCGCCGCAGTGAAATCCAGGCACTCTGCGTAGGATCCAAGGTGAGGAGAACTCCTGTGCTGAGGCATTAACAGCAGTAGAGAATTGTATAAGTAATTTTACAATGCATTGTATTTCCATAATAGAAAAAGTCTGTAGGTATTACCAGTGCATTTTCACCATATCAGGTCTACGATTCTGAGTTTCAGGATCCAAAGGAAAGTTAGAGATGGTTTAAAACACCTCTTCCCTTTTTCATCTTTGCAGTTCCATATTATGACCTGATTCTAACTCCCAGTACACACAGAACAGTCTTGTGTTGGAGCTGTAGGGAGTGGAGGAACACACAGGCTAAAAGAGGGTAGGGTAGAATAAAATAAAATTGTGGTGTTTATCAGAACAGTTGCTATCTTTGTCCCAAGTGAAGAAGAAAGTTTCCTCAACTTACTCTCTGTGTCAGTAACACCAGGTGTCCTACGTATTATGCCCACCTGAATGGTGGTCTTTGACACTTCATGTTTCTCCCAAGTGCCTTCCAGAGGTAGAAAGTATCACTCCTTTTTCTAGATGGCCATTGTCTCTACAGGTTCTGTGCTCATTTGGGGAATAGAAGCATTAATCAGTAGATTACCTTCGCTGAATGCTTTACATGTAAACAAAATGCAGTGCTTTTGCTAATGTCCTTTTTGGTGTAGGACTATAAATAGCAGCTTGCTCCATTATGTGCCACAACAGTATTCTGCTGGGCTTCCTGTTGCCTTACTTGTTCCTTTGGAAGGCATGATTTAATTTGAAAAGTGTCCATATTAGCTGTCCACCTAGAGGAGAATTGCTCTTATTTTCTCCTCTTAACATTTCCTGAAAGGGTAAGGATTGGGCTAATATATTTTTATAAGCTTATTTTAGTAAGAGAATGTGCTGTACTTTGCTACAACATACTTGTCACAGGGTCGCAAAAGGTTTTCCTCTCTTCAATACCCTCTGAAATGGGGCACTGTTTTATAGAATGGGAAGTGGAAACTAAGTAATTTCTGCAAATCCACTCAGTAATTCTATAACAGAAGTAGGACTAGGTCTGAGAAGGGCACCTCCTTTTTTTGGCCTCCAGCTGTTATTCCATTCTTTGCATATGCTACTGTGGTGGTTTCTTTAATCTCACAGAAACACAGATTTGAAGGTGTATAATTTTGTCATACACTTTTTTCTTGTGTCTCAGGTGCTGCTGACTCTGCCTGAGCTCTCCCGTGTTAACTACTTCCACCTCTCTTCAAGGCCACTGCTCATGCTGGAACAGCTGCTCATGAATATGAAGGTGGACTGGGTAGCTGTTGCTGTGCAGACACTGCACCAGCTCTTAGCTGAGCAGAACATTGGTTTTACTGTAGAAGACATTAACAATTTGCTTTCCAAGTATGCAGAAAAAGCTCTCAACTTCCCTTTCACATTAAAAGAAAAGAGATCAGGTGACTGTCTATCAGAATGCTGTTTTTCCTTTTAGAAAAAGGGGCCAATATCCCCCCAGAATCACTTCAGCAATCATTCCGCAACATTTTTGGATGTGTATCTCCGGTCTCCCTTTAGCCCAGAACATGTTCTTAAAAGTCTTTGCCTTTCTTGTAAATAGATGTTTTCAAAGACCAACAGCTTCAAAAATTTCTTGGGCTTTTCCTCTGTTACTCCTTCTTGGGGTTTCTTTTCTTGTATAATTCTGATCAATTTTATTTTATTCCTATTTAACGTGAAGTCGCTGATTACTTAAGCAGTTCTAAAACCTGCAGCCAACTGCAACTTCCCTCAAGTAGAATGGGGACTTATTCTTGCATAGTATTTTCTCCTACCAGAATCCTATTCCTTTTTTCATATGGAAGACTTTTAAACTTGTAGTTCTGTTTAACACTTTCAGTATGGTTCTCCTTTCTGGTATGCCAGTCCCTTTTCATCCAGGTTAACTTGGGTTCTCTGCATTTGTTTTAGAATTGGAACAGCAGAGGGTGCTGCAGGTCCAGTCCAGTGCTTATGTGTCACTGTATTAAAAACAATGTGTGTACCTATCCATATCTATTTATACCTACAGATATGGTACCAACTTGCATTATGCCAGTTTCCATATTTGGCTTCATTTTGTGATTTAAAGGTGCAGCTCCTTCTAAAATAAAAGCATCAGACTTATCTATCTCTTCCTGCCAAATGACCTATAACTTTGAAAGTACATACGTTCCTTCCACTGCAATGTGAAGCATTTAATATTTGCCATGAGCCATCATGTTTTCACATCTGATACTTACTCTCTGCTGCATTATTCCTGTACCTGTCCATACTCCATTGCCTTGATAAGGATCCCTTTCTTTGTTTTCTAGGTCATTGAAATTTATATAGTTTTTGCATTAATTGCCATGGACTAATTTTCATGAAAACAGAAACGTGTACTTACATGGGTAGTCTTGTTTTGTGCCAATATTCTTACATACTTCTGTGAATGGATTCCTCTAATCCTGAAAACAGATAGATGTATTGGCCAGTCTTGTGCTCTGAATTTTTTTTTCCTTTCTTCCCTTTGTCCTAGATTCTCTGATACGTATCCAAGAAAGTCTCAATCAGGTATCAGAGTGTGAAGCATTGTCCAAATCAGGATCATCAGAACTATCTCCTGTCAGCTTTACTGGTAAAGTAAAGACCTTGGTGCCTGTCATGGTTTAACCTGGGCAGCTAACTCAGCTGCTTGCTCACTCCCCCACCAGCCCCTTCGCAGGTGGGACATGGAGGGGAATTGGAAAAGGGTAAAAACCTGTGATTTGAGATAACAACAGTTGAATAATTGAAATTAAGTAAAATACAGTAACAATGATGCTGATGATGAAAAGGCATGTAAGAAATAGATGATTCTCAGCAAGTGATGTGCTCAAATTAGAAGTGCACAGTGATATCCTGATCTACTGTTCAGCGTGTCTGAACTATTTCCTGGTTCTGTATCTTGAACACCCTTCTTGCCTACATGAAGTGACAGCAGTGTCTTGGATTGGGCTGTGTAGCTCTTCAGGTTTTTTCATAATGGTCAGCCTTTCCAAAAATGAATGCATTGTCCTTTAATGTTTCTTTGCAATCCAGTATCTACTTGGAGGAGCATGAATTAGCTTTAGTCAAATGGAGATTCTTGTTCTTTCTTGGTTTAGTGTTCATGTATACAGAAGGTGGCTTGCAGGGCTGCAGTGACACGTTGAACTTTTTAATCAGCCTGTCGTGTAACTGACTCACATGACACAAACTAAAAGTTTGTTATAAAATTGATTCAATGAGTATTAATTGTCAAGGTTAAAGAGCCCAAAGGCCAAAGACTTAAACTTTTGCCTCTCTGAACTGATTTCTCCATATTAGACTGAAAAGACCTGAATAGGGAGCGATGTGCTGTTGCTAGCCATACCACATCTCTCCTGAGATAACAAGGGAAACTCTCGGTCTTCAGGGATGCCTACACTGGGTATACTTCCAATTCTATTTTATGCTGTATTGTTTTTTGATATCAAATGACCATGGTATTTTTTTTCTTCCTCCTCTAAGTCTTTGCTTGTGATACAGGAACAGATGTTGACAAGTTGCCTTATATTTCTCTAACTGTTTTGGCAAAGGTCTCTTAATAAGTATGTACTCTCATTTATCAGTATTGAAATATATAAGTTTACAGTCTCACAATCTTAGATTAAAGCATATTTATTCCTTACACAATATTACTCTGCCATGCCTAGCTGAAAGATAATGGTAATCATCTTGTGAGCCAGAAAGATCTTACAGCCTCAGTAAGTCTGTAGTGCTTTCTGGTACTCAAGACGCCATCAAACAGCTTAAATCCCATTCCATGTTTTTCTTGGCCTGGCTCTGTTTCAGGTATACCTATATCTGCAAGTCCAAGAGACAGAAGTCTGCAGCAGAATTTGTTTCCTCAAGAATTTGTGCCTCCTGAGAAGCCACCACCAAAGCAGCAATGGATACCTGATGACACTGAAACGATATGTATGGTTTGCAAAACGGAACGCTTTACTATGGTAAGGCACGAAAACAAAGTACAGACAATCCTATAACCGTGACCTTAATATGAGCACTTCCTCTTAATCTGTCTGCTAAGAGACACTGGCTACTTCAAGCAGGTTTGTCTGCACCACTGTAGGCGTGACAAGATTGCCAGTCCTTTAAAATTTAACCATTGTTTTCAATTTGGTGTAGTCAGTGGGCAACAGTTAGCTCCTTGCAGAGTTCTGTGGAGTAATAGAGCCTAAAGAGGATCTGATCATCAAAAAGAAGACAACTATGAGATCTCAAAAATGTGTAACAGCAGCAGTGCTAATATTTCAAAAGCCTGTCTAATTGACTGTGCTGGCAAGAAATAACAAGGTCATCATGTAATTCAGATTATCAATACAGAAAATGAAATCTTTGCTGTTGGTGACACTTTTCTAAAACCTATTGTTTCATAGAGTACTTGAGCAACTGCACTGGTGCTCTCAGGGATAACACTCATTTTTCATTTTGTAAGTGCATTGGTAGTCAGTTATCTTCTACTGCTTAGAAACAGTACTGTTTTCTCAAAGCATCTGTTGCTTTTGAATTTGGAAATTACTAAGATTGTATCAGAAGAATGGTCTAAAGCTTTCTAACTTTTCCAAGAGGTGATCTAATTGTGATCGAAATTGAGACAATTTAGATAATGAAAAGCCCAAGACTGCAACAAACATATTTTAAATACTGGCCTTTGGGTTTTGGTTTTCGTTTTTTTTTCTTTGCCATATCCTCTTCATAAAGGAATTGTAACCAGGAGAATCAATCATTGTGTAGTTCTGAAAAGCCTTATCCTACATGGTGTTTCCTCTCTTCAAATGGAGTAAATTTACTCATGAGTGGAGACAGATAGAGGAGGGGACTTGAGTACATTTTTTGTGGATCATCCATGACCTTTTTTGCTCAGTTTAACAGGCGCCATCACTGCAGGCGCTGTGGGAGGCTGGTGTGCAGCTCTTGCTCCACCAAGAGAATGGCGGTAGAAGCTTGCAGAGAAAGTCTGTCTCGTGTGTGCGACCAATGCTATGGCTACTGCAACAGGGAAAATCTGCCTGGCTTGCTGCAAGACACAAGCACGTGAGTCCTTCTGTTCTAGTTCTCCTCAATTGTATGTACACAGCAGAGTACATGAATGCAATGAGAGAGACATAAGCACTTGGATTTATCTGGATGATATAATAGCATTGGCTTTTTGGCCTCCAGCTGTTGGGATTTTGAGGTTTAATAGCTGTGGGAATGTTCCTTTTGCCTCAGTTTACTTTCCATGTTGGAAAGAAGACCAGAGGGCCCGGCAAGTCTTGAGTTCTTTAAAAGCATCAGTTAATGATTAGTGTAAGAATTGAATGCTTTGATGCAAAACAGACAGCACAAACTGCTACAGTGTGACAAAATTTCTTGTGGTGCACTTGGCTCCTGAATTAACATTGTGTGTTGACTGACTCTGCTGAACATATCAGTGTTTTTCCATGATCCCTTGATGATGACTCCTTGAACTGTTAGGGATTAAAATGTAAGTTTGTGATTAGATAGGCTTGGAAACTGCCTTTATTAAAAGGAACAGGTGTGGTGACAGATTTTCATGATGTGGTTGCTTTTAGCTGAGAGTTGGACTGAAATTCATTGTGTATATGTAGTCCAGCTGGTGAAAAGTGCAGCTAAGAAGAGTTTTACTCTCTGTGACCTTGAGCAGACTTGACAGGATCACAGAGTAAGTTGACTCTTTCCAGCCACACTTTCAGGTGCATTTCCTGTTCTCCGTGCTAGCCTGCAGGTAGGTGTATCCATGATGGCAGTGTTAGCAGGCTTCCTAGGGAAACAGCAATACTGTGCAGATCTGAAGAGGAACCTGAAAAGGCACGTGCAGTCCCTTCCAGCTGGACCAGTTTGCATCAGAATGGTTGCTTATCTACCAGATCAGGTCGGCAGAGCCTAACAGTGAGCTTGAATGCCTCCTGTCATGTTTTAATTAATTAATTAATGCCTGGGGGGTTTTTATACTCGCTATATTTGTATATTAAAACCAACTACCTCTTAAGGACAGAGACCTGGATGCCAAAGACAATCATTTTATCTGTGACATATCCACAAACTGGGCAGTTCTTGTTCTCAGTGTGATTTTTTTATGATGTGTGCAACTATAATGCTGTTCCTAAAGCAGGTCATACCAGCCAATTACTTAGTGCAGTTGAAATACAGCAATGCAGATCTGAGATCTTGGACTTCCAGATTCTTAGATTACGGGCAGGGCAGTGGGTTGGAGAGGACAGGGAGGGAGCAATGTTAGGTTTTTAAACAACAGTGTTCCAAAAAAGCTAGCTATATTGATGTCTTTTAAAACTGTGTTTCCCCCAGTGTGTTGAAGTAGGCATGACAGTTCTTTCTGCTATTTTATTACAGCAGAAAAGAAGATCAGGACCAAGTGGAAGGTAAGGAATGGAGTAATGTTAAACTTCAGTTTTTTAAAGTGTTTCATTAGCAGTTAGAAACTGGAAGCTGGTAACACCTAGAAATATCTAGTTGCAGCTGAAGGATGATCAAAACTTCACTTACGTGATATCACTGATGTTTTATGCATGTACAGGCTGAAACTAAGCATTCTAAACTAATGTAAATTGAGAATTAGGAGGGGTGTCTGAGCCAATATTGAATATATGTGATGGGTGTAAAAGAAAGAAACTGAAAAACAGCAGTTGGAGAATGCACTTTGCATCTAGGAACAGTCATTGAGAGTCTGTGGTATGAGTAGGAATGTATTATCCCACTTCAGAGCTGTGCTGAGTGGTCCTGTTTTTACAAACCACAACGATACAGTTCTGAATACCACTGCAGTGTCCTGTGGTATTTTATACCCTGTGCTGTGTGGAGGTAGCACAGGATGAGGCGCCCTCATGGGTCTGGTTGTGTCCTGAGTTCCTCCTGCTGCACTAGTTGTGTGAATGTAGTAATTTCTCTTTGGTGCCTCAATTTCCACGTCTAATATAATAAAACTTCAGGAATAATAACAAAATTTCATTGACTTTTTCTCTGCCATTTTTCCTCAGAACATATTTACTGGTTTTTGCTTTTTCTGGTATTGGAGGCAAAGGAGAATGTTTTTCCTTATTTGTTCCTTTTTTAAGTGTGGTGGGATATTTGAGCATTTTTCCCCTTGCTGTTTGTGGAGGTTTGCTTTACTCCTTTCTTTGTTTCAAGACTGAAACAGCTGAAATGCAGTTTTTGAGCTGCTACTTCTGGTTAGATCTTTCTCTTAGTTTGCAACATTGCTATGCAGCACTGGACCTATAGGATCCATTCAATAAGAATGAATAAGAACAATGTGGAAATTCTCAGGTTTAAGAGGGAAAGAGTTTTATTTTGCTTTTCTAACTTATCCCATGAGATTGTTAAGAAGGCTTATCAAATATTTTCAAGCCTGATTTGTGTATGTTAATACAGTTTCCAGGTCAATTTAGAAATGGGGTAAGTGGGATATTTGGTTTTGGTTTGGGTTTTTTTGTTTGTTTTTAATACATCCTACAGTTTTGGAGTTACTTAATCTCAAAAGTGATATGAAATCTAGATCAGAAAATTTAGATACTTCTTTTATTTAGTTTTTTTTTCTAAAGTAAGTTGATCAGGGGAAAGAGTAGCAAATTGGCATTATTCTCCATTTCTTGGCATTGTGAGATTAACCATTGCTTTTTGGAACCGTGATCACAAACTTAAGCGTCCAAGGGTTTATACATTCCCAGCTACACTCAGTTGACAGGCAGTATTTGATTTGTAGCTGTTCTGTGTTACGAATTTCCTTAATCTGGAGGAAAGAAAATTACTTTTCACAGAACCTAAATTTCTTGGTTCATTTGGTCAAAACTCCAATTTTCTGCAGTACTGTTTTATATGAAAATCTAACATTACAAATTAGGTCATCTTCTCATAATCTTTCAGCTTAAAACTTCCGGACTATATGTTCAAATAACCTGAATTCTAAGAAGAAGATAGAAGCATTTAAGTCAATTTAGCTTTTCTTTTTCAACTGGTTTTTCCGTTTCCCTTTTGAGCCAAAACCCACAGCTCTCATATTTCCAGTTGCCTCCTGAGAAATATTTAATGAGTTAACTGAGGGGAGGCTAAAGAGAGGGAGGTTCCTGTGCTTGATACCCAGTAGGTTAATCATTTGAACATGTTACTGGAACCAGTTTTTGATAACATTGATAGTAAGTTTAGGTACAATTTGGCAGCCTGCTGAGGAGTGGAAATATTTCTGTAATCTGTGCTGGACATGTGATGGTGGCAGGAAGTGATACAATGAGAGGATTATAGATGACTGTTGTAGGAGAGCGTAGGAATACTGTACATTATGTGTCCTTAGCCAGTTTTCTTGCATCTTGTACAATGATTTTTACCTGGAATTTTCTTTTTTGCTGCAGGAACTTGTAATAATGAATATTCCTCAGTGGTGCGAACACCCAAGGCAATGGAACTTGAGTGGAATTTTTCCCTGAATGAAGAGGAGAATGAAATCATACGCAGTGAATTTTATTATGAGCAGGTGAGAAAGAGAGTCCAGTATAAGCAGTTCCCTGGAGAGCTACCTCAATACCTATATTTGTCTGTCTTTCCTCAAATTGTCAGGCTCCCAGCTCTTCCTTGTGCATTGCCATCCTTAGCCTGCACAGTGACAGCATAGTGTGTGGCCACCAACTAATCGAACACTGCTGCAAGTTGTCCCAAGGGCTCACTAATCCTGAGGTGGATGCTGGTCTCCTTATGGACATAATGAAACAATTGCTCTTCAGTGCCAAAATGATGTTTGTAAAAGCTGGAAGGAGCCAGGACCTAGCTCTCTGTGACAGGTGACTTAATCAGATTTTCACTAGGATGGATTGAGGTACTGTTGAGAGCATTATCCTTTTTCACTGGGGAGTTGAGGGTGGGAGGGCTGTTTTGTGTTTGCACTGTAGACATTTTATACAAGAAGTTCACAATGTAAGAATAATGTAAGAGTTCAAATAGTAGAAATTCAAGTAATATGACTACTTAATAATTACTGAGGAAATTCTCGGACTAGGGAGGAATGGTTTACAAAGACTAAGGTAAATATTTTATTTCTGATATTGTGTATCTGCTTTGAATCCATATTTTAATACAGTATTTAAAACCTGTGCTTGATGAGAGTGAACATTTTACACTTCCTTAAGCTTTTAAAGCATATGAGGTGGCAAGTGTAATATATAATTTTACATGTGCTGCTTTGATTTGTTCAGATACACTGGTTTCTGCCATCAGTATGTTACACTGAACATGGCAAAACCCCCCAGGTAATAACAAATAGTGTTATAGTATATGTAGGGATAGTATGGTGGACTGAGAAACCTGGTATACTGGTATTTAGAAACCACTGTTCTGAGAGTTGTCATTAATATGAAGTTCTTTAATGTATGGTAATAGTCAAACTGTATGTGTTTGTTTAACCTCTAGCTACATCAGCAAAGTAGATGTGTTGAATATTTTGGTTGCTGCTGCCTACCGTCCTATACCATCTTTGGATCAGATTCTTCTCCCAGCAGCAGTAACAAGACTAAGAAATCAGCTTCTGGAAGCAGAGTACTATCAACTAGCAATAGAGGTAATGTCAGTGGAGGGATGTCAGTGTTAATGGCTCTGTACTGGCTTCTGTTTTTCTCCCTCCTCAATTTAGATGGATGTGATGTGTGAAATGGACAATATTTAAAGTTACAAACTGAGATTTAAGTTTTTAAACAAGGAAGAAAAAATTTTCTGAGAAGGAGAAGTCCTGCTGCAGAGCAGGCTGTGGAAGGGAAGCGTAGGGACCTTGCTTCCTGGTACAGTTAGAATTGGAATGGATTAACTGCAAGAAAGTCTTTAAATGGAGGAATTTTGCATCAGTAGAAGGGATGAGACATCCTTTGTGGCAGAACTTTTTCTGAAGCTTGTATGTTTGATTTTATTTGTCTGTAATCCTTTAGCAGACACTAATAAGGCACCTTTTCCAAGTGTTTATTTGAAAATCAGCAATGTTGGCAAATCTATGCCTCAGAGCTCCTTTGATGTAGTTTGTCATCTTCTGTCCTCCTCCTGCTCCCAGGATTTTGCAATCCTCTGTTTAGTGGCATTGCAATTGTTAATTACAGAATTATGATACTACAAAAAAGATTATTTTTAAGGGGTAATAAACAGATGGCCTATATGAATAAATAGATGACTTACACAAATAAAAATAGCACACGGTTTAAAGCAGCTCGCCTACTAAAGAAGATCAGGAATAAATTTTATCAGCAAAGTTGTATGAAATAAAAAAATGTCCTGGTGGTTCATGAAGCATCTTCTGTTGTTTTTTAAAACCACAAACCAGATGAATTCTGCTCTGTGGAAACCATCTGCTTTAGAAAAGCAGATGTGAAAATGCCATGTTTTAAAACTGAAGAACTGAAATTTCCCAGATAAACAGTAGTTTAAATTTGAATCATAAAAATACTTCCACATTTGGGGATCATGGGTGTTTTGGTAGTTGGCCTTTTGTGCCAGTAGTTGTTGTTTGTTTTTAATGGGAAATGTACTCTAGGAAGTGAAAGGTCACAATCACAGACTGTGGGATAAGCCAGTTTTCCTATTTTCTGTGCTGGGGCTGTGGTGCAGTATTAACAAATGATTTTGAATTTAGGTTTCTACAAAATCTGGATTGGATCCAGGTGGAGCATGGCATGCCTGGGGTATGGCTTGCCTTAAAGCTGGAAATTTAAGTTCAGCAAGAGAGAAGTTTAACAGATGTTTAAAGCCACCCATGGATCTAAACCAGCTGAACCACGGTTCGAGGCTTGTCCAGGATGTGATACAGTACCTGGAGGCTACAGTGAAGCCAATACTCATTGCAGTAAGAATCTCTTCTGTCTGCTCTTAAGAGCTACGGCAAAGCCAAGTAATGATGTTTTAATGCACATCTTACAGTAATGCATGTTGCAATGTCAGGTGATAGGGGTTTTTTTCTTTTTTTGCTATGATTGCATATTGCAAACTGAATATTGTGGAGAAGTTTGTTAGCTGTTTCATAACAGTGAAGTGGTGGCTGAGAATCAGATCACAGGATTTTATAGTAATTTGGGGCATACTTTGTGGAGGGAAAAGAAGCTGTACCACGTAACATGTTATTACTACAGTTTGAGGAAGCTCAACTCAATCCCTGCAACATATTGTGATGCTGCAATGATGCAGTTTTTCTACTGAAATTCTGATAACTTTGCAGGAATTCAAAGGAAAATTTCAATGGTGTCCCAATCTTCTTTTCTTACCAAAAACCAATATTACATGGTTTAAGATCAGCTCTGAAAGTTCTCATTGGGGACCAAAAACTACTTTTAGGGCTAAGTAACTGCAGAATCATAATGATTAAAGATGACTTAGTAGTACATATTTTAGAGGAATAAAAACATGTTTGAACTTGACGATCCAAGTAGCTGTTGACAGTGGAATTACTTGTTCTTGGAAACAGCCATTCTGGCAACAGCAACATGCAGCACCTCTGTGTATAGCAGGGTTCCAATCTAGTGTTTGTAAAAACCATTACTGGATTCTAACTTCTCTAAAGCATTATCTGTTTTCAAAACAATAACAGAAATGTTTTAGACCTGAGTGACAAGACCTAACTGGGAAGAAAATTTTTCTCTTGCTCACCACCTATTGTTGATTCTTGTGTTAACGGCAGGATGATGATTACTTTGCCACATTGAGGGAACTTGAAGCAACACTGAGAACAAAAAGTCTGTCTCTGGAGATGATGTGTGAGGGGAAGATTCAACACAACAGCTACTATCAGGAGTGCTTGTTCTATTTACATAGTTATGGCACTAATCTGGCAATAATAAGCTTTTACATGAGGCATGACTGTATGAGAGAAGCACTGCTTCACTTGTTAAATAAGGTGGGTAATTAAATTTGCCATCATGAAACTGAAATTTGAAAAATGGTAATGAGCATCATGAAGCATTCTGGGTGGTTTTCTGCCCAGTCTTCTGAGGTCCTGAATGTTGTTATACGAAGTATCCAGTGACTGACAATTCAGGGACACAAAAAATCTCCTTTGATCTTTACATCTTGTATTTGATCTCTGTTACACATAGTGTTGAAACAGGAGTTTCTAGAGAGGAGAAAACATTGGTTTTTTTTATTTTGTAGAGGTTTTGCATTAATAGCACTTCGTCTTTTTTTAAAAAATGCTCACTGTTGTCATACAGTTCAGAGGACATGGAAAATTTCCTTGTCAAATGTCCTTTATATCAGTTTAAATTTGCTTTTAAAGAAAATTTGGATATTTTTGCAATGTTTGTGGCATAATTTCAGTGACTAAGACCCCTTTCAGTATAAATTACTCATTAATTTTATGATCTCTGACACTTAATACTCCTTTATGTTGCATCAGGAAAATAAGCTACAGTAGATTTGCTTCGAGCTGCTTTCTCTTTGTGTAGGAATCCCCATCAGAAGTGTTTATTGAAGGGATCTTCATTCCAAGTTATGAAAGTGGGAAACTGCATATGCTGGAAAACTTGCTGGAAACCATTGATCCAGGATTGGAGAGCTGGGGAGTCTATTTGATTGCAGCCTGCAAATACTTGCAAAGGAAGAACTATTACCATATTCTGTATGAGCTGCAACAGTTCATGAATGTAAGTTGAGGGACGGTGCCATCTCTTCAGTGAAATGCTGAATATTGTCAGACTTGTGGTCATTTACTTCAGTGTAAATCTGCACCTAGGACAAGTATATTTTTGCTCCTTTATGGTCCTAAAAGCAGATAGAAAGGCCTGAGCCTCACTGAAGCTGACCTGCTACTCATTGTGGTAGCATAACTATGCTTTAAAGAAAACAGAGCATTGCCTGCTTTATGTGACCACTTTAGTACAGTCAGCCTTTAGTGAAAGTGGTATCCTTTGGTCTATCTGAGTCTTCAGTACATTTCTTCCAGGATCATGTCCGTGCTGCCATGACCTGCATCAGATTTTTCACTCATGGAGCAAAGTCTTACACTGAACTGGGAGGAAAACAGACATGGCTTCTAAAGATCAAGGACCACCTCAAAGTCTATCTGCAGGAGATCTCAAGAAATGCAGGAAGGAAAAAAATTGCATTCACTTTTCGGAAGAAAATGTCTGCTACAGATGTGTCAAGGTATCTATAAACAAGAAGCTAAGTTATAGGAGAGTGTAGTCCAGGCTTTAGACTCCTTTTTTATTGGTTCCATTTAACACATGCTGGTTGTGCTTGACCCAAATCTGACTTTTATGTAGTTACAAGTATAGGATTCCCATCACTTTTTTCCCCGTCAACCCAACCCAGAAGATGGGTGATTGTTTCTACTAAAAATATATCTGAATATCATATTACCTTCCATTAATTTAAAAAACAAACAAAAACCCTACAGTGCATAGACAATTATACATCAATTCACAAGTTTTTTCTTTTCCTTTCCTCTCCACAAAGGGAGCGGCTTTGTGGTGTTTTGCTATCTACTGGGGTTAATGCACAAGATTCAGTTATGTACAAGTTATAGGTGCCAGAGATAACTGAATCCCTGTGTTCAAAAATCAAAGTGTAAATTTAGCCAAGTCTCTATTGTACTTGGGGTTTAATATCTTGATTTTCTTAGGACTTTTTCCTTTCTTTTTAGGCTAGACTCTCACTTAAAGCTGATGGGGGGAGTGTGTGTGATGAAGTGAAAAAGCAGGTGTGGATATTTATTTGGGATCCAGATTCTCTGGCTCAGTTCTTTGAAATAATGGGAACAATTAATCTGCTTCAGCTTGTCAAATGTGTTAAGTGCACAGATCTGAAAAGTAATCTCATTGCTGCAGACTTGGCTGAGCAAAAGGCAATGTCAAAAAGTAGCTAAAATAATTCTTTAGAAGTATGTCTTCTTTTGAAATGTGTGGAAGAAATTAGTAAGTTCACATAAATAATAGTCAATGCTTTCTCTATTGCAAAATAAAATCAGAATTTTTTCACTATCTAGGCACATCAATACAGTTGATCTGCAGATGGAAGTAACAAAATTCCTGCATCAGTGTGAGAGCTCAGGAACATCTCAAATGACAGGTTCCTGCTTGCCTACACTCTTTGGAAATAATAACATGAAAATGGATGTTGCTTGCAAGGTACTTACTGCTATTGTAAACACAGCTCTATTTTTCATTCACAATACTAATATGCCTTTTGACTATACATCCTGTTATATTTTGAAGCAAGGCAAATACTGCTGTTATTCTAACCGTTCTTAACTTCAGCTCATCTCCATCTCTAAGTTGCCTAATGTTCCACAGGGCATCAGTGTGTGACAGTAGACCCTATATTGCTGTACTTGTTGAGATGATGCTGTTTTCTATTGAAGTAATGCATTGTCTTTAGGTTTCTGGGCAAAGTCTGGATTTGCATTAATATTATTTAACTGTATATAATGAAAAAGGAATGTGCATTCCCAGACTTATGTATGCCTCTCTTTTCAGGTCATATTGGAAGGCAAAAACATTGAGGAGGGGTTTGGGATTGCATTTAGAGTTATCCAGGTATGGAAAATTTGATGTAATAAGCAATATTATTACAACGTAACTCCTGCAAGTAGCAATTGTTTAAACAAAAGCCCCCCTCCCTTTTTTTTTTCAAAATGTATTTTAAGCCCCCAAAAGAAAAAACTCCTGTGAAGAAAAGTCACAAGTTCAAGCCTTATAAGTCCATGGATTTGGAGGAAACTTGGTATGGGAATTAAGATGCTGCTTCAGTAGGACATTTCCAGAGCGGTTCCTGAGTATGGCTTTTCCTTGGCTGTGCACCTTGTTCAGAGCCTTAATGCTGGCAAACCACAATCACAGATGCGTGTGGGGATCTCTGACATGGTAGTTCTCTGCAGTTCATGACAGCCATGCAAAGACACAGTGAATGCATAAGGCCCTGTACTGTTCTGACTTCAGAGAGCAAAGCTAGTTAGCTGGAAACTCTCTGGGGACCTCTCCTTCCTCATATCTTTGTAGAAGTTGAGGTGCTTATCAGTCAGCATAGCTCAATAGCCTCCAAACTGAAAGAGTATTTATGGATGTGGCAGGCCCTGCTCCTTCTTTCAGGCCTAGATGTATGAGGCAGAACACCTGTTTGTAGTGGGAGGGAGAACCTTAGAAAAACAGCACTGCTTGGCAGCAGCAGTCAGTCCCCCCAGTGAAAATGGAGCAGTGAGTCCAGCTGCTCAGCATCACTTCTGTTTCCATCCTTTTTTTTCTGCCTTATTCATGGCAGGATTAGTCTGTAATTTTTATTCTCTTCCTTCATATGGGAGATGGACAAGGGTTGGTTGCCTCCTGTTTCTTGGAGTACACAAAGGGTGACTGCTGGTAGGGTGGCTAGAGAAATACATTGGGAACATACTAAGTGAGCAGAGGGGGGTAGGAACCTAGGAGAGATCTTTTGCTAGCAGAAATAAAACTGAATTTTTGCCACCCCTGAAAAGAAGATGGTAACAGCACTCTTCTTAAAAATTGATTTTTATTAGTCTGGTTATAACAAACCTTTAAGTCAACCCTGAGCAGCTGTGACTGGGAAACCAGAGGCCCCAAAGCAGCTTTGACTTTTTGGAGCATGGTGCGATATTTTGTCTTTAAGAGAGATTGTCTCAGTTCTGTAGACTTGCTGTGAGAAAACCTGTTGAGAACATTAAATGTGTTGCTCTGATGTTTCAACTACCTCTAGGACTTCCAGCTGGAGGCTACAGAAGTGTACAGCAAAGTGGCCAAGCAGCTTGTGAAGCAGCAGAAGTACAGTGAGATCCGGCAGCTCCTGAAGTGTGTCAATGAGTCTGGAGTGGCAGCAAAAAATGATGGGGATAACATTATCCTGAACTGTCTAAATGAGTTCAAGAACATTCCTGCTGAGGTAATTCCATCCTGCATTCTGTCCCTTTTGAAGTAAACTGGGTATATACAGTATAGCCTACAGGGAAATCTGGTGCCTGTATTGCTCTTGTAGTGAGTTCTTCAGATCCTCTTCAGGCTCCATATTATGTGCATAGTTTCAAGGTGGGAGTGTGTGGTTTGCTTTACACAAGGTACTCTGAGAGGAAACAATAAGTAGCTGTAGCACGCTCCTACCCTGCACTTGCCAAATGAATACCCATGGCAGGGAGAGAACCTTTGCTTCACAACATCCTGCCAAATGCTGCTGTTTGGAGTGGGAGGTGCTCCCTTCAATGAAGCTTCCCTGGCTAACACAGAATGTGTGGAGGCAGAGATCTCCTGCCTCCATAGGAAACAATTTTATGATTTCCTTTGCCTACCACAGTGTCTTTTCCATCACAGTGAAGGAAGAAGATGCACTCTACTAGTCAGGTTAGGGGATACAATCCAGCCCTTGGGTCAGAGTGGGCGATGGGGCCCAACTCCTCCTGGAGTGCTGAGAACCTACAAACATGAGCCCTGGGGGGCTCCCAGGCTTGTAACATTCTCTAGGGATATGCCACAGACGTAGCAGGCAGGAGAAGCTGTGGTAAAGGGAAGAACTGGAATTTGTATTTTTTTGTATTTTCTACCTCTGCAGCCCTCCCATTTGGGACAATGTAACCACCTGCTTGTCCAGAGGGGTTTGATCCCTGGTGGGGTAAAGGTTTGCAGACTATTGTCACTCTAAATGTGAACATCTTTTCCCTTCTTTGGATACAGGATCTCGATAATCTGATTCAGGATATGGACAGTGATGAAAACAAGGTAAGTAAAAGTACAGCAGAGGGACTTTTTTAGCAAGAGCTGAACAGCCGTCTTGGTCTACAGCCTGTGGGCTCTTTTTGATGTTCTTTCTCATCCTCATGCAAATCAGATTTTTGAAGACTACATCCTAAATTCTAGAAATGACAATGAATTCCTCAAGGCCCTGGTGTTTGTGACCATAGAGCTGTAACTTGAAGTACCAATTGGTACTATCCCTGTTAGCTCCTTGAGAGTCCTCAGAGTGAGAGCGAGGCATTTGTTACAGTGGGAGGAAAAGTATTTCAGAAGTGCATTGGTGGGTTTGGTGGGTTTGTTGCTCAGCTTTTCCCATAATAGGTGCATGTAAGTTTCTGGTAACGGCAGACAGCTAATGATGACCATTTCAACTACTGTTTCAGGATTTTACAATTTCTGTGGTCATCAAGAGTTAGATGATAAAACTTCTCCAATTCTGATGTATTGTTTTCTCTTAGAGAAGCGAGGCCTAAGCTACTTTGTTTCTTTGCTAGCTTTCATAGCAGCTGGCCAAGCCACTGGAGAGTCACATAAATATGTGAACTGTAGATACATATTCATAGATGTGGCTGTGGTTCAGTGTGTGTGGGTTGTTGCAGATCCTGAGTGGCATAGCTGGGAATAAAATCTTAAGATTTATGATTGTCCTCTGTCCTGCTACAAATGGGCTTTTTATTGTGCCTTTCTCTAAGACCTATCACTGAAAGATGGGAGCGTTGTAGAACCAGCAATGGAAGAAAATGATAGGTTTAGACTCCTTGCTATGAGGATATGGTAAATTAATGCACAAGATAATTCCTGGTGCTATTTTCATGGTCCTACAATAAAGGAGTTTCTACAAGACACAAACTTAATAAAATGCAGCTGTCTCTCCACCTTTTTCATTGGGATTTGCTTTTTGCCATACTCAGTTTGGTAATGTGGTACTACGGCCTTGTAATACACACTTCTGAACTGGGGATTTTGCATTAATCTTTGCTTAGGCTTGTCCAGTTAGTTTACTACAGCTTTGTAACCAAGATGTGATTGCCTGTTCTTCAGATCCAGGCCTACGTGATGTGCAACAAACTGCGTTCTGCGTATCTGGTGTCAGTGAGGCAGGACAAGGCCCGTGCGGTGCAGCTGGTGCAGCACGTGTGGCAGCTCGCCGAGAGCAGCGGTGATGATGTGGTGAAGGCCATTTGTGCCCAGTGGCTCTCAGTGCACCAGCCCAAGACGAGAAATCGGCTTCCCCAGGCCACCAGGAAGTAACAAGGATTTGACATTCACCATCATGCAGAAAGAGAGGCTTCAGGACAGCTTAAAGGTATCTAGTTCAGTACTTTCTTAGATGGAAGTCTCTTGATTCATGTTGGTGGCAAATGGATGCTGCTAATGTGCCTTTGGTGAAAGGAAGGGAACGAAATTACAAGTGCCAGTCCTGTATTTTGACAAACAGTCACTACCTCAGGGTGTTTTTTGGCTCTCTTTTTGCCAGGGGTGGGGAGGGCAGTTTCAAACTGAACAAGCAAGGATTTAGGTGTATAGAAGAGAGTCCTTCTCTTTCTGTTTCTGGTTTTGGTTTTGTTAGTTTTTATTTTTTTTTGGGGGGGAGGGGGTTGATACTTATTTGAAAAGCACTGAACTTCAGAATATGGGTTTTATTTTTCATCCAGAAAACATATATAGAGAGGACAGAAAAATTTTATCAATTCAATGCAGCCTAGAGTATAAATGTTGTGATTATGGGTTTCCTGTAAAATTTTTCAAGATTGGAGAGATCTTCTGTTACAAGGACTAAAATTCAGAGATTTTTTTAAGCCTCTATACAAACCATTGCCACTTCTTTTTTGTATTCCCCCCACTAGTACAATGTACCCAGTTTCTTTAATTTGTTTGAAAAGGTAGGAGCTGATTCTTTATAGCAGGTTTGTACTTACCAACCACACTGTGTGATGCGTGCCATATATATGGCACTTCAGCCCTTAGTAGATGAATGAAGTTGTAAAGGGCATATCCTGTAAGGATACAAAGGGAAAATAAGCCTTTAAAATATTTGAAAAATCACATACCTCTTTATTTGCTGTGGCAATACCCAAAAAATGGTTGTTATGCAGCTTTATGACTGAACAGTTGACAGTAAACTTCCATAGTTTTTCGACAGGTATAGCAGACAATAAGGACAGAGCAAGCTGTGGCAAAATTCAACAGGTGGTCTTGTATCCCTGTCACACAGGGATTCATTCATTTATTTACTTATTACCAGGATAATCTGTCCCTGCCAAGTACAATAGAACACCAAACTGGACAGACTGTATAGACTGTATTGACAGGTTTTGGCCTGGAAGTGTTAGGTTAATCAGTTTTATGAAAAAAGCAGCAATCTTTATGTAATGGCTGTGTTCAGGGATGATGAAAAGCAGCTGCTTTCCTGCAACTGTGACTCGGACATGAGAAATCGGTCCAAGTGTGGTAGACAGTAGTAGGACCTTCAAAAAAAAAAAGAAAATCAGAACAAAACATGGCTTTCCACAACAGTTTGTGTTGGTTGTTTACATGAATTTCAGCACAAGAAATAGGAAAAGTAATTCACTTTTTTGTTAAAAAGTTGTTTACTTGAAGAGACAAGTGGTTTTCTGAAGTGTAATGTGATTGTAAATAGTTTTAGTACATAAAATAATTGAGACTGTCAAGAAAGAGTTTTGCACTAACCCCAAGCTCACTGTAATGAAAGAAGAGACTTTCATGGTGTTGAAAAGGATTTGGTCCATCTTCTTCAGGGTTTCAAGAGCAGTGCGCCACTGACACAAATACCTCTCTTTGGAGGTGCTCTGCTCCCTAAAGCAGGGCTACAAATGTCTGAGTGAAGCAGTCAGAAATGGCCACATGAAGCTCTCAGAATCCCCTGACTACAGATTTGCATTATCTCATTAGTGAGCAGTACTAATGAAAGCTTTTGTTTCCTTGGCCACTGACATAGCTTTCAATTGGCTTACAGCCATTAGGCTAATCCTAAAATGTGACACTACCTATGTCTTCAGTCGGTTTTAAATCTCTAATTCTGGGGAGGAGGTTTTACTGTTTGTGGGTATCCAGATCTGCACTTCTGTAACACCTGCTTTTCTGCCTGAGTTCCTTCAGCTGTATAGAGCACAGAGAGTGGAGTTTGCCATGCAGACCCGTCAGTTCTGTACCTGCCTTTCTTCCTGACCTCTTTGCACTCTACCTGATGCACTTTATATTGTGTTTGTTGTAATTTGATGTTCTTAACCCAGAATCATAGGGATCTTTCTCCTACCAGCAGAACTGGAATTTTGATCCTGACTAACTGCCTTGTGTCATGAGCAGTGCCAGTTGTCAAGGGGCTTTGAATTTTTGTCAGCAAAAAGGGATCGAATACTGCCAGTTAAAAAGAACTTCTCTCTGACCAAGGTTTGTTTACAATTATAAAAGAGAATAAAGTATTATGACTGTTAATGTATCTCCTGTTTACTTTTTATCTTTGCATAGCTGGGGCTCTCTTTCCAGATCTGCATTTTGCTTTTGGCTAGGCTTAACAGAGTAATTAGAAGGGGGATAATTGTTCTGTCATGGCAAATCTGTCTGCTACATTTAGAGCCATTGGAATGTCACATCTTTAGAAATCCTCCCAGTAGCTGGGTTCAGCCTCATACGTGTACTCAGTAATCCTCTTTAGAAAGCTTTGCAAGTTAATCTAACTCTCCCTTACAAGCCTCCCTTAGGGACAGCTAAATGAGCTTTAGTTCCCTTGTTTTTTACAGATCAGCTGAGAAGTATAAATTACTTGCTCAAGGTCAAAAAGTGGCTGTCTCTCTATGGAAATGTGTAGTTAATATCTTATGTTAAATCCTCAGTCAGACTTCTTTGAGAAGAGCACTGACCTGCAAGGGTAGAAATACTTCACACTGTAAACATTTTCTGCTTTTTCAAAAATGTTTCTCTTGCTCCTGGAAGCCACTTTCAAGATCAGGGAAACACAAGGAGAAAGCAAGCCAAGTCTCCACTGGTAGGTAGCATTCTACTGCTACATTGTAGTTGTGGAATTAGCTTCATAATCGGGATGGCGCATAAAGAGGGAGGCACAAAAGGCAGAGTGACAGGGAGAAACATGGACTTTAAAACGTTGCCTGAACTGAGTTCTCCGCGTTAATAAGGCAGGTGCAGGTAACAGCAACACCCAAGTAAACAGATTCAACATTTCTGAAAGAAGATATGGTCTCCTGTTGTAAAAGGAAATTGCTTTATTTAGTATTACTCAGAGGTAGCACAGGACAGATCTGCATAGGTAACATCCAAACAGAAACAACTGGAATTAGCATTTGTTTTCCAAAACTGGCAGCTGGTCACAGTGGCAGGCTCATATCCAAGTCCAAAAACTTCCAGACTTTTTTTCAGAAGCAGAAGATAATCCTATGAGCTGTGGCACTTGCTTTCTGACTGCTTAACATTTTCAGAAATAATCTCTGATTATGGATCATGCTCCAGCAATTTGTACCCAAGTAGCACTAGAGTTCCAAGGGACCAGTCCCACTGCTGTGTGGACTGACCCAGCTCCCCTGTCGAAGTGCAAGCTGTGTGGTCCTGCTGGGGCAGGCTGGCAGCCTTGACCAGCCAAGGCCAGTAAGTACCAGGCAGACAAATGCCAGGATTTCTGTGTGCCTCACCTTCCTGTGCTGTACTGGCTCCACGAGAACACCAAGGTAGACCCAACTCCCACTTCAGCTGTTTAGCTGTAGGCAGTTTGGTGTCATTTAAAGCTAAAGTCTCGGCTGAAGTTGTTTAATATTTTTAACATGGTTGAGATGTTCTTTACTCATTCTGCTCTCTTTTCTAGGTTCTAAAGTCATTTAAAGTGCAGCTGGGGGGAAGTTACTGTGACAATTTTTATACCATCTTTGCTTAACGCTTCACAGGAGAGATGTTGGGTTTTTTAGTAAGATGTGCCGGGTCCTGCACTTTGGCCACAACAACCCCCTGCAGAGCTACAGGCTGGGCACAGAGTGGCTGGAGAGCAGCCAGGCAGAAAGGGACCTTGGAGTACTAATTGACAGGAAGCTCAACATGAGTCAACAGTGTGCCCAGGTGGCCAAGAAGGCCAATGGGATCCTGTCCTGTATCAAAAATAGCGTGACCAGCAGGACCAGGGAAGTGATCCTTCCCCTGTACTCTGCATTGGTGAGGCCACACCTTGAGTACTGTGTTCACTTCTGGGCCCCTCAGTTCAGAAAGGATATTGAGGTGCTGGAGCGGGTCCAGAGAAGAGCAACAAGGCTGGTGAAGGGACTGGAGCACAAGTCCTATGGGGAGAGGCTGAGGGAGCTGGGGTTGTTTAGCCTGGAGAAGAGGAGGCTCAGAGGTGACCTCATCACTGTCTATAACTACCTGAAGGGAAGTTATAGCCAGGTGGGGGTTGGTCTCTTCTCCCAGGCACTCAGCAATAGGACAAGGGGGCACGGGCTTAAGCTCTGCCAGGGCAAATTTAAGTTGGAGATCAGAAAAAAATTCTTTACAGAGAGAGTAATCAGGCGTTGGAATGGGCTGCCCAGAGAGGTGGTGGATTCACCATCCCTAGAGATTTTTAAACACAGATTGGACGTGGCACTGGGTGCCATGATCTAGTAAATGGACTAGAGTTGGACCAAGGGTTGGACTTGATGATCTTGGAGGTCTTTTCCAACCCAATCGATTCTATGATTCTATGATAACTTGGCTATGCACAATTTCAGCATTCCTGCAGCTCTTAACCTCTCAGTCACCCACACTGAGACTGGGGTTCTCAGTAGATATGCCAACATTCCGTTAACTTGCTGCAATCAGTGGGCATTTAGGGCCAAGATACCTCAGTGGCTAGGGTTCAGCTACTTACAGAGAAAAAATGATTCCACTTAAAAACTTGACCTAATGCTTGGCACAGAAAGGCCCACACCTGTTTCTGTGTGTGCTTGAGAGCATTTGTATTGCATTTACTTGCCAGAAAATCTAACATCCTACAGTACTTCCACTCTCCCAGGTCAAAGAGTAGGAACCGAACATAACGTTAAATCATAAGTTTAGAGTCCTACCTTTTTACTATTGCTGTTAGGGAAAAAAAATCAACCAAATTTTATTTAAGGTAATTGTTTTTTACTTCACAATCTAAATCTAAGACTGCAACCTCCCTTTCTATTCTAAAGCCAGAGGACAGTAGCCTCAGGCTGTTGTATGAGAACCAAGCAAAGGTTGCTCCCTGCATCAGGGCTCTAATTCTCCAGCTAGGAAGGAGTGATTGCTTACAAGTCTCAGTCCTTAAGTGTAGTATTCCAGAAATTCAAATTAGGTTGTGCCCACAGAGCCATCCCTGGGGCAGCTGAAGTGTTAGCATTCTGCTCCTGAGGTCTTTCAGCAATGCTCTTGCCCGGAGAAGCATCGCTGGGCTCAGCCAGGTACACGCGAGGTCTGCGCTGCTCAGTCCCACTGGATGCCGAGGAGCTCACAGCTCACGCTCCAGAGCTTCCTTGCCGTCTCATCATCCCGGCCACGTGGGGATACATATGCTGGCTGGCAATCACTGAAAGAGGAACATTTCTTTATTTTTTGAAGTCAAAGATCTCAATCTGCATTTAGCACTCTTAAATGTCTGTGTTAAGATAAGGGAGTTGCCTTCTATCAGCTTAATTCAAGATCAGTTGAAGAGTGGGAGGCTATCTAGCAAATGAGCAAGAGCTGGTGCTAAAAGCCATCATGAGAAAGTTTTTAGGGAAGAATCTCTCGCAATGGCACAAAAAACTGACAAGCAAGTCTAGCTCTGTCTGTTGTTTCAACTTTTAAAGGAAATGCCCTTAGTAAACATTCTTATTAATACCACTAAAAAAGGCCTATTAACCCTAACCAAGCTTCTTCAGGAGCACCTTTTTTAGCAAACACTACAAAAAAGCCATTCAAACAGCCCGCCCTTCATTCTAAACTATTTATCCCATCCTATTCATCCCCCTATATGCCTAAGAATAATCACACTGTAATAACCATGTATGGTTATCCCCTTCTCCATTATCCTCTGAACTGTGGCTTCTTTCTTCTCAGCTCCTGCAATCAGACAGCATTCTGTCTGGAATAGAGATCATGTGTTCTCATGTGTAATGCTAGACATTGCAATAACTGGGAGTTTCAGAGTGCAGAGGAAAAGGCATCGTGTTAGGCTTTCATTTAGCCCAGTGTTTTTAGAGCTCCAAGGGCACAGTCTTTGATGTTCCTGAAATTACTCTGGTGGACTCTACACGTCTTCTTGTGGCATGCAAATTCTTTTCTTAATGTCTATACTTGTGCTTTATATTCTGTTGTCTGGAGAGTGAAAAGGATTTTAGGCTAGTCCAATGTTAATTGTGAATTACTATTGAAACTAGTCATTCCCCACCAAGTCCAAAACTCCCTTTTTTTGTGAGTTTAAAATCCACCGAAATTTTCTGTACACAGCACATAAATGCTACATTTTTATCCAGGGATGGACAGTCATTCTGGGAGGCTTAAGACATCTATTTCTATGTTCAAGTCTGATTAGGATACAACAAACTCCCAAATAAAGATCAGGCAAAGTCATTACAGAAACTAATCTGGTCACAAATCACAAGAGGAAAGCTCTGCAAAGATACAAAGGCTTCAACAGCATCTATGGAGAAGCAGGCAGGGGAAGACAGTAAAATTTTCACATTCATTTCCCAAAATATGAGATGGTTACAGTGCTCTGCATACAGTAGGAAACTGACAGACATATCTGTGTGAATGTTCAAATGGCAGTCTTCAAATCTAGGACAATGATTTGGAACTGCTCAGGGCTATAGTTTTGGTGACAGGAAAAGGCATGACTAAGCAGGGTCCTGGACTAAGTCAAAACAGCCAAGAAATAACAGGTTTTTGTAGTGGGAGCTACACAAGACCGTTTGCAGGACAGAGTGACAAGCATCCCAACAGGAGTCCCTCCCAGCTGGTGGGTTTGTCACACTGGAGAATCAAGGTATTAGTCACATGCTAGACCTGAAAATCGAGCTCTGCAGCTCCATCAGCCCTCACAGCTCCAATTCTACTCCAGTAGGGTAAAACTACAGAGAGAACTGAAGTGCTCTTTCTAGGATTGACTCAAGTGACCTCATTAACTTATAAACGGTTCTACAGAAAAGTGATTTTTCCCAAGTCTCAGATCAGATTAGAGCTCTGAGCATGTGACAACCATTCCTGTACTTTCAGTACGTTGATATTCTGGCACTAAAGGACCTGCTATTGTGTGCAGTGTTGCATAGGTCAGGGATTTCTTCTAACACAATTACAGAGCTGGCAGAGGTATGTTCTAGTATTTGTCACCCTCAGTCTTACCAGACAGCCTCTTACCCAGTCCCTTCTTAATGAAGAATGACAGTAAGTCTCATATTCCCATGCCAACATGGGAGCCTCCCACAGTGTATCATTTCATCAGCTTGCACCCACCTGAAATACTGTCCTGTTACAGAGTCTAGCTCCTCAGCTACTGCACAGTAGATACTGGTCTGAGCTCCTTCCCAAGGTGTCTTCAAGAAGAAGGAGAATATCTTCCACAGCCAAGTCATTACAAATGAGTGCCGGACCAGCTCAGAATGGACAGAACCAGGATGAAGAGCGTTTGCTGTGACTTTAGTGCCTATGGCAAAATAAAGTAGTCTGGGACAAACCTGTATGCATCAAAGTGTCTTTAAAACAAGGGTAATATACTCTTCAATTCTACCTGCAGATATCCTGTAACTTAAAGGAGGAGTCCAGACTTGGATTCAGAGAGAGTTAGTGAAGTCCTCTGTAGTTACTGCTTGCTGGATGTGACGGATACACTTGATCTCTTAACCAAAGCAACAGTGTTTTGGTACTGGCTTCAAAGCAGGTAAAGGCCTGAGCCCTATCTGGGCCAAGAACTCCTCTAGGAAATGCACAGAAAGGCCACTGAGCATCAGTGCACAGGAACTTGGGACACCTATCATGCAGTTAAGTAGCACCTGGCTTTTCCAAGACTCATTTATCAAGAACAAAGAGAGTTGTGGATACAGTGAGGGTCAGGCATACCTTTCCTGTTGTATGCAGTTTTACTACAAGGCAACCACTTTATTCCATGAGTATGGCAGCCTAAGTGAGCCTTCTCTGAGCAACCCCTACTAGGCAGAGTGACTGCATGGTGACCATCTCCCCTTGAGCTGTGTCACCTCTCAAGTGTGCTCCTCCAGGCAGAGACCTTTCACCATCAGTACACCTTTGGATGAGCCCATTTGGAGCTGAGCCCAAACTGCAACTGGACTGCACACTGGGTCACTCTGCCCTTAAGCAGGGATGCCTCTCAAGGTTTGAGATTCCTTACCTGAACTAAGAGAGCTTTCTTTACCCAGGCAGAGAGACCCTTGCTTGCAACAGATCCTCAGTAAGTGATGGCACACTGAATTAATACTGAGGAAACATTACTAATCCATGTAGCTACTCAATAATAATTATTATAAACTTTGTATAGATAATTCCATTAGACATAAATCATTGTCCAAGTCTGAGACTAAGACTGGACCTAGCCACGTGTGGGCCCTTAAGAAGTTTAGAAAGCTAGGGGGTCTGTCCTGAACCTCATGAGTCAGCAGGAGGGTCTTCCTTACCCTTTGTGTTTCTGGTCCTGTGGGAATCATTCTAACTCAATTTTCCTTTGTAAGTTTCTTCTGCGTGGTAAGTAAGAGTGAACCTTGCCATCGAACTTTACAAAGTCATACTTTTATGACACCATGTTAAAATGGCTTTTGCTAATACCTTTGATGGTAATTCTTTAGGCACTGTAAATCACTCATCTGTGACACTGGAGCATCCCCCACTCCCATCCAAACACTGCAGTCACTACATGTCTTCTGTAAAACAAAGTGCTAGAGGACCCAAGTGCTACATTCCACTGTGCCAAGCTACTAAACTCTTTCACCCTGTTGTTGGAAAGAAGTTAGCATTGTAAGTCTCCTGGTTCCACAGACAGGAGATACTTTCTTCCTGCAAAGAGCTCTCAGTGACATTTGCCTCAAACCATTCAATTTCTGCACAGCCAATTTCCAGACCTTTCTTAAATCCACTTTCCCCATCCACGGTGCTCAAAAAGCCAAGCAGAAAAACACTCCGCTTGCCTCTGGGACTTGCCTTGCAGCCGCCTCGCCAGCTCCCGGGTGAAGAGCACATTGGCCAATTTGCTGTGACAGTAGGCCAGGCCACGATTGTAGCTCTTCTCACCGTGGAGGTCGTGGAAGCGGATTCGGCCTCCATGATGAGCCAGCGAGGACACGTTCACGATGCGGGCTGGGGCAGACTGCTTCAGACGCTCCAGCAACAGGAAAGTCAAGAGAAAATGACCTACAGGTGAGACAAAAGGTCATCCTTATATGAATGGTTCCCCTGCTTGCTTATGTGTCTCACTGCTGTCCTCATTTCAAGTCCAGGAAAAAGAAACCCCCCTTCAATTAATCACTAAACTTTCTTGGGGCCTTGCAAGTTTTTCTCTTCATCTTCAGAAAGCTGGAGGTGTCATCCATTTCAAAATGTCCCAAGTAACAAGTACAGATACTTAAACTGGATCCATGAAAAGCAAATACACTGCATTGCATCTCCAGAACTCTTAACTCTGGCCTTCCATCCTCACCTAGGAAGGAAGGATGAGAAAGAGAAAATCTAAAAGCAGGATTTTCCTTTGGCATTTTGGTGTTGGAAGACAATGCTCTTTTAGGTCCTTCCCAACCCAAACCATTCTATGATTCTACATTGAGTGCTAACATGATTCCACTGGCCTTACCAAGATGATTGACTCCCAGATGCATCTCAAAGCCATCAGCAGTCTTGGAATAAGGACATAACATTACCCCAGCATTATTAATGAGAATATGGAGTTCCTTCTCCTCTGCAAGAAACAACAGACATCCTTAAACAGGGAAACAGAGAATGAAGACAGACAAGAAGGTAGCACAAGTCAGTCAAAAAACCTCTTGCTGTCTGAGTTGCAGCCACATCGCCATAAAAAAGGGTAAGTCTTCTACCACAAACTATCTTGTGGCCCCTGACCTGCCTCTGCTGTGAATCACAGTACCCAACATGGTACAGAGATACACAGGGCAGGGATTTGGTAAAATATTCTCACTGAAAAGAAGGATCTAGAGACTGTACCTCCTAGAAATTCCTCAGCAAATTCCCGAATGGACTTTGTATCAGCCAGGTCCAGCTTTTTCACAATGACTTGCTGGTTCCCTGTCTCAGCTCTGATTTCACCGGCTGCAGCTTCTGCCTTTGCTGTGTCTCTGCAAGCAATAATCACCCTTGCACCTGCAAGGAGGGGAGGGGAAAACAGCAAGAACAGAAACAGATCAGTGGAGCACAGTGGATGATCAAGGCTACAAGAAGCAGGCTGACTACACACAGTGATTACAACAATATATTGTTTCTTCGCAGAACTGGCTTTAGGCTTTAGTCAGGGGAGCAGGTGGAAAGGGCAGAGCATTTCCTACTATATTGTGAAGTACTATTTGGCCAAAGGATGCTTTCAGACCAAGAAAACACATATCTGAAGTGCCTCTGTCCAGGTTTTCCCAGGTCAGAAGTCTATACAACACTGCTATGATAGGGTTATAGCTGCCTCTATAATGGGAACATCAAGCCGGGGCGCCTAAAGGTACTTGGATACCAGTGTAGTTTCTAAACGGATTGTGAACAGGTCATTTAATCTTCTTACCAGTTACCCAAAACACCAAATTAGCTTGAAACATGAATAACTAAAGAAGACAGTAGGGGACCTACAGTATTTCCCAGCTCCATACAAGCAGGACCCAGTGATACTAGGAATTGCCCCAGTCCTCTCAAACCAGTTGCAGTGTAGAGCATTTCTATGTACCCAAGGCATATTTTTGGAGTTCAAGCAATGAAACCAGTTAAGGAACTGGCGACTTGCACTGCAGTGGTTACAGCCTCTCGAGGAGCAACACCTGGGCTCATCTGCAATAACTCAGGAACCCAATTCACTTCAATATAAGCATGAAACACTCCTCTCTTAGGTTCAGAAAAGGGACACACAGGCACGGCCGGTTCCAGCCGCACAGGAATGCCTACTGGTGAGGACTGTGACTTGCCTCTCCGTGCGAGGTCTCTGGCAGTCTCCTTCCCGATGCCTGTGTTTGCCCCTGTGATTATCACCACTTTCCCCTCCAGCTTTGCCGTCGACTTACACCGTCCTCCAGCGACATACCTCCTGCAAGAGGGGATGGCACGGGTCATCTCAGACCCCTTAGGGGGCTCGGGCCGGGGCTGAGCGTCCAAAGCCGCGGCGTTCGCCTTAACACTCGGGCTAACCGCTACGCCCTGGGCCCCGAACAGTTCACAGACATCGTCACCCGCAGCAGCCGGTCACGACCATGTCGTGACCGGGGCACCGGGAACGCGCCCCCAAATCCCCCGCGCCTTGCTGAGCCAGGCCCCGCCCCCGGCCCCGCCCCGCCGTGCGTCAAGTGGGGCCACGGCTCCCATTGGCTGCGGCCGCGCGCTCCGGAGTAGTTTGTCCAATGGGCTGCATCGCCGCGCCCTGAGGTGAACACGGGCCCCACCCCGCCCCCCCCGCTCCTGCCCGAGCGCCGCCGGTGCCGGGGCAGGGACAGAGCCCGGGACAGCGCCGGGACCCGCCAGCTTGGTCCGGGACCTGCCAGCTTGGTCCGGTCCCTGGAGCGCCACTGCTCCGGGCTGAGAGCCGCCGGGGCAGGGACAGAGCCGGGACCTGCCAGCTGGGTCCGGCCCCGGCAGCGCCACAGCTCCGGCCAAAGCGCGCCAGTGGCACCGGGGTGCGGGAAGCCTGAACGCCTCCCGAGCCCAGCGCGGGCTGGAGAGCGCGGTTCCCGCTGTGGCGCTCCCGCCACACGCACACACGGGCGGGCACACGGCCCCGAGACGCGGCTCCGCGCCCTCCGCTGCCCTGCGGGGCCCAGCCTATGCAAAGGGCCGGGGCCGCGCTCGGTAAGACGCACCTGATGTAGGGCGCTGCTACGAAAAGGAGGACGGGCACGGAGACGGCGGCGCCGAGCGCGGCTTCCCAGCAGTAGAGCATCCCTGCTGCCGATACCCGCGCTCTGCCGGCGCTGCGCTGCGGAGACCCCGCCCCGCCCGCGTCTGTTCGGGCCACGCCCGGGGCTGCTCGGGCCACGCCCCCTCCACTCGGGCCCCGCCTCCAGCGGCACACGGAGCAGTCGCGGCCGCGCCAGCTGATCCCGAGTCCTCCGGCGCCGGACACCCGGCGGGCCCCGCTCCCTGCCTCGGGAGTGCTCTGCCGGCAGTGCCTGCGGGCCCTGGGAGGCAGGCCGGCTTCACGCCACCAGCCCGCTGCTTCTCACCCCGGGCAGAGCGCGACTCCGACACGCCGGACATCTCGCAGCCGCCGCCGTGCTCGCGCCCCGCAGCCAACAAGCCGCGAAACGGCGACAGCGCGGCGGCGGCTGTGTGCGGTGGCGCTCGGAACACTCGTCCCCAACCCGCGGGGGGTTTGTGCCCCCGCCCCGGGCACGGCGCTCCCGTCCCCGGCCCAGTTGTCCCGCCCCCGGCCCGGCGCTGGTGGCGGCGCACGAGCGCCCCCACGCGGCCCCGCAGTGCAGGTCCCGGCAGGCAGCGCGCGGCGCGGCCCCGGCGGCGGAACCGAGCGCGGTCATGGCGGGCCGGGGGGCCGCGTCCTCGGAGCACCTGGAGCGGCTGCACGACATCTTCCGCGGGCTGCACGGGCACCTGCGCGGCGTCCCCGAGCGGCTGCGGGGCAGCGCGGCGGGTGAGGCGGCGGGGGGCCGGGGAGAGGGCACGGGCGGGGCTGTCCCGGGAGCGGGGCCGTGTCAGCGCTGTGCGGGTGCTGCTCATCAGACAGACGTGTCTGTACCGGCGGCAGGGCCGAGTCCCTCCCAGACACCGCGTGCTGTGCGGGGGATTTGCCCTTGTGGGCGTTCGGACGGCGCTGCCGGGAGGGGCCGGGCCCTGCCCCGTCCGGCCCCGCCATGCCCGGGGTGGCCGCGGCCGGGCCGGCCGCTCTGCGGGTGTGTGGCTGCACCGCCCGGGGCGGCTCCTGCGCTGGCAGATCCCAACCCCACGGCCGCGCTGGGCTCACAGCGGCACCTCTGAGGCGATGTTACTATTTGGATATTTTTTCGTCCTGTTTCTGGTTGAGCTGGAGTTAAGCAGCCTGAAGAGACTCAGGGGTGACCTCATCAGTCTGTACAACTCCCCGAAAGGGTGGCCAGGTGGGTTCGGCCCCTTCTCCCAGGTGACAAGCGGCAGGACAAGAGAACATGTCCTGAAGCTGCACCAGGGCAGGGTTAGCTTGAACTTCAGCAGGAATTTCTTCACGGGAGTGACTAGATATTGGAATGGGCTGCCCAGGGAGGTGTTTAAGACTGAACGTGGCACTTAGTTGACGTGATGGTGTTTGGTCACAGATTGGACTCAGTGATCTCAGAGGTCTTTTCCAGCTTACTGGTTCTGTAACAACTGCAGTGCTTTGGGGAAGTTAGTTTTCCATCTCCCCCTCCTTTTTTTTTCTGTCTAAGTGTATGTATTTGGCTCATGTTTAAAATTAAAATTACCACAACTGCCTACAAGTATCTGTAGACTTATTGAAGAAGTTTTGCATTTTAAATAGCTGTTTTAAAGGTCTGGTTTGTGCACTACCTACCCACAAAATAGAAAAAAACTGTCTGTCTAGACATACAAAGTGGTATTGGAAGCACAACCTGATTTTACAGGTATACTTTATACCACACCAGTGAGTAAAATGCTGTGGCAGAAGACAAGGCTTTGTGCTTCTAATTCAGCTCTTGATAGCTGGCAGCGCCCTGAGAACCTGGAAGGGAAGTGATCTGACAAGGAGAATTTTGCCAGTGTTACCGAATGGCTCTGGTTTAAACCCTTCCTATGAGAGAGACAATACCGGCTGTCAGGAGCTGCTGCAGCTCAGCGGGTGGGGGCTGTCATCCACATTCTGCAGTAGTCTTCATTATCAATTTTAGGTAAAATCATAAAAGTGGTTTGTTCAGAATATACCAGTCTATGCTAGGCTATGAAGAGCTGAATGTTCTGTTTCTTACCTGGCTTTCTGTTTAATAATGAGTTAAATTCAGGGTCACAGTGCTTGTCATCAGCATTTCCAGAAAGTTTGGTGCAAGAAAGGTGTTCAAACCCACAAATGACAGCTTTCAAAGCTGATTTAATTTCACCAGCGGCCAACAAGGATAAAAAGAATAAAAGAGGAAATACCCTTTCTGACAGAAATCCTTACTTCCCTGTAGGAAGGGGAGGGGTCAGTTTATTGGTGAAGTAAAACTTTGTCAGGTCCTCCTCGAAACTGGGGTAGTCTTGAGCAATGAATTCTGAGCCATTGGCTTAAGTGGAGTATTTACAGGCAACAGATTTTGTAATGCTTTTTGTTGTAATCTTTTTTTTCCAACTGATTGCAAGTAATTGCAACCTGAATTATTAGACATGCTAAGGAATTTTAATATGACTGTTCTACTCTTTTTAAATGTATTCCTGCAAAAATCCTGATGATATTTTTTGGAAGTGTTTCTAAATGAGTTTTAAGACAACTCAGGAATTTTTCTGTCTGGTGGAGGCATTCCTGTCTCCTCATGTGTTTAGTTTGCCTCTTGTACTTACGGAAGGGAAGTATATCTTTAATTTTTGAGTTATCTGATCCTGAAGTATTCAGGAGGTGATAAAAGATATTGGAATACCCTTTTCAGGTGACTGACACACTCCAAAACTTGAGGGAAGACAGTCTGTAGTCCTTGGGATATATTTGAGGGTCACAGGTTTGGAAATGCTGTTTCACTATATATAAACAAAATTAAAAATTTCTAACTCTAGAAAATCTTTTTTTTCTTTCCAAATTTGTAAGAAGGCATTTTGAACAGCCTGGATCATTGCAAATACAGATGTTCTCCTCTACATTAATTCAGTTAGTTCTACTTTACAACTGGGTCTGTTTCTAACTGATTGGAAATAAATGGGTTAAACGTTGCTGTGGCAAAGGTACTTTTGCTGCATTTTAGGAGTTGTGCCCATGTGCTTTGAGTCACAGTTCAGTGTGGAGTGATGGGAACTGAACTGCCGAGTGTGTTCCAGCATTTCTGTACCCTGGACAGATCCAGTGGAATGCTTTCAAGCCACGTTGCCAGATTTATTGTTGGCTTATGGACAAAAAAGTCTCCAGCTGCTGCTACTTGGCACTTACCTAAAGCACTCAGTGATTCTGTGCCTTTTGGAAGCTGGTATTTCTTTGGCTGCATGTTGATGAGTGGAACATCTTCTTAATCTGTGCAGGGGACACGAAGCAGGGAGATGCCACTTTTCCAGTTCTGTGCCAGGTTTCCATAAGTTTGAGACAGCAGTGGGTTTAAGAGGGCACTGCTTAAATCAGATTAGTGAAATGAGCTGTACAAAACAAATCATTAACTTATGAAGGCTGTTTGCCTGCAGTTCATGTCCATGATTTCACTTGCAACCCAGCTACACAAACAAGGGCATCAGCACCACTGTACAGGGTGGCAAATCCCAGGAGAAGTTGAGGAGAGTGCATTTAGGAACTTCATATGTCAGCATTTCCTCCTGAATAAACTGGGATGCATTTCCTGGTACCAGCTGATGTCTTGATGTAGCTTAGTCTGTAATAATTCCACATGATAAGGGAAAGCATAATTTCTTCTCAGATGGTTTTTGTTTAGTCTTAAGTTCTCTACAGTTCAGATTCTGGGGCTTAATATGAATTTGAAGTGAGAAGGAAAGCCTACAGCTTATGCATGTTGTGTATGTGGCAGAAGATGTATAATGTTCTGATCACTTCCAATTTTTTCTGATTTTCTGTTGAGAGCTCAGTGGTTTAAAAGCTGCTTCTTTTGCAGAGGACTGTGTTTACCAAAAAGTATCATCAAGTAGAGTTTTTACTGCAACAATGTTTTTATAATGTTGTATTTAATTGTGTCTTTAATCAAATTAGAGGAGTTTTACCAAAAAGTCTACATTTTTTGCTACCCAAAACTTTATTCAAGACTGAATTACACTCTTCTGAGAGAGATGAGTTAGGCTAGGTGGATATTTATCAGAAATCTGATAAAATTTGGTTTCTCTTGCATTACTCTACAAGAATCCTCTGGTGTTCATCTTCAGTTCTTTGGCAAAAGCTTACAGAACTTGTGTTTTGGCTCCACTGAGATAAGGGAAGTTTCAGATTTATATTTCATTGATTGTGGATGTTAGAGAGCTATGATAGTTTTTTAATACATGAAAAATACATGCCTTAAAGTTTTGTTTAAAAATAGAGTAACAGCAGTGAAACTTTGGTCTCCAAAGCCAGAGGTACACAGACCTCAGTAAATGGCCATCTCAAACAACTAAAATGCATAGTTTTGTTGGCCGATGCAAACAACTGATGTCCTTCCAGAAGAAGGAGGCCTTTGGGCTTTAATCCATGAACATGAGGTGGTGTCTTGATGGCATATTTTATCTTACAGAACTCGAATGTTTACCCAACGTACCCGGGTACCTTATGACCACAAGAATGCCGAGTGCTGGATCTGCCGGGAACTTCAGGCTCACTTGGAAATGTGGATTGACTTGATGTTCTGTTCAAATCCAAATTAGAGTTTCAGCCTTCAGTAATCTTGTCAAAGATTTGCAAAAAATATTTACAAGCTGTTTACCACGCAATTCTGTCAGGGGACATCAGAGGACTGTATATCAGGAAAATATTTCAGATTTGGAAAATTACTTCTTTTGTCCACTAGAGGTAGTGGCCAGCATTTGGAATTGTGGTTTCTGCTCTCTTGTCCCACTCCCTTCTGAAAAGTTGTCATAAGAACAGGCTGTTCCTGTTTGAGTTCAATTTTGACCTGGTATCTCTGTAATCAGCCGTCTGTGGCAGCTCCTTGTTGATGGATTGAGTTGGGGTTTGTTGTCATTTCTCTGTAGTTTGGCTGACATGCTTTTTCTTTCACAGAGGAGAAGAAAAAACTGGTTCGAGAATTTGATGAGAAACAGCGTGAAGCCAATGAGACAGTAAGTGCAAGGCTGGGCTTCTGGCCTTCCTGACAGCTGAAATATTGCTGCTTTGGAAAGGACAGGACTTCCAAATGTTACTTCTTTATGGATCCTATTCTGATAAGCAGATGTTTCATTTTTTAATGTCTGATTAATTGCTCTGATAGGTGTCTGTGGTCTCCAAGAAGACTGTTGTGTATATCTATATAGATATTTAAATATGACAAATATTCTTATGTGGATTTTGAGAGGTTTTTGAGTGTTTGGTTTTGATACTGCCTTTGTGAGTTTTGAGTATTAGCTGCTGCTAAGAATAGATCTGGTGCTTTAAAAACTAAGCATCCTTTCTTTTGTTAAAGCTGCGGGAAATGGAGGAAGAACTGAAATACGCTCCTCTGCCTTTCCGCAACCAGATGATGAGCAAAATCCGAGCGTACAAAAGAGACCTGTCCATGTTCCAGAGAGAGATGAGAAGCACGGATTTGGGATTGGGCCATGGAAGTCAAGGCGATATAAAATATGGAATCTTCTCCACAGAAAATGAACAGAGTGTGAGGATTAGATGTAAAATTTATTTAACTTTGCTGTGATTGTTTAAAACCAATATTGTAGATGTATTGTTACAGTGTTTCTAGTTTAAACCCCTTCCCTGCTTTTAAAAACACTCTGAATATATCTCTGTATGTAACATGAGCATCTCAGGGAGGAGAAAGAACACTTGGAACTCAGAGGGGAGTTTCTCTCTTCTAAAACAAAAATAGGAGTATAATGAAAATGGAGTTTCATGAAAGCCATGTTAGTAACTCGCACAACATCCTGTAACTGAAATGCTTCTTTTAATCATCCCCTACAGAAGTGAAAATATAAAAGAGATGCTACTGACTGAAAAAAATTGTTAACTAGTTTTAATCTCCACAACTAGCAAAGTGTGAAACATGCATTGTACAAGTTATTTGGTAGACTTCTCTTTTAAACAATGTCAGTGTAAATAATTTCAAGAAAATGTAAGAACTCTTGATCCTCTAGCACTTTGTTCACT
The DNA here is from genome assembly GCF_047495875.1 of Pithys albifrons albifrons. Classification (NCBI taxonomy): domain Eukaryota; kingdom Metazoa; phylum Chordata; class Aves; order Passeriformes; family Thamnophilidae; genus Pithys; species Pithys albifrons. Next base: position 34,409,485 of record NC_092463.1, read on the forward strand.
ATGGTTTTGCTGCTACCAAGAAATACACCAGTATCTTTGTTTACCAGATATGCTTAGAGATCTCTGAGCTAGTGAGACTGAATCTCCCCATTATTTTCACAGTGCCGTGATCTATACAGAAAGTTCATGGAAGGGGGCTTTTTGTTTGTTTGCCTTAGATAAGGAAGGTTTGAAGGAGGCTCTTTCCTTAGTATTTCCTTCTGTGGTGGCTTGGGAAATTTTCTGCATTTTATTCCTTGCACCTGAATCCTCCAAAACCTGAGAGCAGGGTGGTAGATAGAATTTCTGAAGCTTAAGAAAGTACTTTATTTTGAGCTACTTTTGCTCCCAAGGTCAGCAAACATTCCTTATCCTCTAGCCCAACCTATTGGCATAAAAAGAAGATCTTTGTAACTTAGCAGTCCATCTGTTAGTGCTGTTTGTTCCTAATCCTTTTGACTGTAAACCCTTAAGTGATGTCCTTGGCAACCACTGTGAATTCACAAAGAAGGCCAAATTTAGATATGAATGGAAGGAGAAATGAGCATCTGGAAAGGAAAATATTTTCTTTGATGGAAAAGTAAATTGATGCAAAGGCAGTTTTTTGTAACTATTTTAACTCTTTAGAAGTATATTCTTTTTTGAGATTTAAACCAGATTTGGCCATAGTCTTACCATGTCAACAAGGCTCTGTCAAAATTAACTGGGCTACATCAGTTAACATCTTAGCAGCATGTACAGCCAATACAAATGTATGGCCTATGGAGTCACATCCTCACTTCTTAATATGTCAGAAGTCTAATACTTGTCTTTGTGCTTAATAGTTAATGGTATGTTCTTTTTCAGACGAATCTGCAGTCACAGAGGGTGCTGCTTCTGCAGGGCACAGACAGCCTGACCCGAGCCAGTCAGAGCATTGAGCGCTCGCACCGAATCGCTGCAGAAACTGACCAGATTGGCACTGACATCATCGAAGAACTCGGGGAGCAGCGGGAGCAGCTGGAACGCACCAAGAGCAGAGTAAGGAGGGACACTGGGGCATTGCTCTGAAACAACCTGTTAGCTTAGTGGGAGCTGTATGCCAGTAATGACTCTGAGACACCCCCCTAGACACAGTAATCCAACTGGATGCTTCTGCAGACCAAATGCACACTGCCACATCTCTGTGCTGTCCTCATTAAAAGGAAAATAATTACTGTAGAAGGGCTCAAAGCATGGTGGTCAAATGTCTGCTGCTGTGCCTGTGCACGATTAGATACTAGACCTATAAACCTGCTAAAAAAATAACATTACTGAAAATGCTACAGATTAAAAAATTGCTAAGGAGTTGCCCACCACTAGATTACTAATAAATTTTAGATTTGGTAAGTATATTTTTGTAATTTAATGAAATTCAGTAGAAGCATAATTACGTGTGTACTGTCCTTCCAGTATTTGTAGAGAGGGAGAAAGTGGTGTCAGATAAGATGCCTCTTCCTCATCCTTGACTTGAGAAACTCTGCTTCTACTATGAAAGTTTCAAAAACTAGTTCACTGGCTTTGTTTACATATGTATGCAAAACTGAGAATTTGATTTTTGAAGTAACAAGCTGATGAGATTTTCTGTGTGTACAAGGGATCCTCAGCTTTTAGCTGAGTGACTTGAAGGGGGATGCTGAGTTTGGCAAGTAAACATACTCAGCCAAAACAAAAAGCATACACATTTTTTAGGAAGTTGTGTCTGCTCATTGCAACAAAGCCTGTGGCTTTTTAATTTAAGTAGTTCTATAATTTCAGTCAGAATTTGATTTGTCCTGTTCCCAAATTTGGATTGGAGAGCAGGAAAGGAAATGGATCTTAACATTTGTAGGTATAGTTTTTGTCCTTTTTCTAGCAAAAAATGTTACAGTGCTTCATGTCTCAGTCTATCAACAGAGTGTTCATCACTAAACGGTCTGTGATTTCTATTGTGACCCTTTTAGGCAATGTATTGCTGAACTGTGGGAACCACACGTTCCAGCTGAAAGGAGACTTTCTTCTTGCTTGGTCTTTTTTAGTGAAGATTGGAAATCTACTAAGCTCTGCATGGACTCAGTAGTTTTCTTTCCAACTTCATCCAGCCCATCTCAGTGCAAAGTGTCACACAAGGCAGGACTAGTTTTGCAGCTGAGGGCAATAGTTCAAATGACAGAGGATTGTGCAGGCTGTGATGTGTCTGTGATGGAAGTGACCTGGCTTATCTGTCACTTGCATAGAATGTTTGGAAATGAAATAGTGAAATCTTACCTGGAAACCAGTGGCATACATCATGAAACCTGCCTGTGTCTGTGAGGCAACACCTTTTTTATTTGTCTTCAACCTCACTTAATTACATGCTTCTGAAAGAGAGCTGTATTTCAGTGTTGTATATTGAAAAAGCTACTAAATTTGTACATTCCCAATTATAAGCCTGGATTTATTAGCACAGATAGATTTTTCCTTTAAGGTTTAAATTTTTGAGATTTTAATAAACAAATGGAAAATGGTTAATAAACAATTAATGTAGAATTATTTTAGTATACTTTTAATGTAATAAGAACCTTGCATTTTTGCTTAACTTGCTGAGAATTTTCTAACTTTTAGATAAGGGATAAGCTTTAGCAAGGAAAGAGACTGGGAAAAGAAGGTAACTTTTGCAAGTAGATAGGATGTATCTCTTCAAACTGACAAGTAACCAATCAGTATTTGACATTCAAGGCTGGGAAGTAATTCATCCAGGATGAAGAGGATTCATTGTACAAAGGATTTTTATGGACTTGAAACAAAGGACTTACATTGTGAGGAGGTGTGGAAAGGCAGGATTTAACATGAATGTGTAATGACCTTTGAAAATACAAGGGGTTTGCTTTTGTAATTTCATCAAAAGTACTTATGGAGGATTATCCCCAGTACTTTTCCAGTGCTCAATACAAAGGAATGTGACTTAACATTGATCAACTTCTATGTTAAGTGCATTTCTTTGAGTCATTACTACTCCCTGACATCCGATCCCGTCAAATATGGGAAGCTAAGCAGGGTCAGCCCCAGTCAGTACTTGGATGAGAGACCTCCTGGGAAATGCCGGGGGCTGTAGGTTCTAGTCCTGAGGACTTCACTGTCACCGTCCAAGCTCGCTCGGCCGTAGCAGATGAACCTCAGGAGTTAAAGGGTGGGGCCAGTTCTGCGCATGCTGTGCCTCACCTAAAAAATCCACTGCGCAGGCTGGAAGGGCACACCCACGTGGGGAGAGCCCTTCCCAAAGCTTCATTCGCAAAGCCGAGACACACACTTAAGAGCTGACTGGATATACTAGGTAGTTGATTACTGAACATTACAAAGCTGAAACAAAGCTGTCAACACAACATAGTTCTTTCCTTGCAAGAAATTGAATGGTATTCTAAGTAGTTTGGTATGAACTGGGAAGGAGCATGTGAGTGTAAGTTTCTTCTGGTGTCAACAACTAGAAAAATGAAATGAAACTTAATGAAAGGAGCTAATACCAACTTTCTGATATTTGTAGATTAACTAAAGGGGCTGAAAGTGGTCCTCAATTGCATATCTTTGTATGTATCTAAAGGAAAGTATACAGAAAAGTCTTATTTTCTCCCTAGAAAAGAGGCAATGCTTCCAGGTGGTATTGTGTGTAGAAAGAAATATTGTCTCTGAATTTTGCGAGTATGTAGTTATCCTTGGTCCCATTATTAATTTCAGCATTTCAACACCAGCTGCATTCAGGGGCATCTTTAGAGAGTTGGTGTGTGCTTGTTCAGCTGATTTGTGTCCTGTTAAGTAACTTCTGTCTCTTCTCAGTTGGTGAATACAAGTGAGAACTTGAGCAAGAGTCGCAAGATTCTACGTGCAATGTCCAGGAGGTGAGTGGTGTGACTGACAGAAGCTTGGAGCATTGTTGCCTGCTGGTTCTAGGGAGAAAAGTGACTCACTTGGAACCACAGGGAGGTTTTAGGGAATGTGTAAACATGTGTGCCCACATGCAGATGCTAATTTGTGTGGTTTTATCCCTGGTAATCACTTAATGGAGTACAGGCAGTTGAGCACTACTGAATTTGTGCTGCTCAGTCAGGATAATGTGGGATCTTTAACCATCCAAACTGTGGTGAGGATATAAGAAGTTACAGTGAATTGCTAATGATGACTTTAGCTGCAACTTCTGCTTACTCAAGTTGGAAGAAGTTGTGCCATGAATCACTGCAGCATTGAGCAAGTTAGATGTCTGTGACAGGCAAATCTGCTTAGCCTACAGCACTGCCCTGGAGTAGTTGGGCTATTCTATGAGACACTCTGAGCCTCATCATATACTATTTTGATGATTGAAGCCTTGGATGGTTAAGTGGATTTGCAGTTTCTTAACTACATGGTTTAGTTTGCCTTAAAAAATAGTTCATGGATTGAATTTCCAGTAGGTACTTATCCCCTAACCTGGCTTCCTTTATAGCCATTCCTGAAGGAAGTTATAACTGTATAATTTTCAAAAGTAAAAGCACATTATTGAGATGTTAATTTTACTTCAAACACATAGTTCCAAGGAAAAGCACCACAATGAGGGGTTTAGCATTTAAGTGACAGTAAAGGATTTAGCATTTAAGTGACATTAAGGACTTCAAGTGTTGTTTTCCTCTTTGCTTACCTTGAGGGAGTGGGCACATGTAGAAGAGCAGTGATCTGCCTTTTGTGGGGCAGGGGCCAAGGGCCAGAACTGCTACTGTTGAAACAGAAGTTTTAAAGAGAATTTCCAAGAAACATGAGTAGTAAATTGCTGTTTGTCCCCTTCTTCTTGCTCAGAGCTATTTCAAAACCTTTGTGGTCTAGCTGTAACAGGGAGTATACTTAGAGAAGGAAATGGTGATTTAGATGTAGAATCTGCATTCATAAACAAGGGGGGGGAAGTCTGTCTTGGATTTTTATTTTTTTTCTTCTTTTTTAACTCCAGAGTAACCACTAATAAGTTGTTGCTGTCAATTATCATCATCCTGGAACTGGCCATCCTAGGAGGTGTGGTCTACTACAGGTTTTTCCGCAGATGAATCTTCATGATGGAAATGAGCTTTTCTACTTTTCCTGTTGAGGACTGTCCAAGGATTGAACTGAATTGTGAGACAGCACATTCACCTGAAACTGTACTGACACTAGAAAGACAGAATGGGAGTAAAAGGAAAATGCAGAGACAGACTTGAACTACTGGTAAGATTTACTAAGAAGGTAATAAATATTTTATTGTCTCATTTTGTATATACTTAACTAAAGGAATAAATCTTGATATGTAATAAAGTAGCCACCCATCACTGGAAAAGCTAGTTTATTTAAAAATTGAGAATTTAACAGTATTTGCCAAGTATTGACAATCTATCCACTCAAGTGCCTCAGCAGAGCTCTGTAATGTCCAATACACCCAAGGCTATGGGTTCTTAAATCCTCACTTGCTCTTCACTGTCAGATTCATCTGGAGAACTGGGTGTTGGGAGTCCATCAAAAGCAGTGTGTGCTCCTTCCCTTGTCTGCCCAAAGCACGTTGCTATCACATCGACTGCAAGACTAGCAGTTGCCTTCACTGCTTCTTGAGAAGCTCCAAGCAATGGATTGACTTCAACCATGTCTACAGCTGAAAGCATTCCTGTAAAAGTGATTCACAGCTTTGTTACTCTGACAGAGGGTACATCCTCCCACAAGGTTTCTTTAGTAGCTTTTTATCCATTGCAGCAAGTCTGGTACTTGGGCTTGTGTCCCACTCTACCCCTTGGACAAGTAAGATTGGCTCTCAAGGAAGGGATGAGGTTCTCAGATGCAAGTTTGTGTTTTTAACTTAGTTCTTTCTTACATCACCACTACCTCATCCATTCATGCTTTTAGTATTCAGGAAAAATAAGTCTGATGTTCCATACACACTTATGAGAGGAATGTTTTCTAATCTTGTTTTCTCCCAGTCCAAAACTGAGGGGATATAAAATGGTGTCACCTAGTATTCTATTGCCATCCTATTCATGATTCTATTGACCATATTGTGATTGGGATTTTTCCTTCTTTTACTGCAAATAACATTGTTTAAACACATTAAATAAAACCTTCATGGCATTAAGATGAAAAGTCCTCATATATTGAGTCAACTGCAGTATATTTTGTGAAAGTTTGATTTGTTAGCCTTGAATCCTAGAATGCCACTTCAGCCTGTTTAAAATGGTTTGCACCCATTATTCTGGATGCACATTTTTACATCTCAGCTCCCACGTTTAGGATTAGGGAACAGTGTTACACATTTTTGACATTAGCTGTTAACTTACTGTGTATTTTATTTCTGTTTTCTAAGTTGAAGTTGATGGTTAAGCTGCTTCCTACACCAAGGGTATTGCCCAACCACAGGACTTCTTTTTCCCTTACTGAAGGTTGGATTGGGTTTATTTAAACTCATCTAGTTGTGCAGGCAAAACATAACCAGCATGAGCTCTGTGTAGTTTGCCCTGTCCTTGCTTAGCCCCGTACTGCTGGTCAGCTCCTACCTGTGTTGTGTATTTCCTCTGCGATGTACATGCCTTCTCTGTAAGTTAATCCACCTAGAACAGGAGTCCCTGTTGCTGGAGCCAGCGAGGGATCAAAAGCATCGATGTCAAAACTCAGGTGAATTGGTCTTTGTCTCCTAAGACAGAATAAAACAAGAAAAGCAATCTTAGAATCTTAAACTTTTTCTACATACATTTCTTACTGTTCAGGCTGATCAGCAAAGTAGCATCAAGCTTTGTCATACTAAATGCTTCCCCTGTGCCCCATGCCATGTCTCATATGCATTTAGAAGGATTTTTTAATATCTTTGGACTCAAACATCTCTTAGCTCAGAACTTTCCCCAGTACACATTGGGAGAGTTTGTCTTTCTAGCTTCACTGAGCATCTGCTCAGGTGTGCTTTCATTGAAGAAAAGTACTACTTTAGTTCTAACCATTTTATCTCGTGTTTGTCATCTTAGTTGGAAAAATGTAGAGAAATGTATGATACAATCCAGCCTTTTATCCTTTTGTACAGAAAGCCAGGGTGAAAGGCTGAAACACTGATGTGTATGGCATCTAGGATGGAGGAAGCACCAAGCCTGAAGATTTCATGGACAGCTCAGCAAGATGAGCATTTCTCAGGTCAATAGTTGAAGGTTGCTTCCAAACTATACCATGTAGCCTAGTTGATAAAGAAATAAAGGGTAATCTCAAACCAAAAATCTTAGTTACTTACTGTATCATGTCTGCCAACCAATGACAGTGTAATAAATTGGACACTGCTTGTCACTCACAAGTTATTTAAGTGGCAGAACTGCGTATTTCCAACCTACTGCAGATGCTTAGTAGGGAGAAGCATCTGGAGTAGCATCTTCTTTACTTGACACAGCTGCAGCCAGGAAGGATGAGCACATCTTTAGCAAACAGCAGCCTGCACCACAGGTCCCACCCTGTGGTGAGAGGTTACCCTTTCTGACTCTGCCCCCCACCCTGTGCCTAGACTAGCATGATTGTGTCCCTGAGCAGGTTCTCCAAACTCCAGCAAGGCAGTTGGAGCAGTAGTGAACTGCAGTAAGGGGGTGGTTACAGTGAACTTCAGCAGCTGCACTGAAAGCAGCAGCCACCTTCAGGACAGTGTGAGTGAGCACAGTCTAAGGAGGAAGCCATCAAATGCTTCCACCTCACGTACTAACAGCTGAATTCAAGTTACTGTCAAGTTGCTATAGGTATGTTTAAAAGTGAAATGGGTATCCTGGACTCTTGAGTTGATTCAAACATCTTATCAAACTGCAGAAAAATGCAGAATTCCTTAAAGAGAAGCAAATTGTATAAAACAGAGGCACAACTGTAGTGACTCCTGTAACCTGTTTCATAGCTTTTTGCCAAACACTGGAATGGTTCCAGTTCAAGATGAGGAAGTTGAGGACTAAAGTCAGTGCAAAGACTCTGCTATTTGCTGAACACTGTCACACTTCTGTACAGCTGCCTTACACCAAGTGACCTTCACTTAAATAACCTTCAGGGAAGTAAACGTTCAAAAGAGTAGTTTAAATCAGATAATAGTTTGTTACCTGCCCATCAGTTGTTCAAATGTTCTTTCCATAACTTTCCGAATTCCAAGGTGATCAATATCCCTCATGGAAAAATACTGGATGTCAAAGTTCTTCAAAATATAGCTGTTAAAATATTTTTTTAAAAACAACCATTACCAGTCTAAGTTTAAATCTAGCAGCCCTTGGAAACATGGTTTCAAGTTCATGACTTCAGCCTTTACAAAAACCCTTTAAACTAAACCAACTTACTATTCAGCAGGATCCACATCCCTCAAACCGATGTACACGATATCAGATGCTGAAAGACAGGGCTTTATCCAGGAAAATCCAGGAAGTTGTGGTACCTGAAAGCAAAGGTTTGGGTATTAGGTTAGTTTAATGACATATATAACAAAACTGTACTTAATGCTTCCCTGAAAACTTTGTATTTATCTGTAACATCCTCCCTCTGTCTAAACAGACAAACTTCATCACTTGAAAATTTGGCATTCTGATGTAATCAGTCCTTACCTTCATTCCTACCTTCAGCTCAGGTAAAGTGGTATGACTCTACCAGAGATGAATGTTAATGGTGAAGTTTTAAACTCTTTACATTTTCCATTTTGAAGAGGAAGAGGAATAAAAAGCCCAAATCCAGAAGCAGTAGGTAATTAACATCAGTGAGCAAGGGGGAAGGATAGGAAACTAAATACCCAGATGTAGATCACACACAGTGCATTTAATGGCAATGCTGTGTAACTCACCCAGTACACCATGTTTCAATGGAAGAATGAAAACTAAGGTACCTGTATCTTTTTAGGAGAACCACCAAAGTCATGGAAACTGTTCCAAAACCAGTGTTAAAGATGGACAAATTCAAAGGGAGAAGTTAATAAAAAGAGGGGGGAAAAAAAAAGAGCAGGACCAGAAGCTGGGCTCCACCGTGGGGTACATCCTACCAGTTTTTAATGTAGAACTGAAGAGAGTGGCTTGAGGACAGCAACTGAAAGATTATGAGATCACCATTTTTAGCTTCGGTGGTTAAGTAGTCATGGTATGCAATATAAAATCATTCAGTTAGTAATATCTACTAAGTTTAGGAGTGCTTTAACTCAAATTTCCCTTCTCCCAGCTCAGAAAATGGCTACAGCCAACACAGCTGTTAAGCAGCAAGGTGGCTTTGTTGCCCTCTTGTACTTCTCAATTTCTAATGGTATTCTAGTTACAATACTGGATTTGTTTTAAAGGCTAACACGCACATAGCTATATTTAACTACATTGGGACTAAATTAGCACCGATTATGAAAGTATTTGTTAGTGCAGGGCAATGACCTATGAATTAAGAAGAAGGATACATTAATTAGAGACAACTAGGAAAAATAATTGAGGTTTCAGAAATTAGTATCTGCAAAAAGCCATCACCCTACCACAAACTGAGCACAGTATTGATAATATTGTCAGATACTCTATAGTATCAATGATTCAGCAGATACAATACTGCCAATTTTAAGTGCATCTCTTTGTCTGTAAATAAATAAAATGGAATGCCTTAAATGCCTTTGGTAGGCTCTGTTTTTGCTTTCTTGCAATAGAAAAGCAGTTCCTGACAGTGAAGCCAAAGGTGCAGGCATTTTCATGGTAAGGTATCAGTAGCAGTTTGAGTTTGAATGGTTCCAGGAGCCCTCAGGCATTCAGGAAAGGAAGACAGGAAATTTTTTGTCCCATTATCGACTCAACTGCTTTACTGGGTGAGTGAGAGTGTGAGCCACATGCACTTGTGCACACACATAAGGGTTCATACCACAGAGTCAGACAGGTATTATTAGCCAGACAAAGTATTGGCAGACTACTGGCAAATTATTGGCCAGGCAAGCTGAGGCACATTCTGCTACTGCTGAACAGCTATTTAAAAATGTACTGTTGTAGAAACCTTGTGGTACCAGCAGGACATGTTGGTTTTCCTCCCTCTAGAAAGGAACACAACAGTGTAAGGAAATCTCCTGACTGAGTGCACATGCCTGTTTGTGTAGCTGCACACGCAGGTCAAGGGGCTTGTATCGGATGCTTCTGCACAGGCATCCTGACTGCTACAATTTAGGTGGGCTTGTCATGAGATCTCAGACACAGCACCAGGCTGTTTGCCTCTAAGCATAGCTCAGTCTTACTCTTTCCTTACTGCTGCTCCTGGCCAGAGGCCTGCTGGCAAGAGGCCTGCTCCCCGACTGACCCCAGAAAGCTCATGGTATTCTTTTAGCATGTCTGGGGGTAAAAAAAAAATCCTGCTTTTCTCTGCTGCTCAAGAACTGGAGCCCAGTTTAGAACAGTAGACCAAAGATCAGTAATGTTTACAATAAAGAAGCCAGTTTCTCCTCCTCTATCAGCTATCAGAGAATTTAGTTTTGTTTTGTTCTGTTCTCACAGTCATAAACTGTTCACCTTAATTGAGCTCTAAAACTCACAAAATTTTCTCTTGTTCTTCCATTCTCTCCTGCAAAGTGGGTATAGTTTCCAAAAAGGAAAAAAAAATCCTCTTAATTTAAGGTCAAGAAACTAGAAATATAGTAATTGTTTATATTAACCTTCTTATGTTCTGGGGGTATTCCAAAAAGCTCCATTAAATTTTGCATTACTTTGGGAATTCCAGCATGTTTGTAGAGACTACACAAGAGCTACTAGAAAGAGGAAAATATGTAAAAGCACCAAATTACTCTACTGAATTGTAGATGGAAATCATTTACAAGAACTCACAGGAGAAAAAGCAGAAGAGCTTTATCCTACAATGGCAGTACTGCCATGCTGAACAGGTACTAATGCAGCGCTGTCTTCAGTAGCCACAGGATTTCAAACATGCTTGATCTTGCTTGGCAGAGGGATACTTCCAGCAACACAGCACCACAAAATTTGTCAGAGAAAAGGGAAATTAACTAATAATTAGCAATGCGGAGTGCCAAAATATAAGTGGTCAGGTTTTCTGCAGCTCCAGCATTCATTCTCTGTGCAGTTGCTTATCCTGCTCCCACTTCAGCAGAAGCAGATTGCTGTATCTGAGCCCCTGCTGCAGAGGCCCCAGCTGTTCACTGCACAGGCTGCCCCTGCCATGTCTCCAGCAGGTGCTGCAGGTTCCTGTACAAAGCAATACAGTCAAGACAGAAAGGGTTCGTAGGCCTTATGTCAACCTACTGTTAAGCATCTCGACAGCAGCAAAAACAGGCCATCCACCTTCCATGTGTGCCAGTAAACAGCTTTTTTCGATAATTTGACCTACTTCCAAGACAAAGACTATCTCTAAAAGCACACTGTGAGCAGGTACAGCTGTAATATTTGCCAGTGGAGCCAACACCAGAGCAGCCAGTTAGGAGAGATCATGCAGGAGCAGCCCCTGTCAGGCCCCAAGGTTGTCAAAACACAGAAGAGCCAAACTAAGCAGAAGAGGCACGCAAGGTATACAGAAACAAGCTGTTCCTGGAGGTGAGCTCAGCATAGCTCCCACAGGCTGGGCTGGGGGGAGGGTCCTGCTCATTTGGTCACAGTGCTGCCATTGCCCAGCCTGGGCAACAACCCCACTCATTATGCAGAAGCAGCACCACAGTCATCTGCTACGAACAGCTGGGGTGAACTCTGGCCCCGTACAGCCCACAATGGTGCCAACGCAAAGGAAAGCCTTTTCTCATTCTAGTTTCTAAGTGTGTGTGTGTCTGTATTTACATGTGTGTGACACTTGTGTATGTGTGTGCATATATGTGCATACGTACACACAATAATACCTATTTTTTGTTGCTTCCAGAGATGGTCTGCATTTGCAGCAGGTAAGAAAGTATCTCACACCAGAGATGGTAAAATATTCTGAGGATGCCATGTAGGGTAAACTGTACAAACCATCAGGATACTTACCTTATCTTGAAGCTCTCTTAAGAGAAATGAGAGAGGTTGTCCATGGAGGCTTCCAGACTGAGTTGTGAGAGGCGTGTTGATATCAGCATGTGCATCCACCCAGATCACTCCCAGGTGCGGGCACTGTCGTGCATGGCCACTGACAGAACCAAGAGCCAAGCTGCAAGTACAGTAGCAAAGTCTTTAGTCACCATTTCTCCTTCAGAACAACTACAAGGACAATAGGAAGTCTCTGCAACTCCAATTAGCCATGTTGTCATGTTTCCATGCATCTGTGACAATAAAAGGTGCATCCCATACAAACTGCATGGCATGCCGCTCTCATGACTGCAGGAAACGCCAAGTAACTCTACAGAGTAGTTATATACTAGTAGTTATATACTAGTAGTTAGTTATATACTAGTAGTTAGTTATATACTAGTAGTTAGTTATATACTAGTAGTTAGTTATATACTAGTAGTTAGTTATATACTAGTAGTTAGTTATATACTAGTAGTTATATACTAGTAGTGACTGGTAAGACAGAGCTCTTGGCTGTCTCTGTTGTCACCCTTCTTAATTTTTACCTGCTTTATATCTAAATGATCTAGACAATCTAGTCTGCTATTCAGCCATTTTTTATTCTAGTCATGACACCTCCCCCCCAATTCAACCTTGTTCAACCAATTCCCAGACCAAAGGTTAATTAAAAAGAGGAAAAATATTCATGTTACAAGATCTATAACAAAATTGGCTGCGTGCAGGCATTACAAACCCATCAAAAGAGCTGATGGGCAAGAGACATGTCACTAAACATCCAGCAATAAGGAAATTGCAGCAGTTCCTGTGATGACACAAATTTTGCCAAACAGGAAAACCTCATTTGTATGTGTGCAGATCACTGACCAATCTGGAACTGAGCAGAATTGTCTTAGAAGGTCAGGTTTTTGTAACTGTCTTTTGTGTTCCACACTAAAAGCCTGTTCTGTGGTATTGCCAGTAAATCACCCCAAGCTGCAATCCTTTTTTAATTACATTCTTACACTCCAAATGCCAGCCTGCAGCATGAACCACTGGCAGTTTTCAGTTCAGCTCACCTGTGATCACCCCCTAGCGTCACACATCTGTGTCCAGCAGCTACTGCTCTGCTCACAGCATCAGCCAGTACCTGACTGGCCAAACCCACCGAGCGGGGATACAAAACCAGGTTGTTGTACAGTTCATCATTGGGAACTTGAGTGAAATCCAAATCTCCAAAGTCGTGCACTTGGCATCCTGGGAACACAGCAGCAAAAGGAGAAAGTGAGTTACTGAAGTTCCCAGAGAAATGTTCAAAATCAGAAAATCAGTTGAGAAAGTATGAAAGGAACAACAGGAAGGGAATGGATCCATTTGACTATTTGCATGCCTTTGCAAACTGTCATAGCTTCACAGATTAGAAGGCTTAAGACAACATTATCACTTTAATTTAGCAATCAGCTATGCCAATCATAAAAAGTCAATTATTTCTTGGCCATTCTTAACACAAAAAATTACAGTTTGAATTGTCATCTTCTTTCCCATTTAGATCATACACAGCCCTAAATGAGCTCAGTTGCTCAGAGATGCCTAGGACTACACCTTTCATAACAGTTATTTTCCATTTTCAAGACCCACAAAAATCCAGGCACAAAAGTACCAAGTTACCAATAATGTAATTTTCTTACAGTACTTCCAGGCAACTCCATGGAGGATGAACTAATGCTTTGTTAGGAGAACATGTCCACCTGTCCATTTTCTCAACTCAAGATATTCTAGAAGGCATTTCAATTCTGGGGTTTTGATTCTAACCCTCTTTGAAATCCTTTCATTGCCATTTACAACTTGATTGGCTCTTGAAGTCTGACAATATGCTGGGTGTAAGACTCAGCCTTTCCTCAGACTCTCAGTTTCAGGCAGGCCTCTCACTGCAGGCTCTGATGAGGGCAGTAAAGGCCCCAAGGCACTTACAGCTACACCAGCAGTGGCTTAATAAGTCCGGACCACCCTGAACACCAGTCACACCCACCCATTTGCTCCTCAATCACTGCTAGTCTGTTTGCAGTTCAAGGCATCCAGGCTGGAGCTTGACATTTTGCTTTTAGCCATCTTATGCCTAAGGAGGCAATTTGAGAAAAATGAAGGTAAGTAAATCAAGATGAAGAAGCAGCCTGCTCAGACTCTGGGTTCCTGCCTATTTCCCATGAAGAATTAGTCTGATGTCCAGAAAACTGGCTCTGTGAATTTGCCTGGTGGAAATAATGTAGAAATATTGAGAAAAACATTCCTCTCTTGTAATTTCAAAAGGAGTTTTGACTGGTGAAAAAAACAAAGGAACATTGAGTCACTTGTGCAGATTTGGTAGCTGGGAAATAGGCAAGGATACATTTTATATCAGGGACATAGGTGGGCATATGTGGGGTTATTTGCTAGGAGAGAACATGTCAGCTGAGCACAGCTGCTTGACAAAGGATTAAATAAATGTAGTCTTAGCACTCAGTGAGAAAACACATTATCTGCAGTGACTTAAAGCAGCAAGCAGGGCCATGACATACCACTCCCTAGTTTTCAAAAAAAGTGCTGTTGTGTTGCTTGCCTTTCCACCCTTAGGCAATTAACTAATAAGCCAGCATGACGAAGGCTCCCAAATTTTGAGCCCATTTTATCCAGCTTTTAATGTGCTTTCTGATCTCCATGTTACTACTACATTTTTTACCCTCTGTTTCGTTCTGCTGATGTGCAGAAGCAGAAAAGAGCTCCAAGATACTCAGTGAATGTCAAAAGTCTACTTTTTCTTTTTTGTGTCATGCTGCAAGGCAATACTTGTCCCATATCTGCACACTGCTCCATGTTTCAATATTACAAGGTTTGGGCAATAAGTTTTGGCAGTGACTTCAAGACATTGTATCATTCAAGAGGTATCAAGAACTTCTGGAGACACTTCTATACAAGTTACTAATAACTTTGATCTAGTACCTCTGACACCTGCAGGAATTAAGTCTGCAGATGGGAGCCATGGTTAGTGACCTACACATTGCAGGATAACACATTACATGATGTAATGGAATGGAGGCCATTTATGCTTTGTCCTCTCTTACATGACATACAAGCACATCACAGTATTGTTACCTTTTGAAGGATAAAAAGGAGTAAAAGGAGATTGTATTACAAAGCTCTGTCTTCAGAACAGTATAAAAACAAAGATCCAACCATGCCATCTTTCATTGCACTTTAAGGAATGGGTCAAAACTTTCAAGGTTATGCTCAAGGCAGGCCACACATAGCAGATTCTGCTTTACCCTGCCTTTCTCCCAGTTCCCATGGTAGGGCAAAAAGACTTGGTTTGACTTCAGACTAAAAGAAGCCATTCATTTCCTAGGACCACATCAGGTTCATACCCCTTAATATGTGGCTATGGTAGGTATAGATGGACAGACACTTTCAGGGTCCAAAATTCTGTGATCTTGTCCACTTTTTGAACATGTGGTGCTCTCATAGCTTCCTCTAATTACTTTTATAGAAAAGCCTAATGTCTGTTAAAGACATTAGATGCCTTCAGGTTTTGTTAATGTCTTCAGAAGTGCACAAAGGGTTCATGAACCTTGTAGCAGTTTCTCTCCTCAGCTTTGTGCATCCCTCTTCTTTAGGCCCACTGGTTTTATGTGCTTGCAGAAGACAGCTCAAGTGTCCCAGGGTGACTGGGAATGTTTTCAGCCAACTATCCAAAGGTTATCTGATTAATATACAGTCCATTTCAGAAGTACATGCTAATCCTACTATTTTTTAATTTTGCCTAGTGTTTTGAAGACTAAGATTAAATTACCTTAGGGCAAAGGGAAAGCTTAGAGAATAGAAAGTACACAGAGAAAAATAAATCACAGTACATGGTTAAACCATGTATGCCAAAGTGATTAGAAGTGTATGTATGCATGTGTGCATGTATTTGCTGGATCAGATAGTAAAGAAATGAAATCAACATGCACATTTGCCTTTATGCTTAACAAAGAAAAATAGTTTGTCAAATTATTAATTATTAGGTATTCTCTTAGCTTCTATCTACACTCACAAATACTAGTCTAAAAGACCTGAATTGTTTTCCATTTCATCTGCCTGCTTGCACATAGCTTTGATTTAAGAAATTAAGAAACCTTTCTCAGCTACATTATTTTGTGTAACACATAAGCTGCTCAATGGACAGATGTGCTGTAGAGTGCACTGCAATCTTGTGGATCTTGCTTTTATTTGGCCATCAATCTACCTGACCAAGCGATATCCACTTTCTTTGTAGTTGGGGTACTACGATACTAATAAACAAAAATCTTTTTACATCAACACAGATAGTTAATAAGGAGAATATATGAGCTCTTTTAAGAGGCAGAAGATCCAAGTTCTGAAAGCTAGAAAAAGCTGTGGGCAGATAGAAAATCCAGCTTCCTTACATTCATTAGAAAGCACAGCATTCACATGATTTGTCAGTGAGGCAGACCAGGTCTAGCCAGGATTGAAGTTCTTTCAAAATTAAACAGTACCAAACAGTACTGGGAGAGCAATTCCCACCCATTTGGAATTTTGAAAGGTCTGGTTTAAGACAAAGTTTCTGTAGCTGTAGGTATTCAAAAGGCTTCAGCTCCTACAACAGCAACAAGCAAACCCAATCCCAAGTCTACTGCTGCTACCCCAAGTCTACAGTCTCAGGTCATTCCTTGTACAAAATGAGAAAAACTATACTTTTCTGACCCTGAATCAAGCAGCCACCTCATTTCCCTTTGAAAACCTTGATCTCTAATCTGTTATGAAATCCAGTGCACTTGACCTGAAGCGGTCTTCAAAAACGTCAGTATCAGGTGTTGGGAAACATTTGTACTGTGGCTTACATCAGAAAGAAGGGTGTAAGTGTTGCCTCTGCCACATCACCAGCAAACCCCGCACAAGGGCTAATTCCCTTCAAATAAGCTTAACCCAGAAGCAGTTCCTCCTAACGAGAGCACAATGGGGCACTCACAGCCACAGGGAGTCATAATGCCCAAACGGCTTTCCTCAACAAGCACCTCATGCTTTGGATTGTTACAGAAGTAAGTAGTTATTACATTAGTTAACCCAGACAGGTAACACTTGAGAGGAAGGGAGACCAGAATAAATCAGAGGTTACAGAGGTTCTCTTCCCCCTCTTAACAGCTGCAAGAAACTAACACCTAATCACTTCGCTTCTTCATATTCAAATGAAAGATCTGTTTACCTGTTTGTTTGTTTTCATTTCAGCACTTAATCCCCAGCTTTTCAGCAGGTGGTTTTACAACAGAAATTTCTACCTTCCATCCAAAACCAGTCCTCCATACCATATTCACATAAGCACATACCTGCCACAGGTACCTTGGTCTTTTGAGTCCACAATGAGATATGGAATTAAAGTTTCAAGTGTAAAAGTAGTAATAGATCATGTGCATAAAGCAGATGAAAACTTAACTCATTACCTAAGTTTTCCCTCTGCCATCTCCCTTTGTGCCCCTCCCCAGTAACTTCACTCCTTCAATACCATTCATAGTAATAAAAATAAAACAGCATGTGATCTGAACTTACACCAATCCAGAGATAAGTGCAGAAATTCAGCTAAGACATAAAAACTAATTTTATAATATAAAAAATATCAAGAATGAAGGACATCATCATAAACTGAAATAAATTAAAAAACCCCAAGAGCTCTGTTCATTGGTCTTTGAATCTAGAATGCCTTTATTGAAAGATTTGAAGAAATAAATCAATTCAAATTTCCTGATCTTCTTCAGCATAGTTTTTAAGATGTATTTAAACTAAACTGATACATGGAACAATTACAGTTAAAGCACCAAGTGACATTTACCCCAAACTAACAAAGCTGCTTTAACACCAGCTTCATAGATAATTCTCAAACTGGAGTGCACACAAGCCAAACAGGAGCAGGAAAAACAGACCTCAAATCGATGACTGACACACTGCAAAGCAAACCCAAGCAGATTGTATCCTCCCATCGGTGCAGGGCAGAGAAGAGAATCAGGACCAACCTACTGCAAGGACTGCTCTGACACTGTTGGCATTTTTCTTGTCACTTCCAAGCCTAGTTGTTATCATGCAAGTAAGGAAGAGGATGAACCGTACCTGCTGTCAGAGCACATTTCTGCAGCTCTGGGAGCTCAGCCTGCCGTGCTCAAGGCAAGCCAGTCGATGAGGTCTGTGGGGAAGCAGTAACCTAAAAACAGCCTCAGTGGATGCCTCCCCAGAAGAGCTCTTCTCTAAAACCCCAGCAAGGCTCCTTCTCTGCCTGCCTGGTCATCAGAGCTGGTTCCTGGCTGCCTTCCCTCACAGGGGAACAGCACCTGCCCCTGATGCATTCTGACACCTGGCATCATTCCAAAGACTCACTGCAAATGCCAGTTACAACCAGCCCGTTTGGCTGTGCTTTGATTTTTGACAAACCACTGGTCCTTGAAGCTAACCACCCATGGCTAATCCACGTTTGAGAGGTAAACAAGAATAACAGAGTCTCTTGGATCTTTATCTATCTCTGTATATGAAAAAAAAAGGTAATTTACACTAGTTCCAGAAATAAGCTGCAGTACCACATAAGCATGTTTCACTGAAGGCATGCTTGTGTCTAAGGGAAAGAAAGGAAAGAGAAGAGGACTGCCATTTACCCATTCTGTTTCAGGGGAAAAACAGTGGGGGGAGAGGCTGTGCCTGGGTGAAAAAAGTGCAATCCTATTTCTGCTTTGTAGGACATGAGACTGAGGTGTTAGCCTAACTTCTTTATGCTCTATCCAGAATTATTTTTTTCCTGAGAATGTCCCTAGCAAATGAATACTTAACTTTGACAGTACTGACACCAGATATAATCAGATTAAAAAAAAAACAACAAACAACAAACCCATGAACAGTAGCATTTCGTGTCTCTGCAATGCAGAGATCTAACTAAACAACATACTGCTTAAATTCCAGCAGTGGTTTAAAATTTTGTCCGTCTCCCATTTCAACTTTATCATCAGCAGAAAATGTGATGACAGAATCTATAAAGCCAGATCTTGACGTTATTTATACAATGACTTTAGACTTTATTGGAATTCTATAGATTATTGATATTTGACTGGCTCTACTAAAATACTGAGTTTTTAAGAGAAACAATTGAGATAAGAGCTAGTGCAAAGCTGAACTAGAATCTAATCCGAGAATGCTGCATTCCTGATGGATCTTGTTTCTCACATAAATGGATCTTTGTCAAACTACAGACAATTTTAATTCAAATATAGGGCAAGCAGAATAGTACAGTTTATCAAATTCTTCAGGGATACAGGCAACACTTTAAAAACATTTACTAGATGGACTGATGAAAACTATTTTCCCAACAATGCAGCTGTAACTCTTGCCAGTCGACATCTACTGAACACCAGCACCTGTACTTATTTATGCATAATTGGTGCATAATAAAAAAACCCCGTGTATCTTGATCCTAAATTCTTCATCCAGAAGATTTAGGTACAAAAAGAGGAGATATATGTAGAAGCAGCTGCTTCATGATTTATTGTTATGATTGAAACTATCCATATGAACTACACTAATGAGACAGCAAAGTTGAATTCTATTTTTGGCTGCAGATGTCAATAGGAGTGCAATGGTTTTGGGGAAAGCAGAAGCATAACTCCAGTGACACAGGGATTAGCAGCTCCACTCCTTCTGGAGAAGGTTACTCCCTTCTGAGTCACTACACTGACCTGATGAAACCTTCCATGGAATATTTCTGGCCAAACAAAAGTGTGACAGTCATTCTCTGTAACAAGTCTAGTTCTGCTCTGTGTGTAAGCCACGTCTCTGCAGTCCACCAGCTTGTCAAGCCAGCAACTCCGATCCAAACTTTGTTAATCAATTCTACAGTAATCCAAATCCAAGCCTGACTAACCTTAGCAACTCAGCCATATCCAGGTCTAAATAAAGACCAAAAAAAATCTAATTCAACAATCAACAACAGTCAAGAAACAAGCATGAATACTTGGGAAGAAATCTTATACTAAAGTTGTTCCCATGTTAGCAACAGCAGAGGTGCTCTAAGTTGCATCAGCGCCACAGTAAGACATAGCAGCTATGTAACAAAATCTGAAAAAGATTTCTCTCCTTTCCTTCAAGGGGACTAGGCAACACCATGGATTTAAGCTCGATCAGATTCTCTGCCTAATCTGCAACAAACGAGAGGTGTAAGAAATTCTCACTTTAAAAAATGTAATACTTGGCAGCTTCTCTAGCTTAGGTTAACTGCATCTGTTACCTGCCTTCCCCACTTCTTCCCACCTCACATCCAAGAGCCTCCAACAATGCACCTATTTCTGTTTACTATCAGAGCAATACACAGCCCTGCGTGCTTTGCACTCTCTTCTCCTTGTGCCCAGGAGTTATGGGTCTCTCCTTGCACACAGAACTTTTACTTCTTTGGCAAGATGGAAGGGTCCTTTAAGGTGATAGCATTTTAATTTCCCGTAGGAGAAGGAGCATAGCCAAAAGACAATCATCATCAAGGTGAATAAAAATCCCCACAGGTATAGTCAGTTATATTTTAAATTATCCCTGTTAGACTTGCCCAGCCACTGTTTTTGGCTTGGGAGCTGAACTCCTCCTACAGTAACTGCCTTCCTGAGAATACCTGCAGCTACTACCAGCACCAAACAGTGTTCCCTCTGCTTCTAACAAGGGGACAGAAGTCGGGTTGGTGGCTCAGATTCTCACCTCTGACAGTCTGGTACAGACTGGGTAACATCTGCCTCAGAGCTCCCTCCTCTTATTTCAGCCTAAGCATAAACAAGCCATTCATAGGCAGTCATTACTTGAGGCAGCCAAGAAGTTATCATACCATGTAGGTATAGTCACAGAATCTTTCAAGGGAGGGATCCCACCACCCTCCCCCCCAAAAAAATAGAAAACAGAACAGCAGCTCAGAACACTGCAACTGGACCATGAAAGAGGAGAAATTAGGATAGAGTGAAAGGAACAATAAAATCCCCTCCCAAATACACCAGTGAGTGAAATCAAAGTGCAAAACAATGCAAGAAGAGGAAACAAAGGTTTAGCGTTCTCTCTTTCTGATGGGGCTTGAGCACTATAAACAAAGTCATTGAATCAGGCACACAGGCATGTGAACAGCCAGGTGGCTGCTCCGTATTCAAAGTAACAGACCAACACAGCATATGCATCTCACTCCCTGAATTCTACCTTTTAGAGGAAACTCCAGACCACATTCATTTTATACAGGTCAAATTAAATTTAAGTTATGAATAGAACATTAATAAATCAAACCTTAAAATTCCAGGCAAACAGAAGAGTCTGATCTCTTCCATTTGAAATAAGGCAAGGGAAATTTTGATAGTTACTGTTAACACAGCGTTTCCCTTATAGGAACACTGCCTCTTTCACCTAACTTCCACAGCGTGCCCAGAATTTACCCTCATCTTCCACTGGGAAGCATTATTCCACATCTGGCCTCATGCCTGGTTCCAAACTTGTAAGGACAAGGAAAATCAAGGTTGTATCATTCTATCACATCTGAGGAGGGAATAGGGGCATGCAACAAAAAACACTCTCCACATGACCACACACACACACACACATAGACCCTCAGGCCACAAATGCTTCAGAACTAGCCAATACAGACAAAGCCCCCTATCTTACACAAACGTTATTTCTTTTTAGAGGAGAAAGCTGGTCTGCAGTATAATTTGCCTTTTACTGGCAAACAGTCAAGAGCCCATGAAAATTATTAACTCTTGTAATGAAACAGATAAATAGAACATCCAAGTTTATAATGAAAATAATACCGTGGCTCCATTGCCTTCTTCAAAGTATGAGAAGAAAATTCAGAGCGTTAGAAAGACAAAGAAAGCAGCTAAAGTTTTACTGCCAGTTCAGCATACCACAGGACTCCAAGTAATGGCACTATTATCACAGTACTACAGCCAAAGCTGTCCTGCCAACCCAGGGAAGAAAAATAAAACAGCCTCCACACAAAACCAATCATTTGTTAAGTTTCCATGAACAACAGATGTGCACAATACAAAAGACTATGCGGTAGTTTCCTTCTCTACCTCCCACCCTACCCTGGAGCAGACTGACTCTGCTCTGTAAACTACTCCTCTGTGCATGCTGGTGACTGTCACTGCTTCAGGGTGGGCCTTCACAGCAGAACTTGTTCTTTAAAGAGCTGCAGATATTTAAGAGCAATAGACATCAACACCAACTGAAAATACAAAGCAAGGCTACCCCAGTGGAAGAACATGCCAGCAACAGGGAACTGCAACTGAAGAATGAAGGAATTGCAAGGGAATAGCAAGAAAATATCTTCATGTTCATTATTGATTAATAAGTAAAGACTTTTTTTTCTCCAGTTAAGCTTGCTTCACTTCTATCCCCACAATATTTTGTTACTACAAGCCAGAAAGAACTTGAATTCTCCTGTTCTGCTATCTTCTGCAAGTTCATTTGAAGTGAGCTTCTGTCACACAAATGAGAGGGCTTTTTCTCCTACTTTTTAATTTTCTTGGTTTCATTTTTTCTCTTTCTTCATTCTCTAAAAAATTCTTACAAAATGGAAATATTAGCTCTGAGCCACTTGAAAGAGAACCTCAAGCCTTCCCATATGTTATTAAGTCTGTTATTGATACAAAATAAACTGCTGCCTACAGTCTTATTTAGACTAGATTTCAAATCTGGTAGCTTGTCAGTTTTAAATAAACTCTACACTCAGTAATTATTCCAGTATATAAAACCTCTTTTAGATGCCCTCTTCAACATTTGCTGAGGTTATAGATCATCCTCAGTAGAATTCAAGTATTACCAAGGATGGTACGTGTCTCTACTTGGCACAGAAACAGGTCAGGAAAAGAATGCCTACACATCTGATTGTAAACTGGGACTTTTCAGCTGGTGAATCATAAGACATGCAGGATAAGACTAAAGGACTGCACAGAATGATTACTTCTGTTTTGAAAGGGTTTTACAATTCAAAATAAAATTGCTGGAGGGTTATTAGGTGATTATCTCTGCATGCATCTAATCTCCACTGACTAACCATACAGACAGCAGATAACAGTTCTTTCCATGGTCCAGCTGGGCAATTCATCCTCATCACACAGTTTTCAGTCAATGCTTTTTAGGTTAAAGATTCTCTCAGAGAAAGTTCGGCTTCATAAATTTCTACCCCTCGTGTCCAGTTTCTAGTAACTGTGATACAGTTTTCTGCAGGTCTCAGCTTTTAGGAGCAATAGATGGAGAAGCTGAACCACAAATAAGTGCATGGGTTTGTTTGCATAAAATGCCCCCAGAAACTCTCCATTCACACAGTAGTATATGCAAATTTTCAATGCAAACCTGCAGAGAAGACCTCATACATAAAACTGCGTATTTCTCCAGAACGCTCTGAATTTCATCACCTGAAACCACACAAGCACCATAGGAACAAGCTAAGACGCTGGTAATGTACATGGGAGAGGGGAAAAAAACCAATAACGACAAAGAAAACCCCCAAACCCACCCACACAATGTGAGAAACCGAGGATCTGGCCAGGAGTTCCTTGGCTGGATGCAGGGAGCGCGCCCAGCGCTCGGAGCGGCCTCTCGCTGCTCCAGCCCTCTGCCGTCACCGGGACAGCCGCACGCGTCCCGTGTGCCGGCACATCCCGGCACATCCCGCCGCTCACGGGCGGCCGGAGCGCAACGCGGCCGCGCAGGAGCATCGGCCTCTTTGTTCGGGGAGCCCCGCGAGGCCCCGGCGCGGCTCTGCCGGGGGCGGAATGCGACGAGCCTCTCCCTGCGGGCAGCGCGGCCGGGCTGCGGGCATCGCCGGCACGGCGGGGTCCCCGAGGGACCCCTGTGAGCAGGACCCGTCTGCCCCAGCCCCGCGGCGACCGGCTGAGTCACGTTTTCCCGAATAGGGAGGGGGGCGATGCGGACAGCCTCGCAGCCCCCCCCCGCCACCCCGCGCCGCCGCGCTGTGTCTCACCGAGCCCGGCCAGCCGCTCCACCAGCCCGGCGGCGCGGAGGGTCGCGGGGCCGTGGTCCACTCCCCGTCGTTTCTGTGGGACAAAGAGAAGGGGGCGCGTGAGGCAGCGCTGCCGCGGGCGGGCGGTCGGTCGGCCCCGCCGTGCCCCCCCTGCCCACCTGCCCCCGGGACAGCGGCGCTCCCACCAGCGCCACGGAGCGCGCGCGCCGGGGCTGCGGCCCCGCGTCCGCCCGCGTGCGCAGCAGCCGCGCGAGCCCGCCGCGAAGGGACATGGCGCGCGGACCCCGGTACCGGCCAGGCTGCCCCGCGCCCCTCGCGCGCCGCGCCTTTTACCGCGCCCCCGCCCCGCGCGCCCCGCCCCGCCCCTCACACCCCCGCGCGCCCGGCCAACGGCGGCGCGCGCGCCCGGAGGTGTGTCCGCCCCCCCGCGCCGCACGCGGCTCGGCCGCCTCCCCGCCCGGGGTTTTTCCACTGCCAGGCGCCCCTTCTCCTGCGGCGGCCGGGACCCCGCGGGCCCCTCAGGGCTCCCCCGCAGCACCCCGGCGGGGCACGTGCGGCACCGGCCCCCCTGCCCTCGGGGCAACCGGCAGGGAGCGCGGCCAGCGGGGGGCACGCCCGGCCAGGCCCGCAGGATTAGCGGGGGCTCAGCCGGCTGAGCTCCCCGGAGCCTCCGTGCGGGAACGCTGCGCCTCGGCTTTAGTGAGGAGAAACTGCCGTGACGCTCCACATCTGATGACCTTGATAACACAGTGAGGAACCACCTCTCCAGCATCTGCCTCGAATATCTCATCTCGATTCTCAGGTCTGGAAGTTCCAACTGTTCCTGCTCACGGCACATTTGAAGGGTGGTTGACAAATGATGTACCCCCATCTTTCTCTTCTGTGAAAAGGCAATAGGACTCCCACTGCCAAACACATTTGAAAAAAAGGCTGACGCCATTCCTGAGATGACAGGGCACAAATGTGGTTAAACTGGGACTTGCCAGTGACAACAAAACTAAAAATCCAAGTACCCTTTTGCTTTTTCTTTTTAAGATTTCCAAGTCCTATTTCTCTCTCTGTATCTCAGTAATTCCTCGTGTCTTGTTGTTAATGGTTACCATCACCACTGCTCCAGGAGCTCACACTTCTTTTTTCCCTTCTGTCTCTGGTCTTGCTCGTCACACTGCTTTTACCTCCTGTAGCCCTTACTCTGATCTTTCCTTCCCCTTCTTCTCCCTGTCCCCATCTCTGAGGCTGTCATACCAGAACTCCTGTTTATTTACTTCAGTCCTTCTCACCTTTCCTCCCTCTTTTAAAAACCTGTAATGCTGTTTTCAATTTATTTTTTCCACTTCCATTCCATCTATAAACTATTTTCACCCTCTTTTGAATTTCAACACTTCCTCCTCCATTTCTGCAGTTCATTGTCTGCTGTTACCTTTTTCTCCTCCAGGCAGCTCACCTTTCCTCTTCCGAGTTCCAGCCCATCCATCCACCTGATTTCTTGTGTTACAGTGAGATCCTGGACATGCTGCATGAGTGTTCCACTGATGCCAGCTATCATCCACTCCAGGCCAAGCAAAAATCACAGCACTAATTCTTCAATGCCCCTTGGTTTCCCATGTCCATTAAAGACTCCTGTGCTGCCCCTGTGAGAACCAGTTAATAGGTTTATAGATACAGGATCTACCCAAGAGCTCTGAAGATACTGTGGATAAGAAAATTGCGCACAGAAATGGGCCAACTGCAATTAAAGCTAAGACTCCAAAACTGTGGGAGAAGGGAAGTATTGAGAAGGCCAAGGGAATGAGGATGGCAGTTTGGAAGTCACGGAGCTGTAGCTTTGTATCACTGCCAGGTAAATCACATGAAGTAATAACTGAAATGCATTAAAGAGAACACAAGACAAAGACTCATTAAGTCTCTGTACACAAAGCCAAGTCTCCAGTTTATCATGTACTTAGATGGCAAGGAACCAGAAAGCCCTGCTTTATACTTTGGGGCGGGGTGGGGAACAATTAAATAAAACCAACAAAAACTCAAGAGCCTGTGGCTAAGCACGGTACAGACAAGAAAATAAATTTATGTGGTCGCAAAAATGGTAAAGACAAATGGGGGAAAGAGAGCCTTCTGGAGCAGAGAAGGTTGTGTGAGACCTCATAGCAACCTTCCAGCACCTGAAGGGGGCCCGCAGGGAGACTGAAG
The DNA here is from genome assembly GCF_047495875.1 of Pithys albifrons albifrons. Taxonomy (NCBI): domain Eukaryota; kingdom Metazoa; phylum Chordata; class Aves; order Passeriformes; family Thamnophilidae; genus Pithys; species Pithys albifrons. The sequence goes on from NC_092463.1 coordinate 34,435,567, forward strand.
AAGGGATTCTTTGTCAGGACCTGCAGGGATGAGACAAGGAGTAATGGGTACAAATTGAAAGAGGAAATTTAGGTTAGATATTAGGAAGATTTATTTTCTGTGAGGGTGGTAAGACACTGGAAGAGGTTGCCCAGGGAGGCTGTAGATGCCCCAGCCCTGGCAGTGTTCCAAGGCCAGGCTGGATAAGGCCTTGAGCAGCCTGGTCTAGTGGGAGGTGTCCCTGCCGATGGCAGATGGGTTGGAACTCCATGATCTTTAAGGTCCATTCCAGCCCCTTAACATTCTGTGATTCTATGAAAATCCCCGTGTTTTCATCACGTCAGTAGACACCCACAGCAGCACTAAAACCTCTGTCCTTTAAAACTTACGTTCACAAAAACAGAGGAAGCGTGCAGTGATTATCGACATGTGCAAACCGCAGAGGCTCCTGATGTCACTGGGATTAAGAACAGACGCCCGGCGAGGCGCAGCCCAGCGAGCCGCTGCAGCAGCACCATCCGGGGTGCAGAGCGGGGCGGGCGCTGCGCAGGAGGCGGCCGGGGCGGGAGCGCCGGCCTGCAGGGCCTGCCCCCGGCTCAGGCTCCTCCCGCACGGCCTGCATGGCGGAGGAGCGGCGGTTCCGCGGGGCCTGCGGCGCGCCCATCGCGCTGCGGCGCCGCCAGCACAGCGCGTCCTGCCGGGAGCTGGCGGTGCGCGGGCCGCGCCTGCAGCTGCGCTCGCTCAGCGCCGCCACCTCCGCCGTCTGGCTGGCGGCCTACGGGCTCTTCGCGCTCAGCGAGGTACCGACCCATCCGCGCCTCGGGTTCCGAGCCTGTCCCGGCTGCACCCCGGGGCCGCCGTCCCGGGCCGGGGCATGCGGGGGCGCGGCGGCCGCGCGTGGCTCCGGGGCCCGCCGGGCCGGGGCAGCCGCGCAGCCATCGCCGAGCGCCCCGGGCACGGAGCGCGGCCGAGCCGGGGAAGGCGGGCAGCGCCCGCGGGCCCCGGGCAGCCCCCGCGCTCGGGAACGCCGAGCGCCATGAGTGTGCGGTGAAAAAGAGAGCTGTGCCCGAGCCACGGGCCTTTGCAGCGCCTCTGTTGGGTTCCAGCCTCTGGCCAGAGAGCGGAGATGTGCGCATGGGTGCTGAGTGATGCGTGCGCATGCCCGGGAGTCCAATAACTCACGGTTATTTAAGAGACGAGTTCTGAGAATGTAGAATAAAGGATGTACTGGAGTAGGTGAGTGAGTGATCGTTAATCCCCACAAGGAATTTTCCAGAGTGACTCAGAGAGCACTGCACCGTGAACGTCATCACGTTTCACACCAGAGGCAGAAAGACATGGGCAGTACAGATTTCAAAAACTGCTGATACCTAAACTAACACTTTTGGTTTTATCAAACACTGGACCCAGACCAGCTCTCTCCAGGCTGGTCACTAGCTGGACCGAAGCTGGTCGCTGTGACCCATGTTTGACTGTTGCGCAACAATTATTTCTGCTGAAATGCCCATGAAATGAAGACACAGAGTGCACCGTGAGTCAGTTGGCAGCATCAGGTATGAAAAGATGGTTCATGGTCCTCTTCCTGGAAGGGAGTCTGTGTTCAAGTTTCATATTTGACAAAGCATGTAGTGCAGCCAGCGGTTACCGCCCACTGTGCTCCTGCTTGGCTTTACATGTGCTTATGCAAGTGACTGCAGTTCTTCCTGTCACTAGGAAAACAGGTCTGAAAGTGTCTCTTTGTGTGGCTTTCAGTGTCTGTAGTTCATGACAGGGTTTTTTTTCCATGATAACGAACATTTGGAGTCCTGTATACTTTCTGAAGCTGTGGCTTCACATGGTGGTAGAGGCTCAGCTTGAGTGGCAGGGCTGAACGGTTCTGGTCCCTCAGGAAGTGTCAGCTACAACTGTGATTCATATGTATGTGGCCTGGTGCTCTGTAAAACATGTCCCAGAAATAGTTTGTAGGTTGTGGACCTTTAGAATTTATTACCAGGTCTTCAGATGACTTACTGGTGACTATAGTTTCACCAGTTATATTTTAAGGTATAACAGCAAGCCCAAGATTGCAGCATGCAAAAGACATTCATCCTCAGACAAAGCACAGAGGAAAGCAAATGTTCTTTAGATTGGTATTTAAGGCAGGAAGAGAGTGAGGTTTGAACAAGTTTAGACTTGCAGTTTGTACGAAGAAAACCACCAGGCGAGTGGTTTTTCCTGAAGGAGGGTTTTTCCCCTCTGAGAATCCACCTGTGGTTCTAGTAAACATTTCACAACACTTGTCAGTTACATCATCTCTATAGAGATTGCTATAATACACTGTCATTGATATAACTAGCTTGTGTTGGTTGAGATTTCTGCATTAAATTTACAAGGGAATAGCATTTTCTTGCAGTTTTCAGTTTCAGTTCCCAATTCTTTCAGACCATACTGTGGAGACCGATTTAAATTTTGTTACACATGTACCAGCCACCCAGGTGAATAAAAGGGCTGACTCTACCTAAAATCACTTTGTAATTGCAGCTTTAATATTAAAATTTACTGTGCAATTTTACTTTCTGTAAAGCTGTGTCCAATGAATTGTAAGACCAAAGCTCTACCTTTGCTTGACTTGTGTTTCAGAATAGTATGGTGCTTTCTGCTGCGATCTTCATCACGCTGATTGGCCTGATCATATACCTGCACTTTGTGAAAATTGACCAGGAATCACTGTTGGTCATTGGCTCACTCGGCATTCAGGTGACTTCATCCTATGCTTCAGGGAAAGAGAGCACAACCTTCATTGAGATGGGTCAAGTGAAGGATGTGGTTATCAATGAAGCCATCCATATGGTAATCATACACAGCCTTTATTCTTGTCTCTCTGGGCACACTTGCATCCAGTGTATTTTCATGAGCATGATTTGCCAGAGCAATTAAATACAGCACCATGTATAGCTTTACTGACACAAGGAGCTTTGTTTCAGATTTATCTTTTTATTCCCTCATCTCTTCTCTCACCTTTAAAGGCGAACTCAAACCAAACAAGTAACCTCAAAAAGCCAAAACCATCCCTTAGATAATGCCAGTGACATTAAGCTAGTGATTTCAGTTCTTTGTGTTATGCTGTTCTTACAAATCCTGATTGCCAACTCTGTATGTAGTCAAGACAGAGATGAGAATGGACACAAATAATGATTTTTCCTATTGCTGGGATTTTCTGCAAAGCTCCTGTAGAAGAGCAGACCTTACTTTTCGAGCATGTGTGTGTTCTTTTCAGGTTAAAAATTTAATAAAGTTATTTTTTATTGTGTGAAAGTTATCAATAGAAATTTGTAGACTTGACTGTGGCCTGGGGTGATTTGCCTTCAGCCCAGCAGTTGAAACAGTTCCTCTTTCCATGCTAATTCCAGGCAGTTCAATAGCATTTTCAAATTCCAATGACTGTGCCTTTTTGTCTTTTAGCAAAAAGTTATCTACTACCTGTGTATCCTCCTCCAGGACCCTGAAGATCCTCAAGGAGTATCTGAGGTTGTGCCACTCTTTCAGGTGAGTTTGACTGTATGATGGAGAAATCCAGATCTGGAGCCTGTGTGTGTGTATCAACTGTCCAAGCATATCATTATTCCTCTACAGGTAACTGATCACAGTTGCCTTTCCTTTGCTGGGCTGTCAGGGTGGGTGGTATTAGAAGCTTCACAGAACTATGTACTTGGGATGTTTTTTTCATTTGCTCTCCATTCAAAGAACAGGGAGTTGAGTCAGTCTGAACCCAACCAGGAGTTTGCACAAACTAAAGTGTTTGGCTCATGTGGGGTACTGAGGACTCACACAGCTTTCTGTGTAGTCCTGTGCTCAGTGTTACCATCCTTTATTCTTTTATAATTTACTGTGCAATTTTACTTTCTGTAAGCTGTGTTCAAACAGTTGTGAGACCAGAACTCTGCTTGGTTGTGTTACAGAATAGTATGGTGCCTTCTGCCATGACCTTCATCACACTGATTGGCCTTTGGCACTCTGCTGCTGTTGATTTGTCTCTCAGCTCGGTGTGCCAAAAGTGCTCATAAAACCTCCTTGGCACTGGAACAACTTCCCCTGTCTCATCCATTGACAAAGATCACAGTACAAGCCGTGACCAATTTGCTTAATGTATAATAACCTGTTTGTGTTAGCGTTACCCTGTCTCCCCTTTCTCTTCTCTTACTAACTTGTTCTGACTGTTCATAATCCCATTTTTGGGATGGATTTTCTTTGTGTGTGTTCATGCCTAACACAAGAATGCCCTGAGCCGTGAGTGGTTGTAAGCAGTACAGAGGTATCTCACTTCTTAGACTGCTAAGCTGTACAGTCGTCTCTGTCCTTAATTCACCTGCTGGTGTTGACTGTCATTTTGTCATCTGCATACAGTTTATGAATGGATACAATTAGTCTTCATCTAAAAGCTTACAGGTACAAATAGGCTATTCCATTGACTCTTGCTGCTAACTCAGTCCCACAATTGTAAAGACTGTATTACTAACAGTAATATGAATTAAGTATTCCACACGTAGACTAGGAAAAAAGGGAATTTGCTGGAAATCAACATCTAATAAATTCCAGAGAGCTGCACTCATGAACTAGTTTTAGTTAGATGTGCTCCTTTCCAGCTCCAAAGAGGCTGCCTGGTATGAGTATAGTTTCTCCTTTTTTTTCCTCCTCTCTCAACTCTGAACAGTTTTATTTCCATGGAAATATCTTAGTACTGCTAGAGATGACTCCACCAGCAAAGGAGGTATAGAACTGTGCCAGTTTGAAATTCAGTACCTGTCTGTAATCCTTACTTTAATGTGCAGGTTAGTATGTCACTTAGTTTTGAAAAAGCAATGATAATGTGACCTTATTGTGTCACCTTCAATGGGTTCATGTAAGTTATGTCAGCCTTCAAAAATAAAATTTCCCCCCATCACTGAGCCCAGGAGCCCTTTGTACTGAATTGACCTTTTGTTCTCTTAAGCAACACTTGTAAGGATGCATTTGATGGACTTTACACAGTAATGCTGTTTGGGAGCTCAAAAGTCATGGGATCATAGGAACTGTGAGACTGTGAAACTTTCGCCTCCTTCCTGGTTTTAATCTTGTTTAGAATTGATGAAAAATTCTTATCCTTTGACCACCATGTGCTGTTTGTGTAAAATTAATTGATGTTTTCAGTTAACCTTCTGTTGTCCTTATGTTGACAGTACTAGCAGAGGCCAAGGGTCAGGTGTCTAAATTGCCTGTCCTGAAGGTAGATTTTTCACGGTGGAGGTTTTGTAGGATGGTAGATCCAATGTATGGAAATCTGCTGTTAGTCTCTAGAGGGAGGGAGTGTGGTGTAGTCGATAGGGTGAGGGGTGGAGAAGTGTGAATGTTCTTCCATGCTGTCACTGGGAACTGTGAGCTGACAAAGGGGAGGCTTTCAGAATTGGTGAGACATTCAGGCTAACTGCAGAATGGTGCTGTATGTCTTGACCTGACAGCTTTAGGGACTGGCATTTTTCATCACAGAGCAGGGATGGCTTATGGAATGGCTTGGCATTCCTATATCACCAGCTCACATCAGGCACCTGGAGTCTGGTGGATTATTTCTCAACGAACACGTACAGGGGAATTCCATTCTTCATTGACTTGCTATGAGAAGGCTAACCAGCTACTGGTATCTTTCTGTTGCATTCCTTACACATACATGCTTCTGTTAGCTCTGTGTCAGCTTGTCTCCACATTCCTACCCCTTCCTGTCTCACCAGTGGGAAGTTACAAGGTTTCCAGTTCTTTTATAGCCAGTCCAGAACCTGATTCTCTGTTGTTTGACTTCTAGAGCACCAAGCCACGTCTGGACTGCTTGATAGAAGTGTATAAAAGTTGTCAAGAAATCCTGGAGCAGAGGAAAACAGCTTCACAATCAAGTGGAATAAAATAGCTGAAAAAACCCCCAAACAATATGGCAGACTTTCAGCAGGACTCAGAGGGACACATGGAAAACAAGCAAAACTGCCCCATGGCTTTTTTTTATTAGATGAGTAGAAAGTGGTGCGGCAGTACAGTGATGTTAGGGCTAAAGGCCTGCACGGCCCCATGGAATTGTTAGAGAAAATGTCAGCTCAAGCACAGAAGAGAACCTTGAAATCCTCTGCTATGAAGACACGTGAGCAGAACTTTCGAGGCTTAGGCAGAAAAGCTTTTTACTTGGCTCTCCAGAAAAAAATTGTGGGGAAATAGGGCAGAGGGAGACAAGACAATGCATCAACTGTTTACTTTTTCATGCATCTGAAAATTATGCTAAAATCATAATGTAACCTGGTTTGGACTGCCAAAAAGATGCATTCTTTAGTTTCTACTTAACCCTTTGAAAAAAACACTCTAAATACCACAGCTGCTGTGTGGGCTAAGATGATAAATTCCTGATCACAGGAGAATTTCCTAAGGACAATTACAGGAAATTAAAACGTACTGTTGCATTTAGTTATGTTTAATGAAATAAACGTAAGAGAGCAGACTGACTTCTTTGGGGATCTGCTTGAAAGAGTCCCCTGAAATGGGGCCTTAGAGGCAAAAGGGATCCAAGAAATCTGAGTGATAATCAAGGAGCACTTCCAAGCTCAAGAACAGTCCATCCCAATGAGCAGGAAGTCAAGCAGAAGTGCCAGGAAGCCTGCATGGATGAGCAAGGTGCTCCTGGCAAAACTTGAACACAAAAAGGAAGTGTACAGAATGTGGAATTGGGGACAGTCAACTGGGAAGAAATACAGCTACCCTGTTCAACATGTGGTTAGGAAAGTTAAAGCCCAGCTGGAGATGAACCTGGTGAGGGATGTCAAGAGCAGTAAGAATGGCTTCAGTAGGTACTTAAGTATCAAAAGCAATACAGGGAAGATATGAACCCGTTGCTGAAGGGGGCACAGGCCTGGTGACACAGGATATAGAAGAGATGTGGCATTAAAGGGCCACATCAATTTGAGAAATATGAGGCAGATGTATTGTTGAAAATTATAATAATGACAATATGAATAAAGTTTTATTGATTTGTGCTCTTGGGAGTAACTTAAGGTTGGGAAATCCTTCTTTGTTGATAAGCCAAAAGTCACTGTAACCCTTAACTGGTATTTTTCTCTTTTATTTCCATGACTTCTTAGTAATATAACTGAGACAATCAAAAACTTCAAAACAAGAGCTAAACCTGCAAGTTGGCAGGAGCCTGGGGTCATGCTTAATTTGCATACAATGTATTGTGCTTGTCTACATAATCTGTAAATTAAAACGTGTCAACATAGCATCATGCAGTAGGGTAGAGGTAAGGTGATTTTGGTTTGTTTTCAATGGTGCCATAAAATTTGAATGACATGGGCTAGCTCATGTCACAGGAAGCCTTGTGGTTGTCCAGGTGAAAGGCAGCAGCTTGGGGATGTGGCACTGGCTTTTATATCAGAAAATAAATGATATCTCAACAGAACAGAGTCTTAGGCTTAAGAGTGTGCTGGGAATGATGACTATGCTATAAAAATAGCATGAAGTTCTCAGAATGTGCCTTGAAGAAATTAGCAAGAAGCTGTGCCACATGAGGAAGTTTGAAAGATTGTTTTAGCAATCTTTTGAAGGAGTGAAGATGCAGTGCCCATGGTTTTGTCATCCAGTTATGCTGAGAGATCAGCAGAGAGAAACAAGAAATCAGACTAGGGGGGGTTTGCACCAGCTGTGTACCTGGATACCAAATACCATCTTTGTTCCTTTTTGTTTACATCAAGAATATTTTGGCCTTGAAAATAGTTTCTTTTATTCTGAGAATAATACAGTTTAATTCATGATAGCTGCATTTTATTAAGAACAGAAATCTCACAGTATATTCCAGGCAGCCTTTTACATACACACAGCAGTTAGGAAAACAAAGGCTTTTGTCATCTCATTCTATGCTGCATCAATAGTCATTGCCCAAAGCATTGATTAAAATAAAAAACTGTTTACCAAAGAATTATGCAAAGTAGGTATCTACCCAGGGTGGGGTGTTTGTTTGAAAACAGGTAAGCTATAAATACGAGGGGTACGTGCATCCATCAGAGTGGGGTGGTCCCTGAAATACTCAAGTATTGGTCAATAAGAAGGAAGGAAGGAAAGTTCTCTATGTGATGCTTCTCAATTTAAAGTGCAGTTATGACAGAAAATAAAGAGCTTCAGGACAGCTCCTGTTTATTTAGCATCTCTTGCTTCCTCTTTGCCCTGGTACAAATCTCTGAGGACTTGAGTGTTAACAGCATAAGGAAGTACAGCCTCTGAATTGTGAACTGGAGACTCCTATGCCTTGAGCATCTCCAGCACCGTTGACATCAGGGACATCACACAGCTCCAGCCTATTGTAAAGCACCTTTGTTACTGGTGGGATACCAGAAGCAGACTGCCAAACAGACCTTCAGATACAGGAGAAACTGTTGAGCACAGGTGACTGAGTGAGAACAAGTTAACACTTCATGTATTCAGACTGACATAGCTATACTAAGATCACTGTGTGTGTGTGAGAGAGAGAGAGAGGAAATACATACTACTATGAACATATATAGTCACTTAAAAGTATCTAAAGGAAACTTCTTATTTTTGTCTCAGAAAGCTTCTACCCTTTTCTGTACCTTCAAGGGATCGTCCTTAAATTCATAACAAGTGGGTACATTACAGTATGTGCAAATCAGATCACTGTTCATACAAACTTTTCCTGTCTCATGTCTGCCATAGTGTTTCCATAACCCACCCTGGGGCAGTAAGTGGTTAGGGGTTTTTTGTTTGTTTTGGGATTTTTTTGTTGCTGTTTTGTATTACCAAGATGCTGATGATGGATTGCTAAGAGCAATCTTTGTCTGTCCCATACTCTTAATTTGTGGCTTTGAACCTATAATAGGCATGAAACCAAAAACTTGATGTATCAGCTCCCTGGTAGGCATTAGCTGGATGTTGTGAGGTTGGTAGTAGGGACTAAAAACACTGGTATGGTTGGTTTGTTCATTTGCTTTGTTTATAGCTTTAGTTTGCTATTACTGAATTCTTTCTAATGGTTGGATTCATACTGTTTTAATTTGGGAAAGTTGCCCAGGAATGCGTAATTACTAAAGTTGCACATGGTACTTTTGAAAATGCATTTATTCTTCCTTAATGTTTTTAGAATGCTCATCAAAATAGCTGAACTCAACCTAAGTACATTTAGGTTTTTCATGAAAAATTTCTATTTTTCTTTTACTTGTTTAAAATTCAATAACCCTCTCAGAACAAAGTCCTTTTGAGATAGATTAAAAAAAAAAGAAACCTACCACCATTCTTTAGGAAAGTCAGAACAGTACTTCAGTACACATTTGCTAGCTACCTCCTCCTTGCTTATGGTAGCATGAAGGAAGTAGGAGTTTGAAGAAGCAGCTTCTGCCAAGTCAGAATGGCAGAGCTTATTTGGGAACAAGATCTGTTCTAGTTGCTGAAAGACAGAAAAAGTACAAAATTTGCTTGCCTTGTCTTCTCTTGTCGGAGATAATGTGCAGTTTCAAACACATCTACAACAGTGATTAGCAGAAAGTCTTTGAAAGTGCTTGTCTGACAGTGGAGCATGTGACACGTTCAGCCCTGCAGCAGCGATCCAGTGTTCATCTATTGCATGGAACAGCATCAGCTTCTGAAATGCACCATTCCTGTAGGAGCTGACATCCTCTGACACTGTTCCACTGCCAGTTATTCTGAGTCTTCAACATGCAAACCCGCTAGATTTCAACCTTTGAAGTTGAAAATATTCTTAAGTACCACTGAACTCTAATTCTAATACTCCCTATTTCGGGTCTGAAATCCCCCTTGACTTGCATCGGAATTATTCTTGTCAGTTTAGTTACTCTTCCTTCTCAGTAGTGTCTTTTTTCATGTCTGGAGGACTGACTTGGAAAGTTTCTGTCTCCTGCTAGCTGAAAATGTGAGGGATCAAAGAAAATACATGCGCTTCTAAAGCAAAGTAGTAAGGTAAGAGATGAACGAATGAGTACAAGAAAAGAGAGCAGATGTAACGTGAGTGGAGCACTGTGCAGGCAAATGACCTGAGGCATAGTATTTTGGATGGAGTGTGTCATGGAAAGGAAACTCCTGCCCAGTCCCCCACATCTAACTTTTTTTTTCCCCCCCTCCCAAGAGAAAGACCACTGTCTCTACCTCTAAGGAACTTCGTAGATTATTATGGTAAAAGAATCAGAGTCTGCATTAAAGTGTGGTGTGTAACCAGAAAAATCACAGCTCATTTGGAATAAGCCCTCAGAGCAGGGTGGGTCCCTTAGTGCTTCGAGGCATGGGAGGAAAAAAGCACCGATTTTCAGACTCCCAGAGCTTCTTAGCAGGTGTTTTGTTTTGGGAGGGCTGCAGAGAAGACAGGAGTGAAGGTGACGAATGGTAGTTAATGTAGCTGGCAATAAGAAGTGTTGCTTCAACAATCTGGGGAAAAAAGAAAATTATTAACTGTAAGTCAGTTAGAGGTAAGAGTTTGATTTTTAGAACCTACTGACTACCTAACTTTTCTAGATGGCTTTCTCACATGGAACTGCTCAGTTTTGAAATGAAGGTCTGTCTCTAAGAGTTAGGTAAAATAAGTCTCTTGTTCAAAGGTTCCAGCTTACAAGGGGCTTGTTGAATGTGTATAGCTAGTGCAGCAGCTACAAGTACCAGTCCCCAGGGCTTATACAAAACACCCGGCTCTGATGCTGCCAGCTGGAAAGAAACTCACTTTTCATTTTAGAATTACCTTAGGAACTGCCATTGTGAAGAGGAGTTTTTCAGTGCTGTTTTTTCCAGAACTTTTTTCCTTCTTTTGACTGACTACAATCATGAAGTCATCTCGACAGCCTCCAAAGGTCAGCACAGAGGAGTATGAATAAGAGACCTTCAAATGCTGCAGATAGAGAGTTTGATAAAGTCATAGTTCTGTAAAAAAATCAAAATGCCCATCTTAAAATAATGTGAGTTTATATTGCTGCTTCCTGCCAGAACACCAGATCTCCGGCAGCAGCAGGCACTATGGGTAGGTAATTGGCTATAAAGGTAACAGCTGGAAGAGAAACCTCAAGTGAGAATTGCATTTCTATTTTTTTTTCTGTCTTGCTCAATGCCTCACTGCTTCATAATCCAGATTTTGTTATATCCCAGATGGTGGTAGTAAAGCACACACGACTGAGATTTTGCAAGATGTTTGAGCAGGGTTGCTAGCCTACTTTACACTGCAGAGCTGTAGTTTTAGTTTGTCTATGTACTGTTCAAACATAGCACTGACTTCCCTCATCTCTTGACTTTTACAAATTAACTTCTGCATCCATTTGAAGTTAAAGACAAACTTTTACTGACTTTCAGTGGACTCAGGGGAATGTCCTTCTGTGGCAGGTAAGGTATTTTTCTTAAACAGTCTTCTCAACATACCATTGTGTTATAATCCAGTATGCTGACACCATCTTCATTCACAGCTATCCAGACTGGGCAGTCTTCCAATGAGGAAGGCAAAATAGGCTAGAGAGAAAGAAAATTATTAATTTAGGTATTTCTTGATCACCACAGAATGATGTTTCTGACATAAATGTTGTGTTTGAAGGATAAAGTGATGATGAGAAAGAATCCTATGGGCTTACTGGTGTGACCTGGTTTGATTTTTAAGAGGGCTTTTCTCAAAATTTTGAATAATATTTTCAGATTTATATACAGTTTTAGAGTAGTGGCACAAGAGATATAAGGATAACAAAGGATTTGAGATGAATTAAATTTCATTGGTGTAGTTAAAATGGAAGGAAATGCTAGGACAGAGTAATGAAATGGCAGCTCTGCTCTGCACAATTTTATGCTTCTCCTGCCTGTTGGTCAGGCTGCCAGTGAAGTCTGTTGGTTTCTATATCAGTGCACGCAGTACCACCACACCAATGCAACTGCATTTCTAACAGACAAATATGCATCAATTATCTGTTAAAAATGAGTTGTTATGACTAATCACATAGGTCTTTCCTAGGAATCTGCAATTATATGCCTAATTCCATAGGCTTTGTCATTTAACTGTTGAAAAGTTATAACTTAATCATCAGAAATACCAGTATTATTTAAACTGTGGGGGGAACTATTCTATATTCTCCTTCTTCAGTGTCCATAACTTAAAATGCCAGTAAACTTTTGTGCTTTTAATCCTGACAGTGGAAATCTCTTTTCGAAAACTTTTTGTATATTTACTCAAGAAGTCTGTTTCATCATTAGACTTTATTCCATAACTACAGCAGCTTTGACTTCAAAGCAAGAGAAATGTAACCATGGAGAAGACATATCTCAAGCTTTCAACAGGGGAAGTTTCTGCTGGGATGGGGAAGATGGTTAATGCCAAAACAAGACTTCTCAGACAGCCACTATATGCTAAGACATTAGTTCAGGCAAGGGTGATGGGTACAACCGAGGATGGACTGAGGGGTGTTAGAAGCTACTGGGAGAAGCACTCTCTCCACTGTTCTTTGCTCTCCTGCTGATACCTGTGGGCTGGCAGCTTACCCAACATGCACTTTAGCTTTTGCTTCTGCAACAGGACATTAGCAGTGCTTGCCTCCCTCATGTGGCAAGAAAAGCATCCTGCTCTGTGTCAAGCAGAGGAACAGGACTGAAATACCCATTTCCCCTTACAGTTAGCATCAGCTGCCAGCTGTGACTTATGGGGGACTCTTCCCTTCCATCGTTGTGGCAGTACGTAAATAGTACTTTTTAAACTATCATTGCAGCCTTGGGGACCAGGGAAATTCCTGCCTAGGAAAGCCTTGGCAAGGTTTGTAAGGACAGGTAGTACTCTGTATCGAGATCAATTGACACAGCCATGGAACCTTCAGCATTTTTGTACTGAACACTAGCAACCCCCTTGCCTGCCTTCTTTTTCAACCTATGTGGTACCAGAGCTGTTTGTTCAGAACAGACTATTCAGGTTTTTTCCCTTCCTGAATGTTATGGGTTCACCTAGGTGGGCCTAGATTTGGGCTCTGAAGTGTGGACTAGGCCAAAGCTGTCAGCTGACTTGAGCTGGGCTGAGCTAACAGCTGACCTCTTCTAGCCAGTAATTTTGTATTCCATACCACATTATGACATCATCTCCAGGGAAGTAGGAACCAGTGTGGGAATGGTTAAGGCAGTCGCTTCTCAGCCCTCCTCTTGGGAGGACACACGATGCTGTCCCAGGGGGGATGGAGAGGACCAGGCCCACCACTGGCTCACAGGGTACCTCAGGAAAGTAAAATGTCTTGTTCTGGGTCTCTCCTTTCTGCTTGGGTTTGTCTCCCTGGGGAATAAGCTTCTTCTTAAGTAATGTGTAGTTAGGACAGTAGAATTTGTGTGTTCGTTAAGAAGTTGAGGTGGGGAACTTGTTGTTGCAGACTTGTGTGAGTGTATATTTATACTCTCTTCTAATTGTCTCTTTCTTTCTGTGAAAAATATATGTAGATTTAGTAAAAATGCAGTTTGAAGTGTTTTTTTTTCTTTCCCCTCTCTTTTCCTCCCTTTCCCTGGTGTTAGGAGGGAGGCTTTTCTCTCTGTGCCTGGGGGGACTTGGCAGTTGCTTATCTCAAACCAAGACACTGAATTAGAAGCATTTTTCAAACCATGTTACCAGGTGTGTATCTGCTCCAGTAGTTCACTCTTCGCAACAGAAAAAAGTGTAGTCCAGTTACCTTAGCAGCAAATATTTTGGCTCCAAAGAGAGGCCATTTCCGGGCCACTGTCAAATAGATTCGAATGCATTCTGGTGAGGAGCATCCCTGCAGCACCATCCACTTGGTCGCCAGCCTGTCTGTCAGTTGCCTTGCAGAATCCAAGACACAAGACAGTATTATTTACTAATATTTTCCAAGGAAAGGTGTGTGTAGAATTGTAACCGTTCAGAGTTACATACCTCTTTACTCCAAAAGGGCTGCTCTACACAGCTTGTACAGACAGGGCTGTTAGCACTATCACTTACAAGGATTGTACAACCTGAGTTTATTTTAGCATTTTCTCTACTTCCATAATTATTTCTAGTTACACTGTAATGCCCAGGAACCCTACTCACATAGGGGTTGCTCACTGGTGTATTTATTTAACAACTCAAACTACAAACACTGGGGCAGCTGTTACAGTAAAACCCTGCCCAGCTTGTCTTCACATTGAGTTACACTCTCACCTTCCTTGTACCTTGCTGTAGGATGCTCTATATGGAGTGGCAACACATAGTAACTCGCTCTTGTTTTGGCTCACTAGGATGGTTTTGCAGCTACCTTTCTCCATGCAAGTGGAATTTGCTTCCAAAAGGAGGTAACTGTGTTAGCTCCACCACTGCATCCCTAAGTAGCTGCTTAGGTTCTCTTGCTTTAAAACAGATAGATCTGGGATCCGTAGCAGGATCTGAATTCTGTACTTGAGCTCTCTGCTTTGTCTGTGAGAATTTCCAAGTCAGAACATCAAAAAGCCCTACCAAAATAAGTCCTACCAGAATTACTGCATAGACTGAAGCAACTCATATGTGCTGGCTTTATGGCTTATTGCAAGTGTTAGGCATTTGGATTAAATTAACACTTCGGGGAAGGATAATACAAAAAATCAGAAAGATAATTCATCTTAGGCTTAGGTTAGTTTCTTGGAACCGAGATGCCTAATTTGGAAGTGAAAGGCCTGAACTTCTTGTCTAGGGGAAAATTAGTTGGTGATTTGGCTATCTTTATATTGGTTTTTCTTTTAAGGGAACCTTTTTGTGACATTTGTGTTTTGTTTAAGTTTCTACATTAAATAATCTTGACAGGGCTCCTTGAAACTTCTTAAATACAAAGACAGAATTTTGCAAGTCAAAACCGTTTTCAGTGCAAAGTTTTGAAGAACCAGTAATTTACCTGAGCTGTTCAGGAGTAATGTTTTGCTTGTAGTGTTTGGGGTAGAATTTATCTAAGACTTGATGGAGAAGATGCTGCATTTTCAGTTGTGATGCCCCCCCAGGACTTGCAGATCCTGGTCGATCCAAATCTCCATATTCCACCTAAGACAACATTATAGTGCAACAGAAATATGGGGGGTTTAATGCAGCAGAACATTCCATGAATTCCCATACCAAACTACTGTGTTTATTAGTCATGCAAAAAGATACAGGCTGGGGAATTAGGGTAAATGTATATCAAAGAGCAACTACTGAGGACCTGACTGCTCAAGGAATTATTTACTGATCTAAGAAAGTGAACCAAGATTTCAGCCAGATGCTTGTTGTAAGGAGACACATCTGTACAACTGCCAGGCTTTGGGCATTTATTTTCCATTGGCCAATTAAAACAACAGCATATTTGGATCATAGCCCCAGCTTCTTCATCTTGGTTCACACTGCTTTAACAAATACAACAATCAGTTTCAACTCAGTAAGAAACTATTATCCTGCTTATCATGCCCACAACCCACACTGTGTGTTTTATGTAGTCAAATGCTAAATGCAAACCTGGAGGTCTAATGTAGGATCCTACAAGATGCTTGTCATGAGTAGGAGGGTATTGGCAATGCAACAGGGAAAGTTTTTACTCTTAATGGAACTCTAGTAGTGGTACTATTTCCGTATCTCTACTAAGGTACCAATTGGAGCAGTTCTGGCGATATTAGAGCCTCACTGTTTTTTCTGATATTTTTCTTGAGAAGGAGACGAGAGGCACTCCTAGAGCAAACGGTATTCTAACAGATGTATATTTGGCATGGTACATCTCTGACTGTATTTTTGATAAGAAGAAACAATTTTGATGTAAAAGGTAGCTGCTTAATCAAAGATATTTAGTGCCCAGCTGAAGGAGGACAAAGGAGAGTATTTCTGCCCATAGCAATACCCACCTGAGCCATCAGAGCCACCATTTCCAGAGCTAATTCCTTATTAACAGGAAACCTTCCACTGGCTATTTCATTGCTGACTTGGAAGGCCAGTAGCAACCGCTCACGGTCTGTCTCACCCTTGGCTTGGCTTCGAAAATACAGTCTGAAAAGGAGGGATGATTGTGATGGTAAAAAGATACTGTAAACTGAAAGTACAACTGGAAATTTTAATCAAGGTGAGGCAAAATAAAAGCAGGTTATTCTTATTTTTGTATTGAGAGGGGGTACTGTAGAGATTTGCAAGCTGAAGTGCCTCTGTTTCAAGAAAGGTTTGGGCAAGGAGGCTCGAAATATGCTTTCTAGCTTTGGGACCTATTTGAATTCTGTAAGCCAACCACTTCTAGATGGTGAACCCTTATTAAACATAGCTAAATAAGGGTTCCTTGACCCCCATCAAGCACAGACAGGCAATACTCAGTTATGGCCTTCTCTGCTTATCACAGAAAAGAGAACTACCCCTGCTCTACACATACAAGCTTTTACAAGGAAGCCTTGTAGACTTGCCAGCTTGGACTTAACCACTTATTAAAAAAGACTTCAGTTTGCTTCAGCAAGACATAAAAGACCCAATTAGCAGGCTTTATTTCAAAACTTAAAGAAACATGCTTGTAAATCAAAGTTTACTACTATTTTTTTATTCCATTCCCACTTGCATTTTTTTATGTGGCAAGATTACCAATGGGAGTTGAAGATACCAGCTGGAGAATGCTTCCCAGAACCATTCCTTACGCATGCCAACTTACAGGCCATGGTATTTAATTCAAATATTAATTTAAAGCTGCATCTGTGGCTATATATTCCACAACACTGCATGAGATACTCATTTCAGTGGATCAGTTTGTTAACTTTTTCCAACTTTGAGATTAACAACACCATTAGGACCATATTGACATGTCTTTGGTATCAGAACAGCCCAACCTTGGAAAGATCTTATCAAAACATCCTTGCTGTCCAGTCTAGGCACATTGCAGTCCAACAAAATAATACTGCCAAGTTTCACTCCTGAAACTAATAGTGCCTTCTGGGTCAAAAGCAGTAACTTCTGCTTCCATCCCTATTATACCAACTAACAAAGTTGACAGAAATTTGTTTCCACCATTACAGTTAACAAAATTTTCATATGTTCAATAAAGAACTTTGTCTCTTCAGTTTTGGAGTAGCCTTAGTTTTGTCTGCTGTAACAGTTTCAAAATCTTTCACGGAATTTTTTCTCTCCCTTACCAATGGGGAAGGTTTGGGACCTGGCCCCTGCTCCTACTACCTACCCTTGGAGCCAACTAATAAAGGACGGCTAATGGCTCTGAATTCCAGCTTGATTGCTGGAGAGGATTTGGTGGTGATGGGGTAGGGCGGCGGAGAGTTTTTTGCTTCACTTTTTCTTTGCAGCTGCTGTGAGTGGGAGCCACCACTTTGCTGGGCTGGTGGAAGCATCTTGGAGGGAGCTCCTTTGGCTCAGCCCCCTCGATTCACTGTAATGCAGAATTCCTCTCTGTACTTTAAGTGATGAACTTGTTTCAGGTTTTGATTTAAAGCTTTGTTTTGTACTTCCCTTCTCTACTATCTTTCATCATCTAACTTTTAACATTTCTTTCTTTATGAAGTTTAGGCACTGCTGCTACACGTCTCTTGTACAGCTTGTGATTTAGAACATTGTTCTTGTATCTTTTTCATCTTTGTGATTGTTCACATAATTACAAGTTTCAGCGTATTTGTTTTTAATAGTGATTTTTCCTCCAGGTCTCTCTTCCTCTCACCTAATACACGTTATTTAATTATGTTTTAGGATCTAGGCAAATGAAATTGTGCCAAATATGTCTTATTGTACCAGAGCCGGTTCTTAACTCTAAGTCTATTCTGCTATTGCAAAGTGGTTTGGGCTTTACCTCTAGGCCATATGCTTTTGTATGTGTAACACACAAAAGTCATCACATCTCATGTAGGATTTAAATGCATCTTAGCTAAAATAGTTTTGGCACTAACAATACTATAAATTACTGGTCATCTACAGAAATATATGCAGTCTAGAATGTTTAACTAACAGGAATAGTGAGGCCACCAAATAAAGGACAGTACCTGTTCTTATAGGTCAGCTTCACAATTCTTGTGCCACCTTCGTATTTCCCAGGATGCAATTCTTTTAAGGCTTGTTCCCATTTAGAAATGACATCACAGATCTTTAAAAAATATGAAGGAGAGAAGAGACACAAACTGGGGCGAGATGCGTAGCCAGGGTTTGAGGGGCAAGTAAGTGAATAAAGTACTGTGGAACACAGCATATCAAGAAACAGACCGGATCAGCATAAACACAGTCAAAGGTGACAAAACACTTCCTTTCCTATTACACAGTATGTAAAAATTAAAGCGTTCCAACTGAAAACTCCATCTCTAATCTGCAGCGGTACATGTTTAAAGGAATTCTAGTCTGGTGGTAACTCTTGTGACTGTATCTACATTAACAAGTAGCAAAGCTCAGGAAAAGCACATAGGCACAGAAAAACACCCATTCCAAAATCTGTATGCCCACACTATACATGTTTTAAAGGGCTTTCCTTTGTGATTAGCTTTATTCTGGTCATGTGAGCTGAAAGCCCACTGCTATGTTGGATCACATCTTCCCGTTCATGTTTCATGCAAAAAGAATCAATGTTAGTCTCTCAGGTTACTCCTTAACGTGAGTCAAAGCATGGTCAATAGGAACATTGGTAGGATTGCTTCAGAAATGCCCTCCTGAGCCAAGCACTAGCATATCCCACGAACAGCAGCTGTCTACATGCATGGCTAAACCAAACCCTTGTTTAGTCCAGTCCTTTTATAAGTGGTCTAATGAAGGCCCCTACTTCTCTTTCAATGGTATCTCAATAAAAGGAACGTGAACATAAGAAGCCACATGAAATACATAATCAGATCTCTAAACCTCTCTTAAGAAGCTATTGAGATTGCCTTGGCAAGTAAATAATAACTAGTAAAAATGCCTTTGATTGTGTCAAGCTCCTTCATTTACTCTGATACCTCATCTTTCTAGATGGTGATCCAATTACCAGCAAAGCTCCAGATTAGCTGATCTATATCAGGCCAAGAAAGCAAACTATATAATTTGGCACTGTTTGTGGCTGTTTCCTTTTCAAACCATCTAATTCAAAGCTATTGGTATCTTTTCACTCTGTTGCCTAATGTGAAATTTTACACTGTGTAAAATTGATTAAGTTCCATAGAGGTATCAGAGTCTCTTCAAGGTTGTCACTACAACTATTCTTCCATCAATGCTGTATGACAAATTATTTTCCCAGATTTGTACCAAAATCTGATGTGCCTCATTCATGGTGAATAACCTGCTCAATTCAGGCAATCATTCAGTTGCAGAATGGGTAACAATCTCCTTATGAAAGACACTAACGTTAATACCTTAACTGCTTGCCCTTTCCTTGATCTGAGGTGCTCTACTCTTAAAGTGAAGCCATACTCAGTAGAGCTTTATCCCCTAAGTACACTCATCAGCAGTGTAGGCCTGAGTTACCTGGAGATGGCTAGGAGATACTTCATAATCCAATACAATTTATATAGACATGCCACAAGACTCACAGCCTAACATAAATTTGTCTCAATTAGAAGTGTCACATTTGATGTCAGTTGTGATATCTGATCATGGTGACTAGCTCAGTCATATTTCAATTTTGTAGTCAAGACAAATTAAACTTTAACTCAGATTTTAGCACATATTAAAGACTTTTTTAAAATTGACCAATTTATCACCTACTAAAATAGAACTTGCTTTGTATTAAGAAGTATATCAGATTAGACTGAGCTAATTAGAGGATCACAGAATCATTTAGGTTGGAAAAGACTTTTAAGATCTGAAAGTATAACCATTAATCCAGCACTGCCAAGTCCACCACTTAACCATATCCCCACGTGCCACATCTGCATGTCTTTCAAACACCTCCAGAGATGGTGACTCCACTGCTTCCCTGGGCAGCCTGTTACAATGCTTAACAACACTTTCAGTGAAGAAGTTTTGTCTAACAGCCAATCTAAACAACCCCTGGAGCAACTTGAGGCCATTTCCTCATCCTGTTATTTGGGAGAAGAGACCATCCACCACTTCGCTGCAACCTCTTTTCAGGTAGTTGTAGAGAGCAAAAAAGTTTCCCCCTTAAGCCTCCTCTTCTCCAGCTCCCTCAGCCTTTCCTCACAGGACTTACTTTCCAGACCCTTCACCAGCTCTGTTGCCCTTCTCGGGACTCACTCCAGCACCTCAGTGTCTTTCTCGTGGCTCAGAACTGGACACAGGACTCGAGGTGTGGCCTCACCAGTGCCAAGTACGTGGGAATAATGACTTCCCTGTCCTACTGGCCATGCTATTTGTGATACAGGCCAGGGTGCCACTCGCCTTCTTGGCCACCTGGGCACACTGCTGGTTCATGTTCAGCTGGCTATTGACCAAGTTCCCCAGATGCTTTTCCCATGGGCAGCTTTCCAGCCACTTTTCCCCAAGCCTGTAGGATTGCATGGGGTTGTGGTGAGCCAAATACAGGAATTAAGATCTGCTCTGTGAATCTTAATCTACAAAGACAATATTCAAGTTTATGTGATCTTTACTCATTAAGAAAAAACTATTAGCCATTTAGCAGTTTATTAACCATTTAGCAGTTCTTCAAAGATGTATACTGAAGGTAGCAGAGAAAAAAATAAAAACCTTCATGTTGCCCTGCAAACAATGTTCCAAATTCCTGCCAGAAGGATCATCTGTGAAAAGAGAAAATCCCACATGGGATGGCTTCCTTATTCCTGTCTCCTGATTCAGTCGCTGGATGAATTCATCAACTGTAGAAGAACCATCAAAACCTATAACCTGCAATGAAAGAGGAATTCAGGATACAAGAAAAATTCAAGAAACTCGACCTTGATGGGTATCACAACTAATGAAGGCTGGTTTCCTACAGATTAATGTCTCAGGATTAACTGCCAGCTCCAGTTTCAGCACTTGCATGTTGTCTCCCTTCACACTGCATTCTTTCCCATACTGAGACACTTTTGACAACTCTCCATTTTGTCCAGCTACCTCTTCTTTCTAAGACTTGTAGAGGTGGAGCTGGATTATTTTCATTTTCTCAGGGCAAACAGCTAAAATGACAAGGAGGAAAAGTACTGTCTATCTCCCAATATCTGATATGTATAAATACCGTGGTGCCACCCTCCCACATGAAGCAGGCAGATTCTGGTGCAGTTCTCTAGTGCCCAGAAGAAAGGCAGTTGTGGTGGCTCACCTGGTAGGTTCCATTCATGAAGTGCACTGGGATGCTGAAGGGGAGTGAGTGGTGGTAGGGATTTCGTAGCAGGATGGACACAATCTCCATCCGGGAGGGCTTGGCCTCCCGCTCTCCAACTTGCACTGTGCGGTCTACTGATCTCTGGCAGTAGATGGCATACTTCCCTATCTCACTCCTAGGCAAAGAGGTGGAGAGAACAATGAACATACTGTAAGTGCCATGAGCTCTTCAATTTCCCCTGCCATGGCAAAGCTTTCCTCCCTCAGGCTTTTGCTCAAGCAAAGATACATCTCTGTGCAGATACACTGTTCATCTCAACAGACTAACAGCTCAAGTGAAAAGCTACAGCATGTACCTGAGCTCCAAGAACCTGTAAAATTAAGGTAGATAAAAGACCCTTTAGGAATCACAGGGTTATTTCCCTGCTTCTTTTCTAGCCCTAATAATTGTTTCATAGCTGGATTGTACAAAGAAATTTCTTTTTTGCTTCTGCTTAACAGTACATTTTTTGATAAAGGTACTTCTGGGCTAAGAACCTGGTAGACCATCAGCATAATAATGCTTGAAACTGATGTAATAAATCCATTTCACAGAGCCCAGCACACCCTTATGAAATTCAACAGTCCCCAACAGCAGCTCCACTACTGCGGTGAATGGGCCACTCTGAGAGCTGATAATGCACACGTTTGAAGAGATCCCTAACAGGTTGCCTTAGCAAATAGAGAGAGAATCTGAACACTGAGGAGCACCTGATACCCATAATTTCACTTCTGAGAAGAAATAGCAAATGTGAGGCAGCATATAAAAAATAAGAGACTTGACAGGAGTACACAGATTTCCTTTGCAGTGCCAGGAGACTTATAGCTTGAGTACCAAGGCAGATTTAGGCTTATTATTGGATACGAATATCTGTTTGAAAGGAAATGAGTCTTTTACCTATGTCTTAACAACAGTACATTCTTGCAACAGACAACTAGACGTCTCTAGCTGTGACCTCCCCTCAAGGACACAGTGAGATTGCTGAAGTCAATATCACCATGGAAACAAAGAGCACAGCATGAACAGTGGAGAAAAACTTATTGCCCTTACTATAGATCTTGTACTGTTTCCTTTCAGGGGAAAATGTTACATGCCAAAGAAGTAACAGAAAACAGTACTAGCATTTATTTCAGGTTTGTTAGTTTTCTCTAGCTTTTTATGGTTTCCTGAGATGATCTCTGCCTCACTTTTGTTCTGTCAGTATGCCTGCTAACCTGACAGAAGAATGTAATTATCTAAAATTTGAATAATTAATTCTAATTAATTAATAATTACTTTAGTCCCTCTTTCTATCAATAAAAGAAAGTTGCTACATTAGCAAAAAAACTCCCTATGTAATTTCAGTTATATCTGAAAAAAGTTCTTTTGCTAGTATAGGTCACTCAGTTTTGTAAACTAGCTTATCTAAGTGACAAATTAATGAAGGAACACAGTTTTATACCACTGGGAACCTTCTGTCCTCTCTCTAAACATAGTTTTGCATATGCATGTTACAAATTGCTTCCCTCTTTATCTGCTGTGGATGCAAAGGCAGGCAGCTTAGCAGAAGAAAATGCTGTTGCAGTCCTTACCTGGGGTCTGCATGTCGCTGCAAGTGCTGTTTGATGTACCAGAGGAAGTGATGTTGAGGCAGGAAGAGAGGGGCACATAAAGCCAGGAGCTGCCAGCACTGTGAACATAAAACTGGACGTCACTCTTGTTCTTGTTCTGTGCTTCTTACCTGTTGTCTTTCATGGAATACTGCAATCAAAATGTTGAATGGTAACTAGTGCTTTTCAGAGTGATGGTTTTTAGACATGTAGTTCAAGATGCTTCAGAGGGAAGTGATGGTCAGACAGACTGCTCTTCAGTATCTCCACCTGGACTCTAGGAAGAGTTCTAAATTACTGGCTACTTCTGAAAATTTTGACTAGTGTAACCAGAGCTGAGGGAACAATTAAGACTTAAATTAATACTATGTAAATGCAAATCACAACAAAAAAAATACACTGGGGAATTTTGTTTCAAATTAGACCCATATTCTTCAACCTGATTTTAATTTCTCATTTGAGCTGGGAATACTACAATTATGTACATTCATTCTGTAACTTATGCATTTAATTTATCCAATAATTACAGTGCAAAATTCAGATTTCATGCTTAATGGTAATATTCACGATTTGTGTGCTGTTGATTATCTGAAATGGAAAACAAAATTGATACCATGTGACAGTTATAGCTAGGCAACACAAGCTATGAATTTTGATTCTCAGTATGGTCTGAATAGACTATTTGCACCTGGTAAATGGTTACATTTAAACTAAAATCTATTTTGTGTGCAGTTAACAATCTTAGTGTTTTTCTTTGCATGCCAGTGCTGAGATTCTCTTTTCTCTACCACAGCTTTAGCATTAGCCCCATCACCAGTTATTAAAAACCAGGAATTAAGTACCAAGTACTTCCAGAGCAGAAGTAATAAAAGAGGAACTGACCTGAATGACTGCGTGGTTCTGGGGTTGTCTGCAGCTGGTCTGTTTAACAAGCTGACAGTAAATTTCATTCTGCAGCTCAGTATGTGTCAAGCAGACCTGCAGCGCTGTCTGGGCAAGGGACACGTGGTAATCAATAGAGGATGCCTCCACGGGAACATTGATGAACAGCTGACAGGACTGTAAAAGGATGGAAGTTAGTCAATGCCATGAATACAGCACCTCTTCTCTGTTACTTTCCAGACCAGGTTTCTCAGATGCATTACAGACAATTAATAAATAACCTTGAGAGGAGGAAGGAGAATCAATACTTAATTCCCTGTTTAGTTATGGCAACTAGGAAACCTACTCAACCTCCCCCAGCCTGAGGAACTTACAAGTCAGCAAGAGAATCAAGGGGAAACTGTGCTTCCTGCCTTCCATGCCTGCGCTTGACCTTGTTCACAGTGTCCAGTCTCACTGCTGATCTTGCAAAAATGCAATCTCCAGTGGCTTCACCACTGGTTTTACTGATACAATGGAGTTTGCCAGTAAAATGTTTCTATTTTCTTCAGTCCAACTGTCAGAGTGGAAAAAGGAAGATACAGCTACCTTTGAAGCATAAAGTTAGTGGGGGACAGTACTCCTAAAACCAGATTCCACAAAAGGAAAGTTAAACTCCAAGGAATGAATGACACCTAAAATTTAATTGTCATATTGTAATTAAATGCCTAGCAGACCTGTCTAAAGCAACCAATAGTGACAGCAAATATTGGTGACAACACGACCAAACACTACTGTTGCCCCAACAACAGAACAAAATAACTGAAAACCATGCAATGCCCCTTATACCTTAAAAAGTTTCAGAGCTTCAGTCTGTAGAGCCTCTGACGGCAGAGTGGTGAGGGATGTGTGCAACCCATCTTTACTGTAGCACAACATAGGATGTTTCCACAGAGGAGAATCTGAGGTAGCAGATGGGCAAAAAATGCAGTGTCAGAAGAAAGGTAATAGTGCCCATTTTGACAAGGAGCCTTGCTAAAACAGCAGAGCACCCAAGGAAGCAGTGCCACACTGGGCCACGTTATCTTTGGTGACACTTCCCTGATTTCAGCAAAGCCTGCCATGGATAAGGAGTCACCAGCAGCATTAGCCATCAGCAAAAAGAAGTATTGCATCCTCAATCCTGCTACATCAGAGCTTCTCATCAGCTCTTACCAGGATTCTGGTATGAAACTGCTCAGCTGTGTGCTCAAATCAGAGACATTCTGCCAGGACAGCTGCCTGCTGCTGTTGTTCTTTTTTAGTGCATGTCACTGTTCAACAGTAAGCAAGGTTCACATATAGGTCCAGGAATATGTGAGTGTGCAGGAAAAGAGAATTAAGTATGAATGAATATGTTAATACCTATTTGAGAACATGGTGCATAATCATACACACATGAGCAAGTATCAAAGATGAGGAGGAACAGACAAGCATGGATGTATGTGTAAGGGTTTATATGTGCAGACAAACAGGTGTGGATGTAAGTGTGTGTGAGTGTATTTAGAGGAAAGAGCATGTGTTTGTATGGTCAAAATTTCCTGGAAAGGAAAATCAAGAGCAACAATAATAATAATAATAATAATAATAATAAAAGAACCCTCCAGTTCTTTATTTTAGTTTGAATCATTGTTACAAATATTTCAGAGGCTTTCATAAATAACATGACAATGCGATGGATTTGTGTGGGAACTAGGGGAGAAGGACACTATCATATGATGTACTACTGAAAAGCCCCCTCTCTCAACTTTGGCTGGCTTAAAAGAGGGAATTGAAATTACTCTTACTTATGCTTTGCTACCATGGAAGAGTTTGTGGTTTCTACTTACTAGCGTCTCCCTCTGCATCCAGTAGTTTTCCAATGAGTTGTTCATATGATGTGCCCACTGTGGCATTACTGCTGCCAGCTGCAACAGTCAGATGGTACAGCCAGGTATTCTAGGCATAAAAATGAGAACAGTGTGGGTCAATTCAGACCTCTTTTCTACAAACGGGTTCAGCTGTATGACCCATTTGTTCACTATTACCAAACAGACTCTTGTTCTCAAAAAAACAAAAACAACAACAACAACAAAAAACACAACAACAAAAAACCCCACAAAGACTGTCTTTTATACCTTCTCTTGTTTGGTGCGGATGAGTAAGTATGTGGGACTCTGGTCCTGTGGGTGAATCACCAATGTACAGTGGGATGAGAGAAGTCCTCCACCAGTGGCTTCATAATCCTCATCAGAGTCACAGGAACGGTCTACTTCTTCCACTTTGGACTCACGCATAGGCAGATGCCCTAGAGGACACTGTAAAGAGCAGAAGTGAGTTAGGTAAGTGTAGCTAATCTTCCAGCATGGACAGGAAACACTGGGAAAGAAAAGTCAGATCAAAATGTTGGCAGTTCTGTAAAATGTAAGGAATAAATAATAAAGTCAGTGTTTAGCTAATGTAATCTTGTATTTCCATAGAATCTCTTCTCTTTCATAAAGTGTGACACTTACAAAGTGTGCCACTACTTTTATTATTTTTCTTGGGAGAGTACCTACAGATCAGAATGAGAATATGCAAATAAAAATGGTTTTTCCCATAAGGTACTATTTTTTTTTCCATTACACTTGATGTCAGTTGCTCAGTATCTTGAGCCACTGTTTCTGATCCTGGTCAGACCTTCAACTCACTACTGGAAAATAAGTACTTTTAAAATTACATAAGTCAGTAGATTCAGACAAACAGAGGATATGTCCTGTGCTAACTCTGAAGGTCAATCCCAAATATGAACCACAGTATTTCTTGGTATTCTAAAACTTGGCTTTTGTCATCACCAGGACAAAGCAATGGACTATTGGTTCAAGCTTCCAGAAATGGAAGCACATTCCACTCATTAAATGACTCCCTTCTTCCCATATTGTTGCTGCTATTAATTTTCATGACAGTATGCAGAATATATCAGCTGCTGTATAAAAGTCTGCTCTAAAGGCTTCACAAGACCAAATGGAGAGGGTAAGAAACAAGATATGCAGTGATCTAAGAAAGAGCAATCACTTGCCTTTTAAGTCTGCTGTAATTTTACCTTAAAAAATTAAAATCAGAGAATATTGATTCTCATTGTGGAATAGATGCTGTTAGAAGACGAAAATTGTAACCAAGGAAGAGCGTGAAGCATGGGACACAGAAGCAGTAAAAATGTCATGAGAAATGGGAAAGGAGGTTCAGGAACAACAAGGGAAAAAGGAATTACCTTATCTTCATGATTTCGGTAGTAGTAGAAAGTTTTTCCAATCAGTGCACACCAGACCAGCTTAGAGTGACCATGCTTGACCTGTAAGGACAAAGAAATATATGTTTTTGACATTAGCAGTGTTACTGTAACGATTTCCTAGAATTTCAACTTTCAGTTCCACTCTCCCTTAAAACCTTGAATATTATTTGTTTTATGCTAATATGAAGCTCCTCTCAAAACATACAGGGGCACCACTTCCAAGAGCAGGTAAGTACATCCCACCTAAGTAGATGGGATATGGGTGCTTATGGAAATGGGTCCAAGACTTTGTGAAGTATTTTACTCATTCATAAGAACTTAACATTGTATTTCAGAATACAGAAATGATAAGAATAACACATTTAAAATTATAAAAACAAATCAGTTCATCTCAGCAGAAAAAGACCAGTCAACCCATAGTCTGGGGAGCTGCTTTCTATTGCAGAAGAGCAACCTTCAGATGCAGGTTGTCTTTAGCCATCTCAGATGCAGATCAGAGTTACACTAAAATATTCATAGTAACTTGCAATGCAAAACTATGGAAATGGTATACAGCATAAGAATTTTCAGCCTTTGTATTTTCCACCAGTGTGCATGCAGTCTGTTATGACAGAAATAAATGCTAACCTGGAACCATACAAACCATTTCTTTGAAACTCTCCAAGTTACAGACCAATTAAATATGACATTTAACAGTGTTTCCTGATTTTTTTTACTATGTTATGCTGTGAATCCTCTTGAAGAAAAGCATACATATGATAAATACCTGTTATTACTTACTATTTCACAAAGTCAGTATCTTTCAGTAGTCTCTTTTGTCCCATTCCTTATCATTTATATAAATGTTTCACTTTCAAATACAGAAATCTACTGCCACTTTTTTCTTCCCCCACTCTTCTAGGGAGTATAAAAATACTAATTTCTTGCTCACATTTACTGTGCAAACCAAGAAACTGGTCCACTGTCAATACTGAGCTAAAGTATGATATATTATTTTACCTTGGTTAGCCAACCTTTCACAGTAGGTTTAGCATCACTATGAGGAACACCAGTAGGACTGGTCACTTGCACTCTCAGGATACTCTGTAGGACATGAATCCATTCCTCCAGGATATTGGGTGAGTCTGCTGTCAGGAAGTAGGTTCTCTTTTCTGTCACAAGCTGGAAGGAAAAGGAGTGAGACAATAAAAATCTGTGTACCTACAAATCTTTTCTTCAGCTGCT
This sequence comes from Pithys albifrons albifrons, assembly GCF_047495875.1. NCBI lineage: Eukaryota > Metazoa > Chordata > Aves > Passeriformes > Thamnophilidae > Pithys > Pithys albifrons. The sequence goes on from NC_092463.1 coordinate 34,463,682, forward strand.
GACTTTCTCTATCCCATACAGATTTTTATTTGGTCATTCAGCAGGGACTTTTTGAGGGTAAAAAAAAACGGTGCAGATCCTCAAAGTCCAAGTGAATGAAATGAAACTCAGATTGATGAAATTCTCATAGGTTCTCATGCTGTTTCTATTGGATATTGTGACTCTGTGTTCTCTCATCCTTTCTTGTTTTTCAGTGCTGCTGCTAATTTTTAGTTTTAAAGGTATCTACATAAATATGAACATGCCTTCACTTTGTATTGCATTCTGCATTCACTACCTTGTAACTAAGATGAAAGATGCCACGAATTTAATAGTATTAAGCCTTAATAACTTCAGAAGGGAGCTCACAGGTCAGGCTATGTGCCTTTCAGAGTATGAGAGAAATTTTAATGCTGCCTTTATAACAAAATCCTCTAACAATAATGATTTAAAACTGAATCCAGTGATGGGCTAATTTCTAGTACTTCAAAAGTCAAATTCTAATGGCAATCCAACACTTCAGATGTTCCTTCAGATCCTCCAGGATCTGAAGTCAGGCTAGAGATCTGGTGAGAAGGGTTTTTCAGAAAGAGGAGATCTTAGGTACTATCTCCCTCACCCAGCCACTGAGTGTATGGTTGGTTATCTGCAGGATAAAAAAAGCAATGCCTACCTGGAATGTTTGGGACCCTTCACCTCTTACAATTTGGCACGACGAGTTCAGCTCCATCTGCCCTTGTGGTTTGCGGATAACATCGCTCTGGAGGAAAAAAAGCAAATGGTTTTTTCCTGTAGGAAATGTCAGATGGATCTTACCTATATACAGCATAATATGTATGTGGAGGCTGGAGTCTACATTCATGAGCTGGAAGGGACAGCTGAAGGTTTCCAGGCTGAGTATGAGACAGTTGTGCTCCCATTGCAACGACAAAGTAAAAATCTCCTCAGTAGTGGCAGACAACATAACAAGGGTAATGGTGACAAATACTGTCTTATGAAGTTCAGATTGGATGTTAGGAAAGAAACCCAAACCATCAAGAAACCAAAGCCTTTCTCACTGGGAAGGCAATATAATACCAAACAGGTACCAAGATGGTGGCTGAATTTCCACCTTTAGAAGTTTTTGAGATTCAGCCAGACAAAGCTATTGGTTTGGGACAAAACCAACTCAGCTGATGACAGTCCTTCTTCAATGTGTTAGCTGGACTAGGGTCTTCCAGAAATCACTTCCAATAACAGTCTAAATTCTGAATATTTATGAAATTATTTATATACATACACACACACACATATATATATGTGTGTATATACATATATGTATAAATGTATGTATGAATATAAGATATATACATGTATAATCTGCTTGTAGATTCTGATAAACCTAGTATCAGAAATAAAGACACACTGTGCTCTAGGATGCATTTTTTCTTGTTAGAGTATGGCAACTGAAAAAATGAAAATAAATCTTCTCAATATTCTTGACTTGTAAGCAAAGATGTGTATATACACAGAAATGCTGTGTAATTATGCAGGTATGGAGAAAATTGCTGTCCAGAATAAAAAATTGTGGAAGTTGAATATCCCTAAATATATTTCTCTGTAATGTAGCTAAATACAGCAGAATAAGGAAAGCAAATAATAGCAGTATTTTATTGAACATACAAATTGTGATTGCATGAAAGCTTATTTTCAATTTTACCCTAGTTTTCTAGTACTTTCATGTCCATGCAGGAGGGTGAAAAATTAAAGAATCCAGCTTTCTTCCCTCTGGAATCTGTAGTTTTCCTCAGAATCTCACATACTGACTGATGAGTATTTCTCTGTGCCTCCAGAGAGGGGAAAATGTATCCCAGTGACTTACCGGAGACTTGTAGTACATGATTTGTCTGTTCCTAAGGACAAACCATCGTCTCTTCCACATCTTTACCTGGCTGCCCATTTTGAGCAAGTAACCCGATTTCTCCATGGGTTCCTGGAGGGCAAAAAACAAAGGGGAGATGTTGGGAGAGGCTTAGCTTTTCCCTGCAGAGAGGAGATTGTCTTGCACCTCTCAAAATACCAATGAAAGTGTGCTGAAATCAAGTTCAGATATTTGGTGCACCTCCATCTTTGTCTGCTTTATTGAGTAGCAGCCACCCAAGGACAGTGCTCTCTGCTCAACTTGCAAAGAGTCCTAATCTGTGTAGCTGCAAATACTACTTTGTGTTGCTTTAGTAAAGAAGGCTAAAGATCTGAAGATCATCTCAATGGTTGTTTGATGCATTGTAAACTTATTTATCTTTCTACCAAAGCACTGATTTTCCAAATAAAAGTGAAGGCTGTCTCTGTGTCATGATTGCACTCCTTTTCCTTGTCTGCTTGATCTTTTACATTCAAGAGTATACAATTTATTGCTACCTGAGCTTGACATTTTTTCTAGGCCAAAATATTGTATCCTTTCTCCTTTCTTCCTCTGAATTTCCAAACTTGTTTTGTCCCAAAAATGTAAGGCCATCATTAAAGTAGAATATGATTAGAGGAAACCAGTACAGACCATCAGGAAAGAACACAGGCCTTGATGGATATATCTAACCACATAACAGAAATTGCTCCTTCTTCTGAAGCATCACAAGGTGTCTTTTCATACCCATCAGCTGGACCAATAGCCCAGTATGTTAGCACATAACTTTGCAGGGGATAACTCAATATATTGCAGTTATGCATTTTCAAGGCCAAGGCATTGTTTGCAACCCTTTACAACTGTAATGTAGCAAGACTTACAGTGCAGATTCCACCATCAGTAGAATAGGAAGATGTTCTCTGTAGCTTATGTTCTGGCTCTGAATAGTCACCATCCAAGGAACAGGCATCAGGAGGGATGGCATAGTCACTCTCAGAGCTCAGTGAAGACATAGATACACCTGTTTAAAATAAAGGAAGGAATGAGATTCATGTCTAGAAAGAAGAATGCACTGAATTTTTAACACACTGAAAATGTTACTGAGTTCACCATTAAGGCTTCTTTTGTTAAAGAAGAAAAAAATCAGATCAGACTCTGGAAACTGAAACACCACTACCCAGACTTCTGAGACCTCTCTTCTTTTTCCCTACAAGATAAGTAGTGAAAGTGAATTTTGGATACTGACAGTGAAGTAAATTCATTGCTGAATAAAGACAGAATAAAAAAATACTACAAAAAAAGAAAATGAACAGATTGTTTGCAGCTGTAAACATCCATTATAAAGTCTCAAGCTAAGGTTCCAGCTAAGGAAAAGGCTCTCTCACTAGTAATGGGGCTTTGCTGGCTGTGAATCGTCCATGACAACGCACAGACACATCAACCAAGGTATCACAACAGAAGACTACAAGAAATATGGTTCTATTTTACTGACTACTAATTGTAATGAACATTTCATTCAAAGATCCAGTTTAGCCTTCCCAGCAGGCAAGAAAAAATATCCTAGTCAGGACACAAAGCACCTGATACCTCTTAAAGACATGAAAGATTTCCTTACTGGTCAAGAAATTACCAGCAAGTGGCAAAGACAAAAAAAGCATTTTCTTTATTGTGTTAGCACTAGCTTGTTTCCAAGGGGAAGTCACAGAAAAGGTACAGATGACTGGATATGTGATGAATTTGGGAGATCAATCCTCCTCACAATCTAAGTCTAGCAATTGCCTGAATGGAAATCTATCAGCAATAAAAATCATTTGAGAGAACACACTTCTTCTGAGTAGCTGTTGATGTGTCCACACATTCTGGGAGAACTCCTTAGTAGCATCACCATGGCTAAGCATTTGCCTGGCACTGGTGATGCTATTCAGGGCATCTTGTCTCCCCTGTGATGACGAAAGAGTTCATCCCACTCAGTAGCAATACTCCCATTTTACCTCTCTTCACTGCACGAGGGCTGCCTGGCACGCTGGCTTTCCTGTTCTCAGATCCAGCAGCAGAGGTCCTGAAGCTGGCATGGGAGCCACAGTCATCATCGGATCCTGAAGATTCATCTAAGAAAGGCACGTTGCTTATCTGTATGGCTTTCTGGAAAACAGACTTATATGGTTAGCGTGTGAGAGAAGAGTTTCTCCAGGAGAATCCCTGCTCAATAAGGAGGAAGTGCAATCAATGCCTTTCATTTTCACACCACCTTGCCCGCTTCTGCCCCAGGGTTCCTCATTTCTTCCCCTTCTGGTCTGAGACCTTCCAAGCTGGACTCTCTAGTCCGGTATATCTGGATCTCCTCTGGTTACACCCTATAGTGTTCCACAAGTCCTGCACTCTGTTTCATTCTTTAGGCTGCACCCACTATCACCTCTAGGTTTCTACAGCCCCACAGTGCATACTGCAGCTTCCTGGACCAAATCTTGCTGCAATGTTCTGTATTCCTAAATACGTTTATCATTTGCTACTCCTTCTGCTTTCTTTTGGTATCCAGTACCTTCTTGACATTCTCTAATATTCTTTCATTCACTGCACAGCTTCATCCTGTTTTCTCTCAAATTACTAGCAGGCCTGGGCCATGCTTTTCATAACAGGAAAAGTGAAGTAGCTCCTTACCCCCTTCAGTGTAGTGTAGACAGGCACGGTGACATTTCTGTAGATGAGACAGGTAAATGGCCCAGAAGTTGAACACGAGAAACTGGAAACTGGGAAAATTCAGAGATAAAGCAAGAGAGCAAATAATAGAAACTATAGAAAAGGTGGAAGTTTTAATGAAGTAGCACATGGAGGACTGTCATCCTGGACAATCTGGCCACAAAAAGGCCAGGGAATGTGTTATTAACTACATGCAACTTCCAGAGAGAGGTGCAAAGTTCTCCTCATTGAGCCTGTAAGATATCTTACCCACCCTGGGTTCCCCATGGTACCATGGCAGTCTGGTGCACCTTCTCCAAACAGATCAAGCCCTAACAGGGGAAGGTGATGGTGAATAAGACTAAAATCAGGTCACAGACATGCAGAGACAGAAGAGTGACTGCAAAAGTGATGAAGAAGATAATGTAATCCCTGAGGATGTCACTGAATGCAGAGGCACAAAAAGTCCAGCATCAACCATCCCTGAGATCAGATGTATCCTCCTCCTGCCCTTCCTTTATTGTAGCTATCTATGAGATAAAATTTACTTTGAAAACAGACAAGGATATGAAGAAATGTAAATAGCCAGAAGCCCAGGTCCCACACTGTCACCATAAACTACCTCTAAATATAGATCTTGTCTAGAACTTACAGCATCTGGAAGTATCATTCTCCATGGCCACTTCAGACAACCTCATGCCAGACTTGGCCACAGCATAGATTCGGCTCTCCTGAAACAATAATACCATGAATAACAATGATCAGACAAAAGTGTGAGTCTTGCAGAAAGAAATGTTCATGTCACAGAATCACACCAGTCACACCTTTGGGCAGGAAGGAGGGGCTCTCTGAGATTGCTGTATTCCACCATGTGTTGTGTGAATGACCATTAGTGGAAGCATGTTACTGTGTGATTCCCCAGCTACAGAGATGACAGGCACAGACTGGAACACCTACATGCAATTATCAATAAATTACTGTATCACAGCTTGGAAAAAGATGGGGGTTTTCCACTTTATAAGCAATGCATTAAAATGAATCAAGAACTTCCATAAACCAGGAGAATTTATTGAGTCACTGCCTGCAAAGGATGCTCATTCTCTGACAAGGGAATGAAAAAAAATGCCTGGAATGATTTCAATAAGCCCATGTCTCAGTTATAACAACATACAGAGCCTTCAGTTCAAAGGATCTCCAAGTGCTTCATGAATTGATTACAATTCCAAGGGGGGAGCTCAAATCTGTATCTAAATACAATGTTATGACTAAGATATCAACCAGACTGAAATGGGTAAAACCCAAAGCTAAGAAACCTCTTGCTACTTCTAAAAGCATACAATAGCTAGCACATGTAATACATACACATTAAGGTACCTAAGACTGCAAAGTCAAATACGTAAAAAAAGAATTACAGAATTAGTATTTTCTGTTATGTATTTGCATTGCAATTTACTCTGCAAATCCTTTTCCCCAGAGAACTCCTACTCAGGGAACGTAATGGATATTTGTTACTGATGAAGCTACTATTTATTATTCTATTAATAATTTATATTATTCTATTAATTATGATTTCTATTAGTCTATTATTTATTTATATATTTAAATTTGCCTCCTTTGGATACTTACTTAACTCTATTCTGAAGAAAAGATGCTAGATTTTTCATGTGGTGTTCCTGATTGTAGCAATGCAATGCTTCATAAAAATAAATAAAAAATTTTTCAACAACCCTGTGAGGGTCATTGATGGGTGCTGTCAGTGTTTTTCAGAACTCAGACATAAGTTCTTTGACGTATTCAATAACTTTGGAGTACCCATTTCCAGATGTCCAAGTTATGACTTTCTGAGAATTTGCAGCAGAGAGGTGATCAGTGCTTCTCCAATCAAATTTAGTTGCCAAATTCAAGTCAGACATTCAGAAGGTATGTGTGTGGAGCTGATAATCACCTGTGAAAAATTTAGCTTAGAGGACTAGAAGAACCTTACATGGGAACTCTAGATCAGAAACAGGAATATTAGCCAATCTCTGAGTCATATTTCTTTTTTTCCAAGTGAGTACCTTGTTCATTAAAACCTTTCTGACTTCTGCAGCAAACGAGACAGACATCTGGAAAAACTGCAGTTTCAAGATACTACACTATCCACCTTCATTCCCTGCACAGTTCCATGTTATGGACTGAAAGAAAAGAGTTTCCTTTGGAAAAGCAGATCTGATTATACTGGGGCTTAAATTGGTATCATATAGAATACAGATAAAGATCATAATTAACACTGAGCTTTGCTTGAAAATAAATTTATAAAGCATAAGAATTAATGAGTGCTTGACTTTGCACATTCAATAAATCACTTGCTTGCCTATGCCTTCAAAAAAAGCAAATAAAAACAACAGAATAATCTCTTTTGATAGTACGTTGATTTCCACCAGGTGTGCCAGTTAAGCTGACACAGTCTTTGGCCTGTTCATGAGCCAAAGTTGACAGGGGCCCTTGGGAGTCAGTCCTGAAGGGCAAAGGAATCCAGCAAAACTGAACATTCCTCAATAAGGCAATCTTAAAGGTACGGGAGCAGACCATGCCCATGTGCTGCAAGATGAGACAGTGAGGAAGACTGGCCTGGCTGAACATAAAGCTTTGGCTGAACTCAGAAAAAAAAAAAAAAAAAAAAAGGAGATTTTCTGACATTTGGAAGAAGGGGCAGGCAACTCAGGAGGACTACAAGCATATCATGAGGTTAGGCAGGGAGAAAATTAGAAGGGCCAAAATCCAACTAGAATTTCACCGGCTACGGCAGTAAAAGACAACCAAAGATTTCTATAAATATATGAGAAACAAAAGAAGAACTGCCATCCTTTATTGGATAAAATGGGAAACAGTAACAAAAGGATAAGGAAATGGTGGAGATACTTAATGTCTTCTTTAAAAGTAAAGCCAGTTGCTTTCCAGGTACAGAGTCCTCCAAGTTGGAAGATATGGATAGGGAACAGAATCAAGCCCCCACAAGCCTAAGGGAAAATGCTCAGCAACCTGCTACACCACTTGGACACACACAGGTCCGTGACGTCAGGTGGGATTCACACAAGGGTACTGACAGAGCTGGTGGAAGAGCTCACAGAGACACTGTCTATCAGTTACCAGCAGTCCTGGTCAACTGGGGAGGTCAAAGATGGCTGGAAGTTGGCAAACGCTACACCTGTCAGGGCCAGAGGAGTATCTGAAATGCTACAGAACTGTCAGCCTGACCTCAGTGCCGGAGAAGGTCATGGAGCAGATCATCTTGAGTGCCATCACATGGCACGTACAGGGCAACCAACAGAAGGCCCAGCCAGCATGCATTTGTGAAAGACAAGTCCTGCTTGACCAACCTGATCTCCTTCCATGACAAGGTAACCTGCTCAGTGGATGAGGGGAAGGCTCCTAAACAGTTCTATGACTAGCAAAGAATCCAGCTAACATGTAATTGAAACCAAGAACAACAAACTCATCTCTCACATGACATAAGCAACAGGACACGTGTACCACTTTACCAAAGGTTTTCACAGTTTTTCCAGTAGCAACAGCACACCATGAGACAGGAATGCTCTAGTATTCAGAGTTTTTTCCTCACTCTGGAGCTATCTGGTCTCATCCACTGCACTTATGATTCACTTTTCTATCTTAAACACATGACAACAGAACTAAGGATTAACTTTTGATGACCCATAACTATGAACGACAATGCAGCACCTCTTGACTTCCATTTTTATTCCCATGTTTCTTGAGTACTATTTTTTAACATGGATTTTTTTTCCCCTTATAAAGAGAAAAGAAGAAAAAAATTGTCAGGGGAACCAGCATGCCCCATGATCTGGAACTGTCAGACTTGGTGGTTCAGGAATATAACCTGTGATGTCCACAGGTAACAACAATTGCTTGAGCTGTTGCAGCCTAAGTACTGGGTACTACTCAAAGATAAGCAGCACTTCTCAAACTGTTGTTCTTGCATATCTTACCCATGATGGGAATCTGTGCAGTGGTGGTGTTGGGGGTTTACCTCCTGGGTCAAGCGTGCCAGCTTCAGAACTCACAGCTTCTCTTTGCCCTGCATGTGAGTGGTACATTTCCTCACACACTCCAGCTTCTTCCCTCAGCAGACCACATTCTGTCTCCATCTTCTTCAATACTGCATCATCATCAATGTCTGTCTCCTCCACATGCCCACAGAAGACTGAAGCATCTTTTATGGGCTGGAAAGTGCTAGTCTCTAAGTGCATTACATGATGGAAAGAATTAGCCCCTGGCTGTGGTTGGCTGTGATGTCTCTTGGCTAGTTGGATACTGTCTCTTGGTGTATTGGGTGTTCGTATTTTTGGAAAGGTCATACTACTCCCAAGGCTGCATTCCCTCCCTGTACAGGAAGAATGTGCTGTAACAGCTGATGCTGATACAGCCAGGGGTGGTTCAGTAGTTTGGAGGTGGCCCTCAAGCATGCTCATTATTTCTCCAGAGGAAGAGGAGTCCAGCCGGTGGGAGCACAATCTGGCACTCAGATCATCAGAGAAGCAGGTGCCATCCAAACCCACTTGTTGCAAGGTGTTCATAGCACTACAGTGTCCTTCCAAAGATGACTGGAAGGTCAAAGCCTCAAGAAATCTTGTGGTCTCAGCTGGAAGGTCCACTGATACAGCATCAGACCAATCCAAACCATGTTCAGAACGTAAGGCTGGGAATACATCTTTCTCTGTGGAGAGATTCCAGCTTGATGAGTCAGACACGAGCTTCACTGTACTCTGGGAAAGCAGAGAATTATCCTCTCCCTTCTCAGTAAAGGAGTCATTGGCAAGGACTGTATTTGCTGAAGAGAGGACATGTTTGCTAGGTCCTGTCTGACACAGCTCTCTGAAACCAGGTGCAAGGAGCACAGATTTCTGATCTATCTTCTCGGCAAAAGAGGTCTGTGATGCTCTGGACTTCAGGGAATTGCAGCTCCAAAGAGATTCCAAGGGGGGAATGCTGGTCATATCTACAAGGGAGAAGAACATATGGTTAGGGCATTCAAATGCTTTAGTGTCTTAATTGTTGCTTCTTAGTGTATGTTCATTCCAGTTGTACTTCAATTGCACCCTGGCCTGGTTAGGACTATACAGAACAGAGATGGCTGGGTACAGTTATAACAAAAATGCTACACATTTACAACTGAGAATAGCACAGAAGAGACGAGCAGGAAATGATTGATCGCTGATTCTTACAAAACTGGAGTTAAGGGGTGCCTAAAGAAATTATCAGACAGCTTATTTGAAATTTACAGAAGGAAGATTTTCCAGAAAAGAAGAGGAAATACAATGCTGCAGATAAGCCAGGAAAAGTAATATATCAGTGTACAGAAGCTCTGACCTAGAAACTTCCCAAACTACTGATAGCAGAAGCTGGAAGGGTATATGGAGAGGAGGACAGCTTTACTTGTAGTACACTCTTTCCTGAAACATTGACAACCACCCAGGAGATAGGATATTGGCCTAGGCAAACTTGCACTCCAATGCAATATAAAAGTTTTTACTCTTACTGATACACAATTACGTCTCTTCTCTTAAAACAGCCATGAGAAGGAAGTGCATCTATCCACACAACACTGCCAAAAAAAACATCCAAGTGGCCAGAACACTTCTTAGCGAGGCTTTTGGCTTTAGTGGACCTACAGGGATTTAAGTCATCAAGTAAGATGGTGCAATTCCAACCCTTCCCAGGGCCTAGATGAGGTTTCCAGCAAAGGTATGGAGACCTTCTTAACCATCACACCAACCAGTGAGGTTACTCTCTTTTCAAAAACTTCCCTAGAGCTTTTTGCTATCCTTTTGTGCTATACAACCCTTTTATGTGCTTTTTATCACTAAGTTTTATAATAGTTATTTACATGATTTTCTGTAAAATCTTCCTTTCCTTAGTTGTTTTTCTGCCCTTTTAGTTGCTATATTAGAAGATGAATAAAAGATAAATTCTAGATTGCCTGCATTGCCCTTTGTCCATTCAGTACCTACACTTTGTAATTCTTGTACTTTCTTCCTTTCCATAATCACCAGATTTAAAGATTATCTCAGTTCTACAATTTCTGCAGAATAGCAGCTTTAGGGTATGAGAAAGTGTGGATAAAACTTGGAGTGGCAGAGGATGTTTGATTGATGTTGGCATTTATGTATTGCCTGACTGAAAAAGAACCAAATCATTAGATACCTTGGAAATTGCAAAATATGGGTGAGAGTGACTCTGCATAGCTGCTGCTGAAAATCTTGCCTGAACATCAAACTCTATGGGTATTGCTTAACCACCACTGGGATTTACAAGGAAGTAGAAACAAACTGAAGATACAAAGTTACAGAGGGAAGAGCAAACAGCAGAATAAATTACTGTGACAGTGGAGAGGATGAAACCTGCTCTTGGAAACAGCTGAGAAAAAGACAACCATGAGAACTAGGCACTTGAGTCACAAGGAACTGAATGTTAACAAAGCCAACACATAACACTGGCACACACAAATCCTGGCACGCATGTTCCCCTCACCCTGATGTAAATCATCAGTGCAGACTGAGAACAGGCCATTAATTTTAAATATTACTGGTATTTTTGCAGCTTCTTAGATGTGACAGGAGATGAAGAGGAAGCTGTTACTATTAGCATAGCAAGCAAGGAAAGATTTGTCTCTGCAGAGGCCTCTGACTTCAGCCTGGCATAGTGAGACCAGTGAAGCATAAGAGGAGAGGGCAGTACTGTTTACTGCCCAGAGAGTTGGGATCCAGGGAACACTTAATACCAGATTATTAACGCAGCTTACCAGGCATTCTCTTTCAGTGAACAGTCAGAGCCAGAGGAGATGAGAAAAACCCAGTCATAAAGCATTTTGCTAGACGTGTGGTGGGATTTAGAAGGAATTCTGCCCTATTCCCTTGCTGTGGAGTGATAGGAATGCCAAAAAGACCTGCAGGAAAGAAATGCCCCCTGCCCACATGCCCAGTGAAGTTCTGGAAACCAGCTCACTTTACCAAACCAAGCTCATTAAAATATAAAAGGAAGAAAATGGTTAAGGGAGAATTTCCTCTGCAAAGTGTCTTGCAATGAAAGGTGCTTGAGTTCAAGCCCTGGAGACTAAAGTTTTCCATTTGTCTGCCAAAGAAGAACTGCAAAAGCCCAAACACCATAAGCAGCTTTCTCCACCCCAACTAGATAGCACAGAGGACCTCAGCTTCTAAAGGCAGACCAGACAGGTGCTGCCTTGGTTCATTCAGTTACTCAGCTCACATGCCAGCAGAGGTTCTGTGGGGATGAGAATAATTCACATGTGGAGGTAAAGTGAAATACCACAGGGACTTTCTCCCTTTCAGCCCTGAAGGGAGTGGAGAGTTTTACTATGTATTTCAATGAATGCTCCTAATTCAGGAGCTCAGTGGCTTAATTTAATGGCAAAAGCAGATTAAAAGAAAAAGTCTGTTCAATCGTTGGTGGGAAAACATTTAAGAGTTTAAGGCAGGTAAGCATGTTATTCCCATCTTAAAAATGGACCCACTGAGGAACAGAGCAATTCTACTGTTGCTGTCACAATTATTAATTTCTGACAAAGTTAAGAATACAGCCTAGGAATACTGACTTTCACTCCTGTGGTGGTTAGTAGGCTACAATGCCAGGTGAACACATTTACCTTGCAATGTATCCTGAAGGGCTTCAATTCGCTCCATCAGCCTCTGATTACAGTTTTTCAGGTGGTAATTCTCTAGCTCAAGCTATGAAACAATAATAAAAACTGAAAAATGATGCAAAACTGTGTGTGCATGTGATCCACTACACAGAGTATGTCCTCATCTTTATTACATCCAAATGCCTTAACAAGGTAAAAAAAAGATGTGTGAGTCTACCAATTGCATTGAAATCTTTCTACACAGCAGCTCCACTGGACAACCCAATTAAACATTTTGCTGTACTTTCTCCAACAGCCTCTGTATATACTACTGACACTTCTCAAATAGGTCTTTTAATTTATTTCCCTGCTATTGTTTATGACTTTCTTCTCTTGCAGAAATAATTGTTATGAAGGAGAGAATAAAAAAAAATGTTACGCAGAAGGACCATTTTTCCATCTCCCCCTGTATGGAATAAAAGAAGATCCTGCAGATCCAGGGGACCAAAGAAAAAAGCAAACAAACATTAAGGGTGCATTTATATTTCCAGTCAGGGCATGAGAGATTCTTTGCAAAATCTGTCTTGAAGTGTCCCAGCATCCATTCTTAAACATAGCAGTGACGCACCTAGACAGGCTTCCCTCTTAATAGAATCAAAGTTAAAATGACACCTGTGGTGCTGTCTAGAGTAACCCATTTGCAACACAGATGCCAAGTTCTCCAATTGGCAGTGCTCCACTTTTGCATGGTATGCACCTAGAATCAGCATTTGGCACAACTTCATTGGTATTAAAGACATAATGTGAATGTATGGTCCTGCATTCACAGCAGGTCACACCAAATTAACCCCTGCACTTCCTCCTCTGTGCTGCACCAGCCAGTAACGTAAACACACCTTAAGTTGGCTCACAGGAAAATGAAAGAGAAGCAGCACAGCAGCTTGGTGAGTTATATAGGCAATCTAATGACATTACGAAGTCCCATCATAACATAATTAATGCCCACAAAGATTCCTTCTTCCAAATCCAACAAATTCCCTTTCTGGCATAAACTGGGAAATACATGTCTAACTTTGAAAAAAAAAGACCAGATAGCCCTACTCCCATTTGTAAACTATTACTGCATCTTTAAAACTGCAGGCTGACCAGTGCTATCTTTGTTTTTCTAGAGCATAGACCTAGACAGAGGTACAAGTCCACAGGATGGATAGGACTGAGGTTGGAGATGAGAAAATACTGGGCTGTAGGAAAATAGCATTTGTCAGAGATGGTAAATTAAGGCAGAGCAAAGGACATGTTTATGCTACAGCTGCTCTGTCAGAAAGAAACAGAAACTGCACCTAGAGAAAAAAGAGAGTCAGAGGAAAGCAAGGTGACAGCCACTTGTGACTAGTAAATCTTCTTCAAAGACTGCTTTAGGGCACTGGTGACTTCACAGTCATTGATAGTGTGCCCAATAAAGTAAATAGCCCTCACTAAAAGTGATGACCCTAGCTCTACAACTGAGTATGTGTAGGGCCAAGCAAGCAGAGAACCTCTATGGCAGACTGACTGTCCTCTAAGTATTGTCCTGTATAGGAGCCCACTGGGAGTGCAGCCATTGTACCTACTTACAGGCCTTGAAACTCAGCAGCAAAGCTAGAGACTTACCTCCCTGAGCTTAAACGTTACCCACGCTTTGATCTTGGCAGCTTTCTCTTGAACAATTTTGGCTTCCTCAGTCCTCAACTGTTTCTGTGCCAAAAATGAGAACCAACATTACGTACATTAGAAGAGTACAGCTATCTGTTCTCAGTAAGTTACTGCATCAGGAGTGACTGAAACACTGAAGCTCCCATTCCAGATGTAAATTTTTATACTGCTTTTTGGATATTAATATTTAGCTGGCCTCTGAAAAAAAAAAAAATCAAGCTCTAAGGTGTCTTACATGGCCCCTAGAATTAAACTCAGAGGGTTGTTTCAAGAGTTTGTTGTGGAATAGCAAAATCCAGCTTAAGTAATGATTGCTCACCTACCAGATTTTGAGTATAATCTGCAACTTTTTCTGTTTTAAATGGTTTTGCAAAGTTGCTGGTTGCAATGCTGTTGAGCATCTGTAGTGTTAACCCCAGCCTACACATACATTATTGGCCAGAATTAATAAGAATTAAACAGTGCCTATTAGTGATTTATAAAACAGTAATCACTCCAAGCAAAAGGGATTCAATTGCTGTAAGCCCAGGCATAGGGCACAGACTTTCAAGATGCATAGAATGGAAACTAATACCAACAACACGTTCAACACACACACACAGAGTATTCTCACTGAGAAAGTAAATTAAAAAAAAAGTTCCAAAACTTGACCTTGAAACACTAATGCCTGCCAGGAGGTGTGGTTGTATGTTTACATATCCATTAAAAACAGATTCTAGTCCACACAAAGGTGTTATGACAATACTATTGATCTGCACAATGAACATTTTCCCCCCAAATATCTGTTTGGGCAATATTGCTACATCATTTTTGCAGCTCAGTTTTCTCAGCTCTCTTTTTACCTTTTCTGGCAATGCCCTTTGAAGTATGCTGGATGAATACTATGAACACCTGAAGTTTTCTGTTTATCTCCTGTGTGGCTTAATAAGCAACAACATCACTGAAAGCTCTCCTACCTACATGATTTAAACAACTGCAAGAAGAAATCAGGTCCAGGACAAAGGGAGGAAAGTGAATATATGCTGTATGGCACATTCAGACCCAGCCCTGGTTTCTCCAATCCCTGGGCAAAGATAATACCTTTTGGTATCAGTTGGCAGTTTCCCTGCTAGATTGTTTTTTCTGATGTGAACAAATACCAGTAATTATGATAATAAAAATCACAGCAGTTTCCCCACTTTAAGTTTTACACAGTGATGAATGCCATATAAAACACAGCAGACTGCGCAAAATTCTCCACATCTTCACACTACTTTTAATAACCACATGCTATTTATCACCACACCTGCACATGTAAATGTTCTTACTCAAGTATGTTTGCTGACTTTAAAACAGACTTTAGCAGCATTATAGGTAGCAGTGACATTTGTAGTTGAGCATAATGAAATAAAAACAATCAAATCAGATGCTTCAAGAAGAGGATTTATTTAGCATTTTTTCCTTTTCTATGACTATGTGTGTTCCTAATCATCAGGTCTCAACCTTTGCTAGAGTTAGAAAACTAGATGTGCCTACAGGTCTGAAATGATCTAGGACATATAGCAGATCTACCATCTCTGAATATGCATCACATGGGAAATGGCTTTGAATCCCTAATGACCTGGACTTATCTTGGATCAGGGTCCACAGTAAAGAAGTAAAAGATTCAGAATATTACTATGTCATACGGTGAAGCGCAATGCCAAGATTTTATTCAGGGTCCTAAAGGAGAATGGTGACATGACAACATCATTGTCACCAAGCTTAGTAAGTCCTGCTTCTAAGCAGAACCAATTCACTCGGGCACAGCACCCATAAGATGCAGTTATTGTGCTTTAAGTTCCAAAGGCAATTAGAGATTCTTTGTGTCACACACTATTGTGTGGTCCAGACATGACCTCAGTGTTCCCTTAATGCTCTGAACTCCACAGCTCTTCCCATCTCAGTGAAAACAAATAGGATGCCTTACAGGGATCCATAGTGACCTTCTGGCATTGCCACCACGTCATACCGTTCTGAAAGTAAACAACTGACTCTGAAAAGAATGTGTCTTGTCTGGAATTGTCAAGCTTTGGCTTTCATTTCTAGACTCTTATTTTGTTTCTTGTTGCTGGGACAAGAAGATTTCTACTAAGAGTCATTGAAACAGGTGACAATTACTTAAATATAACTCAAATGTCCAGGTATTTTTTGTTTGTTTGTTTGTTTAAAATTCTACTGAGGTTTTTCTATTTAAAAGTGATTTACTTAGCAACACATAAGAATACCTTATTCCTCAGGTTATAAAAACCATAGAGGAAGGCCTTTATCAGAGCCAAAATACAAGCCCTGGTGCAGATGTAGCTCCTTCCTTCAACTAGCTGAAGATGGAAGAGACTAAGAAGTATCCACACTAGGAAATAGCTGCTTTTCTACAATGAGGACATCTGACCACTGATAACTATGCTAAGGGATTGCTGAAGACTGGGAAAAGACTCTTCCCAAGGAGTAGCATAAACAGAGTCAGAGATGGGCTACACAAGGATTTTGTAAAGCAACCTATATGCTAGAAAGCCAGAGAAACACTGATCAGACTAACATTACAATTTAGGGTCTCAACACCAACATTTAAGCCCTTTAAGCCCATTGACCGATCTCCACTAATGAAGAGACACAGACTACTGAAGCCAAGTCGATGTTTTGTGTGAAAAGGAAAGACGTGATCTTGTACAGAGCAGAGCACTATTTTACAGCTGATCTGAAGAAAACTGAGAGACTAACAAGTAATGAGACATAATCCATACCTTTGAACCACACATTACAGAACCTCTCTAACTCATGAAAGCTACAAGTCTCCTTGCAGAAAATATCCCTACCTGTTTTTCTAGCTGTGTCTCCAATCTGTTGATCAGATCCTCCTTTCCTTGCACTGTGCCCATCAGGTTCTGGTATTTCCTGTGCAGGGTGCTGTCTGATTCACCAGTCTTATCATTGACTAGTTTTATTTTCTCTTCCATAACTCGGACCTATAATGACAATCAGAAGGAGATTAAAACAAACAAACAAACCCCAAACCCCAGTGCAAATTCAGGAGCTGCTTATTTAGTGTTAAAACCATAACTGAGAATATTTGCCTTTCTTATTTTTGAAGTTAGGAAAGGAAAAATAAAACATCCAAAAAATACAACACCCTTCAGGTCACACTTAGTTTATTTCCACATTTGTGAAAAGAGCATTGTCCATTCATTTGTAATGCTGAAGCAGTAACAGAGGCAAAATGAACCATGAACAGACAAACACATTGGGGATTGTGAAATATTTGCACACTATTAGTCAAGGAGTCTTTTCCAGGGACACCCTCTTGTCGCGGGGAAGAAGCTTGCGTGCCCTCATGAGGTTGAGAGCTATGGTGGAGGTGGTTTGTGCCACCGGTAGGGTCTCCCATGCCAGACAGGTCTCAGCTGAAGGGTCAGACAAAGTGTGTCCACGGGCAGGATGGGCTTGCTAGCCGTCTGGCAACCATCCTAGGAGAAGGACAACTCCAACCCCAAACCCGGGCAGATGGAGCTCGTTTAGCCCTGTAAGGCCATCCATCTAAGAGAAGGATACTCTAACCAAACCTACGTCCTGAGGTATTGGCTGTCACCGTCCAAGCTCGCTAGGCCCTGGCAGATGAACCTTAGGAGTAAAGGGTGGGGCCAGTTCTACGCACGCTGTGCCTCACCTAAAAAATCCATTGTGCAGGCTTGAAGGGTTCACCCACATTGCAAAGCCCTGTAGCGACAGGTGAGGGTCGAAAACGGCAGGTGATAGGAAGCAGCTGGAAGCCGCAGACCCAACCCTGCATGCAGGCGGTTCAGGATATGGGTCATTAGAGACTTGACCCCGGAGATGACAGTCTCTTGCGGCAGCATCCTGAATGACCAAGCAGCCTTTTCTAGGGACAGCACTGCTTGCTCCACACGGAGAGGGGCCTAGCAAAGGTTGCCTAAACAAAGCTCATCTCCACACCCGGTTGGATAACCACAGCCAACCGGCATCTTCCATGCAGTCAAACAAAAACAAAGAGATTTCAAAGGCATACACCTGCCTGCAAAGGTGTGCTCAAACTAACACTCGCATGTTGGAACATCAGAACCATGCTTGATACTGGGGATAGTGGACGTCCTGAGCGTCGTTCTGCTCTAATTGCCCACGAACTGTCACGGCTCAACATTGACATTGCTGCTCTCAGTGAAGTTCGTCTTCATGATCAAGGCAGCCTTAAAGAACATGGTGCTGGCTACACACTCTACTGGTTGGGCAAACCCAAAACCGAAAGACACCTTTCAGGAGTTGGCTTCATGATCAAAAACTCCATTGCCTCCAAACTTGAAAATCTGCCGACAGGTCATTCCGATCGCATTATGTCCTTACGCCTCCCTCTACACAACAAGCAACATGTTGTTCTTTTTAGCATATATGCCCCAACTCTGCAAGCTGACGCAGCAGAAAAAGACAAATTCTACACAGACCTGCGCCGCCTCACCCAAAATGCTCCTGCAGATGATAAGATCATAATCCTTGGTGACTTCAGCGTCAGAGTAGGTAAGAATTCTGAAGCCTGGAAAGGAGTCCTGGGCAAGCATGGCATTGGAAACTACAACGACAACAGACACCTCCTGCTAGAGTTTTGCGCAGAACCATCACCATCACCAACACTATCTTTCAACAGAAAGACAGCCTGAAGACAACCTGGATGCATCCTTGATCCAAGCACTGGCACCTCATTGACTATATCTTAGTACAACAGAGAAATATCAGTGATGTCCGTCATACTCGAGTGATGCCGAGTGCAGAATGTCAAACAGACCACCGCCTTGTGTGCTGCAAACTTAACCTCCACTTCAAGCCCAAATCTAAGAGAGGTGGCATTCCAAGGAGGAGGCTCCAAGTCAGCAATCTTCAAACAGCCACAGTGAGAGACAGCTTCCAGGGAAACCTTCAAACTAGACTTAAAGATAATCCCATAGATCCCTCTCCTGAAGTGCTTTGGCAACATATTAAAAGTTGCATCCTGCAGTCCTCTGAAGAGTCCCTAGGGTTCTCCTCCAAGAAAAACAAAGACTGGTTTGATGAGAACAATCAAGAGATCCACGAATTGCTGAAGAAGAAGAGAACTGCTCACCAAGCACACCTTGCTCAGCCATCTTGCCGTATAAAAAAAGCTGCCTTTCGTCTTGCATGCAGCAAGCTCCAACAGAAACTTCGAGACATCCAGAACAAATGGTGGCTCGACCTAGCAGAAAAGACAACTATGTGCAGATTTGGGTGACCAAAGAGGATTCTATGAGGCCCTGAAAGCAGTGTACGGACCCACACACCAGGTTCAAAGCCCCCTACTCAGTGCAGATGGTCAACTGCTTCTAACGGATAAAACCTCCATCCTGAACCGATGGTCTGAGCACTTTCAGACTCTCTTCAGTGCCAGCCGTGTAGTCCAAGGCTCAGCAATTCATCACATTACACAACCAGTGAAACATGAATTGGATGCAGCCCCTGCTATGGGAGAGATACTCAAGGCCATACAGCAGGTGAAAACTGGCAAGGCAGCTGGGGTTGATGGAATTCCACCTGAAATCTGGAAGCATGGAGGTCAAGCACTCCATGTCAAATTCCACAAGCTTGTTGTGCGTTGCTGGGAACAAGGGGAACTACCACCAGATCTCCGTGATGCAGTAATCATCACCCTGTACAAGAAGAAAGGAGAAAAATCAGACTGCTCAAATTACCGAGGTATTACTTTGCTCTCCATTGCTGGTAAAATCCTTGCAAGAATACTTCTGAACAGATTAGTACCCACTATTGCAGAAGAACTTCTACCTGAAAGCCAGTGTGGTTTCAGAGCCAATAGGAGCACCACAGACATGGTGTTTGTTCTCAGACAACTGCAAGAGAAGTGTAGGGAACAGAACAAAGGTCTCTATGTAACCTTCGTTGACCTCACCAAAGCTTTCGACACTGTGAGCAGAAAAGGCCTGTGGCAGATCTTGGAACGTTTAGGATGTCCCCCCAAGTTCCTCAAAATGATCATCCTGCTACATGAGGATCAGCGTGGACAAGTCAGATATGGCGATGCACTCTCTGAGCCCTTTCCAATAACCAATGGTGTGAAACAAGGTTGCGTTCTTGCACCAACTCTATTCACAATCTTCTTCAGCATGATGCTCCAAAGAGCCACAGCAGACCTCGATGAAGAAAACGGCATCTACATCCGATATCGTACCGATGGAAGCCTATTCAACCTAAGGCGACTGAAGGCCCACACCAAGACCCTGAATCACCTTGTCCGTGAGCTGCTTTTTGCTGATGATGCCGCCCTCGTTGCTCACACAGAAGCAGCTCTGCAGCGCTTAACATCCTGCTTTGCAGAGGCTGCTGAGCTTTTTGGGCTGGAAGTCAGCCTGAAGAAGACAGAAGTTCTCTACCAATCTGCACCTCAAGAAGTCTTCCATCATCCTCACATCACCATAGGCAATTCAGAGCTTAAGTCAGTCCAGCAGATCACCTATCTGGGAAGTATCATTTCCTCAGACGGTAAGATTGACAAAGAGATAGACAACAGACTGGCAAAGGCATACAGAGCCTTCGGAAAACTCCATAAAAGAGTCTGGTCCAATAAACACCTGAAGAAAAGTACAAAGATCAGTGTCTACAGAGCCACTGTACTCTCTACTCTTTTATATGGGTCTGAATCATGGGTCATCTACCGCCACCACCTGCGGCTTCTTGAACGCTTCCATCAGTGCTGCCTCTGTTCAATCCTAAACATCCACTGGTCTGATTACATGACCAATGTGTCTGTTCTTGAACAGGCAGGGGTCAGCAGTATTGAGGCCATGCTGATGAGAACGCAGCTGCGCTGGGCAGGGCACGTCTCAAGGATGGAGGATCACCGCCTTCCGAAGATTGTGCTCTATGGTGAACTCGCCACCGGCTGCCGCAGGAGAGGAGCCCCAAAGAAGAGATACAAGTACTGCCTGAAACAACACCTCAGCCTTGGCCATATTGACTGCCACCAATGGTCCACTCTGGCCTCCAATCGGGATTCATGGAGACACACCATTCACGACGCTGCTGCTTCCTTTGAGAATGCACGGAGAGTCAGTCTTGAGGAAAAAAGACAACGCAGAAAGAACCGTTCCTTGCCAGTGTCACCTAGGGAGACGTTCCGCTCTGCCTTTTGTGACCGGACCTGCCTATCCCGTATCGGCCTTTTTAGCCACCAGCACGCTTGCAGCAAGCGTGGGTAGTGCCCTTCTCAAATCTTCGTTCACGAAGCCGAGCCATGATGATGATGATTAGTCAAGGAGTCCACACAGGCCCCACAGTCTCCATGGACATATGGACAAGGTATATCCTTTTCAATAGCATGGTCACCTTTCTACCTCATTCACTACCAAGGTATACACCACAAAATGCTGTCCTTTTGCTTGAGATTAAGATTTCTATAGGAAAATGTACTATGCGGTTCTTTCTTCCTCCTATCCCCAGTTAAGACAGTGTTTTGGCAACTAGTGTCTTTCTGCCAAGTGTTTTCTCCAGAACTGCTAAGGAGTTACCATGCGAGATGTTTCAGAAGATTTGCCTATCTCTGAGCTCCTGCCAGCGCCAACACTTTTTCATTTAAGCAAGAGAAACACTATTGTAATGCTCCTTCCCTACAAAGTTTCAATGCGCTAGAATCTAGCTGCTACTGAAGCATTTCAGGTTTTTAGCAAGTTTTTAAAACCTCTTTGCTTTCTTCAAAACCTGTGTCTCTCAGTAATGTCACTTTATTTTACCATTATCTACCATTCTCTTGCAATGGATTAAAAGACTTCATTTCTAAAGAAGAATGTAATCCCCTCAACTTAACTCAAATGCTAATTGCACATAATGATGGGAAAATATTTGGTTCCAACACCAACTTCTTCCCAAAGAAGCTAAAGCTGTAAAGAAACTAACTCCAGATACCATTAATTTAGCATGAATTCAGAAGCAGGAAGACAGAATACAGGCAGCCATCTGAGCACTTCACAGAAACTGTGCGAGAGAAGTTACTCATGCTCTGTTGAGCAGCCTACACTTCATACTTGCAGAAGCCGTGTTTTGTCCTCCTGTCTGCCTATATTAGGCAGGGAAGCCAACCGCCTCTTCCTCACACTGAACCAGAAAGGTAGGCGCCCAACATCCGAGCCAGAAAACTAAGCCTGCTGAGTCGGATGTGTTTTTATTAGAGTTTAGGGTGATTATAGTAAAAAGAAACGGACCCTCCTTTCTGTCTGATGCCCAAATGCTGACTCTGAACTAGAGGCTCAGTGAGGGGACAGCAAACATGTGATTTCCTTAATTGAGGTTGGCAGCTACAGGGAGTCCATTGAGTTAACAAATCCAACCCCCTCAGACTCCTGGGGAGAAAGATAACTAGGGATTTTGGACTTGATGTGGAGCCCTCTCATTTGTCAGCTGCTTCTCATTCATGGTGAATGTACTCATTAGTGGAAGAGAATGGTCCTGCCGTCACTCCTTCAGGCTGTCAGGCAGCAATGAAGTATTTCTCTAGCAACACTTATCTCTGGATGTGGATAAGGCTGCTGGAAAGGCAAACATTGAGGGTTGCTAGTCTTTAGGACCTGCCAACATATGGCTACAGAACTGCTGGTGGCAGGTGAGTGAAGGCAACTCATTTCTGCAGGTGGCAGGTGAGTGAAGGCAACTCTCATTTCTGCTACACCTTCCCAGCCAAACTCTCCCTTTCTTGACCATTCTCAGACCTGGATTTGACTTGCTCTCCAACTTCTCCCTTGCTGTCATTGCATCTTAGCATATCATGGACATTCTTACTCCTGTCACTGAGGTGTCCACTAGTATGAAACTTTCTTCATTGGCCTGTGGCAATAACTTTTTCCTGCTGGTGGTGTCACAGCTGTCACTTTTGCCTGTATTATGTTACCTTTGCCTGTCTTGGTTGGGTGTGGACTTACTGATACCACTCTCAAGAACAACTCTTGTTCTTGGCTGGCAATTGCTGATCTAGCACAGAAGTCAACAGCATGATGTCTAGACATAGCATCCTTCCTATAACTAAGATGGTCAGTAAAAAAAATCTTGATGCCAAATATCAAACTGGCATGAAATAGTATGTTCTGAAGACAAAATACCTTTCCTGGTACTTCAAATTCTTGATTCCTAGGCAATATGTTTCTCAGTGCTTATAACACTTCCTATTCAGTCCTTCACTACTGAAGTCATCTTTGACAGCAATGCTTGGCCATCCTGCGTGGCTTTCAGTTCTGTGCTTTAATCTCTGACTCAGTGCTCAGTCCTGCAGCCTTGTCCGGCTGGAGGGAGCGGCTTCACTTCAAACCTTCCCTTCAGCAGCGTTCTGCAGTGATGCAAGAGCCCAGACCACCTGGTGCTTATTGGCTGTTTTGTTTCTATAATACTCCTTATGGTGCAGACTGTACAACAGTCTGCTTCTCAAAGGTCCCTTGTTCTTTATAGCTTGTTAACAAGATGAAGTCTTTCTCTCTCCCCTTCTGCATTATTCAAGAAGCATAGAAGGACTAGCTTAGACAATATGCCTAATTTGTAGATGGTTCCAGTAAAAGGCAATGAATCCAGCTCTTACTGTTTTTCTCCATGGATTCCTGAGCCAGAACAGTAATTACTAAAAAGAAAAGTCCAAACCAAGTGATAAGGGTGTGTCTGCAAAACCTACTTCTTTCACAGAACCTTCTTTACTTGTAGACAAGTCCTTACCAGTACACTTAAGTATTTGTTTTCTGAAGACCTGCCAGGCAGCTCCATCTTTGTGCTTTAATCCTGAGGTACAGCATCCCCTTCCTTTTCCACAATCAAGCATGCATATCATGGCCAAGGAAGTAAAGGCTGTGAGGCAGATACAACATGCTGGTTTTCACTTAGGGTTCAACATACTCAGGCACCTGCCCAGAGCTAAGGCCCAAAGACTGGGAAATAGACCAGAAATCCATTCACCACTGTAAATCAGTGTTTCCCTAGCAGGGCATAGCACTGCAGAGTGATATCTGTGTGCTAGACTATAAGGAATTTAGAGGAAGTTATTGCTGGACTTGTACCAGAGCAACCATAAAAGAATCTCTTACCTGTTTCTCTGCATCCTCAGCTCTTTGCTCTGCTTCTATGACTCTCTGCTCCAATTCCTGCATCTTCAGAACCAAAAAAGAAAGAGAGAAGAGGGAGAAAGAAAGAAAATAAATTAACATCACCTGGAAATTCACCTGTTTTGCTCAGGAATCCTCTATTTCTTGTGCAAGTCTACAGATCTTTGGAATCTTTTGGGTTAACTCTACAGCTTTGACCAGGGAGAAAAAGAAAAGCACCTTTGACCTTTTCCAGTCTTCTGCCTTTGAATTTACCGGAACTGTTGTCTCATTAGTGAGCTTCATCATTCATTACATGGGTCAAGGGAATAGTCCCAAAGTCTTGACCTCATCTCTGCAACTTACACACCATGGGCTGTCCTTGCAAGAAGCCTGTCTACAGTACACCATTCTTCCCTGCTTTTATTTCAGCTAGGATTAGTCACAATGGTAAATAAAAATTAACAGGAAAGCTCAAGGCAGGTTCTCTATGATACCACACTACAACTGATGAATATTTTGCTTTGGCTTCAAAAGCATCACAGGCTCATAACTAATAAGATTAACAATGATCTTCATTTTCCTATGCTTCTTTTCATTTAAAGAGCTTTGCAAACTGGCAGTTCTGTGATTTGACATTTTCAGCATTAGTGCTATTGAAGTCAAAGGACACTGAATAGAATTTTATCCTAAACTTATACAAACCACTTCATTCTCATGAAATGCAGACATAGACCCCCAATACCTGGGGTTCCTCTAACAATTTACCACTAGAGTCCATTTTTTGGTGTGTTTTCTTTTTTTTTTAAAGCAACCTAATACCTAATTCAGTGCTTTCAAGGCCATCTTTCACCATCTGCCCCACTTCCATGGGTCTCAGATCTAAGCCCAGTATTATGAAGTCAGTGACAGAAAGGTGCACATAGGCAGACACCTCATTAGTCATGCAACTAAAAAAACAATTACATAAATTCAAACCATGAAGATCAAAAAGTGACACATTTAGCATGATACCTCTCAGATTTGCTTTTCCAGTGAAGCAATCAAGGATATCACAGTCTACATAGCTTAATATCCAAATCAAGGATGCTTCCTTGGCAGAGGAACAGAGATACCACAGAAGATTGCACAGACAAAGCTGCTCTAACCAAAGACTCTTAGAGTCTTGGAGGAGACTGAGCACAAAGCAGTGTAACCCCGAGAAGAGTGCTCTGTGTTACAACATGAGTATGTGTCCCTTAGGAACAGCAATATACCCATTGTTTATCTGTTAGTGTCTCTGTCTTGGTTTGAGATAAGCAACTGCCAAGCTCCCCCAAGCACAGAGAGAAAAGCCTCCCTCCTAATACCAGGGAAAGGGAGGAAAAGAGAGGGGAAAGAAAAAAAACACTTCAAACTGCATTTATACTAAATCTACATATATTTTTCACAGAAAGAAAGAGACAATTAGAAGAGAGTACAAATATACACTCACACAAGTCTGCAACAACAAGTTCCCCACCTCAGCTTCTTAACGAACACACAAATTCTACTGTCCTAACTACACATTACTTAAGAAGAAGCTTATTCCCCAGGGAGACAAACCCAAGCAGAAAGGAGAGACCCAGAACAAGACATTTTACTTTCCTGAGGTACCCTGTGAGCCAGTGGTGGGCCTGGTCCTCTCCATCCCCCCTGGGACAGCATCGTGAGTCCTCCCAAGAGAAGGGCTGAGAAGCGACTGCCTTAACCACTCCCACACTGGTTCCTACTTCCCTGGAGATGATGTCATAATGTGGTATGGAATACAAAATTACTGGCTAGAAGAGGTCAGCTGTTAGCTCAGCCCAGCTCAAGTCAGCTGACAGCTTTGGCCTAGTCCACACTTCAGAGCCCAAATCTAGGCCCACCTAGGTGAACCCATAACAGGCTCTGGATAGTCATCAGCACAGACAGGGAGCAGCAAAATATATTGGCAAGAGACAGGTGCTAACGTAACTATTATGGAGACATAATATGCTTTGTGAAATAAAGACAGTTTGAGACAGTAGCTTCAGAATCAATGATCTCTGCTAGTTTTCTGATTAATTGCCAGGGTCTACATTCACAGTACAGATGGAACTCTGGGCCTTTTCCCAAAGCTATCCTCTTAAAGCAACCCTCCACAAGGTGGGCAATCTCCATGAAAGACTCAGAGTATCTAAAGACAGCACTGTTCTGACTGTAAAACTCCTTGTTGTCCCAGCCTAATGACAGATTGCTTTGCATTGCTAGCAGTTCTAGATCGTGATCAGGACAGAGAACATATGTTGGGACCATCCCTGATCACTACAAAGTTATGAAAGTTCTTTACAAGTAGGATGACCTGGCTAAGTTCCAGTCACATCAACTACTTTTGGTCACTCTAATTCCCTCCATAGCCTTAAATGAACTTGTACTTTTCTTAACTTCCTGTACTACACTGTTGGGTTGTCCTACTATGAAATGCTAAATAAATGCTGTGTTTCTCATGCACACAAAGTTATGATTTTGCTCATCCCCAGTCTCAGTGGTCTCACTGGAGCACATTCAGATCTAATACACCCATGCTTGTAAGGCTCTTTCAAATCCCTCAATGAGTTAATAATAATGCTTGGTATTTACATGAGTCCTTTAATTCAAAATGCTTTATAATTTGACAAATGCTACTAAGCAACGTGACTCAGGTCACATAAAAAACTTAGTGACCAAGCCAAATTCTTCTCCCAAACATTAGCCCAGACAGTTTGTATGGGAGAAACGGGAGCAGTTGAATAGTCATGCTTGCATGAGACAAAAGAACCTTTTTCCAAATGTTCATTGTTTATTGAATTAAAACAGAAGCAGGTTATATGTTACTCACATGGCCCTTTTAAAAGCTGCAAAAGATCCTCCCATCAACCATTCACAGAGGCTTTCCCTCTCCTGATGGCTCAGGAGAAGCTACATAAAATTGAGTGAAAAAAATTCCTGCATGTCTCAGATTTGTTTTGCTCCTGATGTTCTGTTCCAGAGCTCACTCCTAACCATGTCAACTTGCTGCCAAGGCAACGACCTACTATGCTGCTCACCAGCAGAGGAGTATCCCTTTTCATTGTGTGTGTACAAGAAAATCAGAGTGGAAACAAGAGCCTGTTTCCAAAGAGATTAGATCCCTACTAATGTCCACAAGGTAGGACCTAGGGGCCTCATACCCTATGGGGGTTCGGCAGGATGACAGAGCTTTGTCTGGGAGACTGGGCACTGGGATCCTTCTGTCATGTTGACCCAAAGCCACCCTTTGTACAGCTCAGGCAACTGTTCAATAGCTCCAGATCAGGCTATCAGTGTGGAAGTTCACACCATGTGAACTAGGGCACTGGCAGTTAAACCACTGGGTTTTACATTCCTCATGTTCTGAACAGCGATCTAGATTATTCAATCTAAGCGGATTTTAAAATCTCAAGTATTTAAACTTTTGGAGCACATTGCACTACCAATGCCAGGCATGAGTGTTTGGGGATTTTTGTGAGTTAAAATAGTAAAGCCTGTCTTTAAGTAATAAAATTAGTTATAAAGAATTATTTAAAATGTGGGGCATCAGGTTTCCAAGCCTTTCAATCAGTTACTTCCAGACCCTGAGACAACCTGGCTGGTGAGCAAGTATCACACCACTTTAACACTGTTCTTCACTTTCACCATCTAAACCATTTTTAAAAATAATTTTCCTGTTGCTGCAGACCATATTGGAAGGATCTCAGGACAATGTTCACCACAGGTTGGCAACACACCTGCAAACTGTGCCCACTTCACAGTTTTCCAAATTCATCCCACCCGACAACACCTTTTTTGAAATGCAGTACTCTCAAATAAGTCTGACTCTCTTCATTCTCACAGATAAAACAGTGAGAGGAAAAAAAATTAAAAGTCACAGTTGCTATAACATCTATTACAAAAATCCCTGAAGCTGGCATCACTATGCATAAACCATGCACCTCCTTCAGTTCTGCATCACTGCCCACCTGAGGAGAAGGATGCAGCATGGACTGGAGCCACTGTTGCTGTGACTGCTGGAGAGCCCTGCAGTGACTGAGGAGAAGGGAAGGAAGGTCCCTGAGCAAGTTGTTACAGACCATTTGGGAACCTGAGGCACAGGACACTTCCCAAGTGAAACAGGGACAAAAAAAAAATAGCATAAAAATTTTAACTATGTTCATTGCGATTTAGCAAAAGGTAACTGTTTGCCAGCAGGCAAAGTTAAAGGGACTTGGGCAGTTGAGATAAGAGGAATTAAGGGCTTGCCTGAATAAACTAATAAGGGAAGTCCTTTCAGGGGTGGAGAGGGGTATGTTTAAAATTATATTATGTTATACAACATCCTTATGGTAGAAAACATACAAGAAGTCAATAGTGTATGTAATAGATAATATTGGAAGCTAACTGTATAAAAATTGCTGAATTTTGTGTATACAGGGGACACGTACGTTGGAGGCATGAGCCTTGCATGACCCCAGTCATGGCCAGGCTGTAATAAAAGTGTGCCTTACTATCAATATCTAGATTTCTTTAAATCACAACAGCAGTGTTCTGCATGTTCTGAGCAACTGCTCCGGTGCCTTGAGTCCACCTGCAGCCAGAGAGCCTGACAGAGCTGCCCCACAGCTGAGGCTCTCCCCTTCCCACAAGACATTTGGAGGAGGGAACTGCAAACCTGCTAGCTCTTTGACCCTTCAAGTAAGCCTACAACTGCTCTGTACAAATAGTTACAGAATAACCTGATCACTGAACCAAGCTACTCCTTCATTTTAACAAAGGGAACATCACTTTGACTGAGAGGCTTGATTAAGGACAGTCAGGCCCCTTCCTCGAGAAGCCCCCTGAAGCAGATGAAAATTTCATTCTCTGACATGGCCCACAAACCTCCCCAAAGAGATAGTCATAATTTACCTAGCAAGACTGTTCAAAAAAACAAAGTCTGCTAGGTAGGTTTGTTTTGTGTGTGGAAGGAAGTTTCTCAAAGCAGAAATTAACAAAGACACAGATTCTGTAACACAGCGAACTTGGAAGTATTGCACGTGAGTAATGGTTCTCTTTACCAGATCTGCACCACATACAGAATTTTTTTTAATGTGCATTCATCTAAATGGACGTCACAACTACTTTCAATATTTTTCAAGGTAAGTAATCACCAAGGTCCATCTTAGAAACTACCTTGAAGAGATGAAAAGGTGATTAAAATTGCATAACTTCTTAAAATATGAAGGGTGAAATGAATGTCTCATGCATCACATGGCATTAGAAAAAATGTAATTGTAGTGAAAGCAAGGATGAAAATTACTCCATTCTGAAGTAGTTGTCATTTGGATGTTTTTACATCCAAAATCAACAAACAAGAATATACGCATAGAAGTTACATAATACAAAATGGAGCAAAAGTGAGTTTAGAACCTACCTGTCATCAGGTATAGTAAACTGCAGTCAGTTGTACAGATTTCAATAGGATTAGTAAACTGTGACTGAAAGAAACTGTTCTCACTTTCCAATAGTAATTAATATCTGAGCAATCTTGGACTGAACTGTGATAACGTAAGCCACATTTGAAAAAAAAAAAAACAAAAGGAGCTCCACAGCAATGTATAAACTTGGATTTCATACAAATTTAGTGAAAAAGCTTTAATTCAAAATGAAAAACAACTCAATTTAAGGTAAAGAAAAAACACAAAAATATTCAAACCATGATGAAAACAAACAAAAGAGAAAATTCCAACAAACCCCTCAAATCTTTGCCAGGCCTGTCCCCTAGGATGCAAACAAATTCACTCAGTGCACTTGAAAGAGATTAGTAGGAGATGCCTCTAAAACCACAGATGTTAATGCAAGTTTCTAACATCCAGATCTCAAAATATCTGGCCCTGCTCCTCAGTATCCCCAGAATGTTTTGACTGGCTATGTAATATTATGCTAACACTATGGCAATATATGTATCCCTCTCTACTCTTTTAACATTGTAACATTTGCACTCCTACAAGCTTTTCTGTTGCCAGCCAAGTCCTGATCCTGCTGTTCTTATCCACAACGTCCATCTTCACTCTGCAGCTGCCTCAGACACTTTAGATATCCAGAGTCTTGCTGCTATGGCGTTTTCACCTAAGTCCAAATCCCTGGTGATTTTGCAGTAAACAAGGCCAAATTCTTATTTTCACTATCGCCACTTTACACCGCTCATGCAGGCACATCTCTGTATCTCGAGTAATAAGCAGAGTGCAAGAACATACTGTAATCAAGGAAGAAATCCTTACTGCAAGTAGTGGTTCTACTGAATAGCTCAGCACTTACAGTCTTTTTGCTTTCATGTCATAACTTATTGCAAAGTAGAAGTCACCACTGCCTCACCTTCTCAGCTAACAGCTCTCGGATCTTGCTTGCCTGCAAGCGGAATTTGAAGAGCTGGGACTCCAAAGCAAGGCATCGCTTCTGCCAGTCCATACAGCTGCCATTCTCCAGTGTGAGTTCTGCCATTGCGAAGTTAATCATCCATTTAGGATGTCGTCTGAGGTGCTCTAAAAATCCTGCAAAACAGAAGGGGAAAAAAAATGTATGTATTTTTGATGGACAAACTTACCACCCCCTGTGCCCAGTCTTCTTTACAGAACTGGTAACAAAAACCATTTCTTCCCTAACCAGAAAATGAAGTAGTACTATCCTGAGTTATTGATATTGCTCTCTGCTTTAGGTCACTCTTAATGGATAAACTTTTACCCTCAAAGTGAGTAAATAATTTACTAATGCATCATACTGTATATTCCAGAAACAGCCTTACTGCTAGCCTTACAGTCTTGCTCAGCCTATACCCAGAGATTAGGAGTATTTTTACTCCTGCCTCCCTTCTACCAGTATGGCTGTAAACTCTCAAGTCCCTAAAACCTTCTCAATGTAACTCTGGTAACACACATATTTTAACTAGGGGCACCAGTGTCTTATCTCATACAGACTGTGCTGAGATGATGTGATGTATTAAGCAACACAGTTCCCAAACCCTAACTATCTGGATACAATCAGCGCATGATAGGAGTGGAAGTGCCCCAGTATCTAAACAACTACTGTGTTAAAACATAAAGAGAACCCAACCAGGAACAAGTTAAGGCTGAAGACAAAACATGCTGCTCTACTGAAGCCCTTATACACATCAAGAGATATAAATAACTCCAGAAAATGGAGAAAGTTGCAGTTTTTGAAGTTGTTTTATTTTCCTTCTCAGTAACTGTTTAGACATTTCAGATACTTTTGTGCTTATTGTAAAAGATATGTGAAATGTAGGTACTAAGGCATTTGTGAACAAAAAGGTTTGTAAGATCAACTCACTGTGTGCAGTCCAAGAGGCCAGCTGTATTATCCCACAATAACAAATGTTTACAAAACCAGGACAGCTATTAGCTCACTTTCATCAAAACAATTAAACCCTTTCTTGTTCAAGGAACTTCTCACCTGCTCACAGGCATACTTGCAAGTCCCAAACTGTGACAGACCAAGGAACAGACCACGACTTGGGAGAGAGCAATGAAGTCACTCAGCCTCATTGCCTTTATATTTGCCTTTGCAGAGTGCAAAAGTTTAAGATGTCCTCTAGTTGTACCCACTTGACAGGACACTTAGCTCATGTTTTGCTCGTAAGGCTTGAGATTCAAGTTACCCTTACTATACATAATAGTGTGAGTATACACAACACAGCAAGCCACTCTATTCAGCTGTACCCCTGATGTTCCAAGCTAAGGAAGACATATTTTAGACCCTTTAGCTACAACCATTATCTGCAAATTATTTTATGTACAGGTTGCTTTGTTCAATAAAAGAAAGTTTCCCAGATAGCAAGTTGCCTTCATTTCCAATGAATTGTGAAATACTATTCCAGGTCAGGCAGGTTTAAGTAAAATAAGGCAAGGGCACACATGTCCAGCACTGCAGCACCAAGAATACACTGCAATAGGAAAGAAGACCACTATTCTACAAGCAGCACACCTACAGCTTTACAAAAGCTGAGGCCATCCTTTTCCACAACCCATCCAGCACATTCATTTAATCTGTAGCCCTAGCTCCTTGCCAGGCATTTAATCAGATTGCCTTTGGTACACTTCACAATGCCATAAGGTTTCCCTCTACGGTAGTGCTATCAGTCCTTCCCAAATCAAAAGAGGGCACAAGGAAGGATCCTACAGCACCATAAATTTGTTTACTGCTAACTCTGTTTTGTACATAATAATTCAGCTCTCAAATGAAACTGTTCTTTTTCATACAGGTATAAAGAAGTTCAAAGATGACATGTAAATTAATGGCATAAACTAATGGCACAGAGCAAAATGAAACTGATGTACCACACAGCTTATCCAGAGCAAAAATAATTTTCCCATACAATCCATAACTTCTGGTTGAACTAAAATACCCTGTTCAGAATAAGAAATCTAAGACTGGGATAGATGTCCCAAATCGTTACATCTTGTTCCTTATCACTATGGACAACTGCATCATATAGTCCTGTTCATAAATGAATGCTGCCCTTCCCTAGAACTGTGCAGGCAGTTTTGCTCCCACTATTCCTGTTGTTCTAGAACCTCACTCCTCTAACGAGCTGCCTTCCAATTACCAGCATAAATATAACCAGCTTGCATCTGTTCATTCTTGTAGATTATTGCCCTTCAACTTAGCTAGTTTTTTTCTCTCCCTCATATTTACCCCTTGATGTATTTGTAGATATCAAAAGCTTCTCCTTAAAGACCTCATTTTGTAAGGTTACAGATAAGGGGCTCATTTAGTCTCATAAGAAATGCTCACCACTCTCCCTCTGCACCTGTTCCAGCTTCAGAGCACATCATATAAAGGAGTTGAGTTTTATCTTTCTCCCTCCCCTTCAAAATTATGGGTGACCACAACTGCATGTGCAAGGCAGCATGCACCCACAACAAAGGGTTCTGTAAAGGCATTTAGCACTCTCCACCCTACTACACTGGTGGTTGACATTCACAGACAAGCCAACACAACTGGAGCAAAGGAATCTCAGCTGGCCTTTCCTTAGCAGATGCCAGACTTGGGAGTGCAGGAGGGTAATTACAATGATACTGGAACAGATTAATAAAGCTCAGGTCCAAGTCAGATCTCCAAAAGATCAAGGTTCTCTGTACTATAGACCATTGTGGTACAACACAATAGGACAAGGGGCCGTGAGCAGAAACTGATGCACAGGAAGTTCCATCTGAACATGAGAAAGAACTTCTTTACCATGCAGACACTCCCCCACTAGA
This sequence comes from Pithys albifrons albifrons, assembly GCF_047495875.1. NCBI lineage: Eukaryota > Metazoa > Chordata > Aves > Passeriformes > Thamnophilidae > Pithys > Pithys albifrons. The sequence continues at coordinate 34,496,916 of NC_092463.1, forward strand.
GATATTCAAGAACTGTTCCAACAATCCTGTGCAATGTGCTCTAGGATTACCCTAGGCTGGGCCAGATGACCTGCTGTAGTACTCATTCTGTGATTACAAAATTCAACAGGCTCAGGTGATTGATTAGTACATGCACGTTTTTTCCTCTGCTGATTTTAAGAAGTGCTCTTTCAGGTTTTGTGCCGACTCTATTACTACTTCTAATGTGCAATTTCACTTTGTGTCATTAGATTAAACCCTTGTGTCAGTCAACCTTCCAGTAAAGTACCTACCATCTAATAGACCTCTTCACCACTGTGCTGTCACATTCTCTTCTGCAATTTGTCTATCTTACAATTCTTCTATTAATCCTCATCTCCTCCACTTAAGCTAATAACTTCCTCATGGGTCATCATACCAAAGGATTTCTGAAGGCTAGAAATTAGAATTATAGCTTTTCCTCCCCCCAGCAAAAACCTTAGGCTTTTTCAGAGAAAGATACTGTACCAAAATGTCTAATAGTTACACCTAAATTACAATGTTATTTGCAAAATTTATTCTGAATTTTCATTTACTGTTAAAATGCATCATTCCTTCTCCCCCATTCTCCTGAACGTAAGCAGTTCATCTGCACTCTATGAATTGCAATATCAACTTTATTTTGACAGACTGACTTTAAGTCCTTTCTCTTGGATCTGCCATTTCACATGACTTTTTGGGTAATTCTTAACCATCTTTATTCACCACATTGTTTGATTCCCATGCCTCTCCCAGATACTGGTCCCTTTCATATCAGATAAAGAATTTATACAGTTACCCAAACTGCATATATTTACAGTTACACATTTATATAAAACTGGTTCTTTCTTCCCTCAGGCATATGAGTAAGTTGGGAGTGAGATATTTTCAGATGCAGTACTTCTTACTTTAGGAACTTGGAAAATAGGAGGCAGACACTTTGTTCAAATAAGCTGAGATTTTTCAAAACTTAATTCTTAAATCCATACAGCTGTTTCTTAAAGAGCAGATTGATTTTCAGTGTTAAGTAGCGAGGATAATGGGAGCTACAAAGTCCTCAAACTCAGCAGGGGAAAAAGTGACAGAGCCAACTGCTAAATGCAGGTAAAACTAGTAGTCTCATGCATGTATCTGTAACTTTTGATCACCATCAGAGACAGTTCTGACACTAAACGTTATATATGGAAAGTAAATATGAACGTATTTGCTTTGAGTGCCCATATCCAGTTGTAATTTTGATGAAGCTAAAATTTATACAAAGATGCCACATTGGTTGGGGGATTTTTTGGTTTTTAGACCAGAATCAGCTGATTTCTGAGATGTAGATAGATCCAGACTAGAATTCAAAACACTTCAGAGACTTTGCGTATTTCCACCTAGAAAGCCTTCTAAGATTAAAAACAGTTAATCCACATGAAGACTTTCAGGTGCAGATATAAATGCAAGTAAAGTGTTTGCAGCTTTGTTGATCCAGTGCAAACAATGAAGACAAGTCAAACACTATTTCCATGTTTCGAACACGAGTGACTCCTCAGCTGAGCAGTCGGGTTACCAGGCTGTCACAGGGGATTTGTCAGCACAGGAGCACTGCAGGACTGAGAACCTGACAGCAAAACACACCAGACCCTCCTGAACACCAGAGCCGAATACTGGTCTAACTTTCTGCTCCTATCTTACTACAAAAGCAATCAGTAGAAATGTGATAAATGTAACACATGAATGGAGAGGGATTACCTCCCGTGTCACTTCATTGCATCAACAGATAGGTCAGCAGTACAGGCAAAACAGCGGAGAAATCGCATACTATGAATCAACTCTCCGTCCCCAGCCACTTCATTTTCCACTTCATAACCGGTCTCACCCCCCAGCTTTTTAGCCCTGAGGCCACTGGAATTGTTCAGCCACACGGTCATTTTCCGTTCAGGAGTGCGGCCTGGGATGTGCAGTGCATGAACGGGAAAAAATAACACAAAAAGCTGCGGGAAGCGCAAGGCTTGTCGCGGACCCGGGGGTGGAGAGCAGGGAATAATTTCCCCTCTACATCAGTGCAGGTGGCTTGGCTATGAAAAGTGCTGGGAGGCAGGAAGAGGGGCTCCCAGTTGTGCCATTCCACCTGCAGAGCTCTTCCCGCACGCCGAGGCGCGCCGGGAAGGCAGTGGAAACCGCAGGATTTACACACGTTTACACTTGGGCTGCGTTTCCCCCGCCGTGGCCATTCCTACCCCGACCTCTTCTACGTCTGTTCAGGGCCAAAGTCCCAGACCCGAAAGCAAACCTCAGTTAACAGAGATGACACAACATCATCTCGGGAGCGCTCCCGCCAGTGCCTTTACCATCCCCTTCCAAGAAAGACGAGCGGGGGAGACAGGCTGTGACAGCCAGCCCCGAACACCCGAACACGGCGGCCCCCCGAGTCCCCGGCCCCGCGCTCACCTTGGCCGGCGCGGGGGTCCGTGCCTGCGACGTCCCGGGGCGGGGCCGGCCCTGGCCGCGGCGGCAGGCAGGTGCCCGGCACGGCTCCCGTCCCATTCAGCACTTTGCTATTCCCTCCCCGGTTTCACTCGAACGAGAGAGCCCGGCTCAAATATCAGAGCCAGCCCTCCCGAGGAGAGCAGGAACTGACATCACCCGCCCCGGGCTTTTAACCCCTTCTCGGGCTGGCGGCGAGGCAGGTGGGGCGGCACCGGCGGGGAGGGCGCCAGCAGCGCTGTGCCCCGAGCGGGGACATCGCGCTCACCGCCCACCCTGCACCCCCAGGGGCTGCCACACAGCTCTTGACATCCCCTGTGCAGTCGTCGCCCAGCCCTCAGAGCCGATGCTCCCAAGCCGTCCCCAGCCCACCAGGGCTGCGGTGTTGTCCATGGAGCAGCCGGACGGGGAACCGGCATTCACACCAGCACCCACACCAGCGTGCTGCCCTCACAGCCGCTGCAGCCCTGAGGGGCTGGTGGCTCTCCCAGGCTCCAGCTGGAGCACCCTTCACTAGTTGTAGGCAGCCCCAGGGCGTGAGGTTGGTGCCAAGACAGAGATGAAAACCAAACTAGTGTAATGACGCCTCTCCTGACCAGAGGACACCATCCTCTCCCACAAACTTGGGCCATTTCTCAAATGAAATTACTCAAACAAACAGGTCCAGGGCCTCAAGCATTTCTAATGAGAGCTGCCAGCACCCAACATATTTTATTCAGACAACAGGCCACCACTTCTTGAGCTACTTTATATTCAGCAATCCCTTATATGAATATATAGTAACTTACCGAAATTTATATTACATGTGTTATACAAAGAGCTGGTAATCTCTCTGCTGTGGAAGGCTGGCACTGGCAATGAGTGTGTGCACACACCACGTGCTGCCGACTGCTGCCCTGTGCCCCAGCTGCTCCCTGCCACCCCAGTCTGCCCGAGCCCACGCTCTGTCCCTTGGTGTTCAGCAGCCCAGGGTGGGCAAATGGAAGTGAAAGGCACTGGAGACAGGGGCTGCAGGACAAAAAGAGCTTTAAGCCTCAGACCAGTGTGTTCCAAAGCAAAAGGTCCTTCATTCTGGTTCAGGTTTTGCAAATACTTGTTACTTATTCCACTATCAGGCACATCACTTCCATCAAAGATGCTTTAAAAATGTCTCCATGAGGCTCTCATCAGTGGAGATAGCAGTCATGCTGATGTGTATTTTTATGGCCATTTTCCATGGGCCTTTCAGATGAAAGTTGGTCTCATCTTGTGTCTGGCTTGTTCGGGAAGGACTGCACCAGAATATGATGATGTCTTGAGCAATTATGAGAGATCCATGAATGCTCTGAAACTGTACTTGAGCTCCTGTTAAGACTACTCATGCAAAAAGGGCAGTCTCAAATAAACAGGCTTCAGCAATCTGTGGAGGTAGCAGGCAGGAGAACTGAACAAAAGTATCTCCTAGTACCATAAGCAACTCTGTTCACTAGGCATGGTTAAACAAGACCTTAAGTGTGCTGTTTATTAAACTTTAATTGTAAACTCTTTCCTCACATTGATAGTGTGCTTTCACTGATGTTTCAGCAGAGAAACAGTGGGTACCACATCACTTACTATGCACAAACAAAAAGATTGATGTGATTAAATGGTTAAAATATATAACTAAAAACAGAAGGTCAAGATTCGGACACTGGAGTGAATAAAGGCAGACTCTGAAATCTACATCTCATTATCCAAATAAGTAGTCACATTTCCAAAGACACTGAGGACTCTGCAGTTTCCTAGAGATGGTTCCGCTTTAGATTTCTCATCCATTTCCAGCTTCATGAAAATTTGGTTGAATGAAGCTGTCTCTTTCTAGCTAAAAGATGAAGCGTGCATTAGAGAATTGGTTCAGGCAGAGAGCAGGATAGCACTACACAGAAATGGCTGGAGAGCCAAGTGGAGACAGGCAAAGAACTGAAAAGAAACAGGCATCTGGTGAGGAGCTCTCTTGTTTGGCCAGCTGAGCAGGGACATGCAGGAATACGGGCAGAGGTGGAGCTGGCTGTTGTGACAGTATGACCCAAAGAGAATTCTCCACCAATTCCCAGTAGAATAGACTCCAGTTGCCTACAGCCTACATGTTGTGTGTGAGTCTGTATTAATCATTATTCCCAGAGATCAAGGAATTATAATAAATAACCTGAAGCAGCACAATTTGTATCTCCCTATAGGTATTTCAGAGGGCAAAAGGTAGTGTCATGCTTTACAGAGTCCCCTCTTGAACTGAGGCTGGCCAAAGTGGGAAAAAGAGCTATTCCCTTCCTGCCCCCCATCCTATTCCTGCTCCTTTCAGCCACAGCATGCAACCACAACATTTCTTAGTCTGAATTTTATGAGCTATTTTATTCTTTCTTTAAAGACTCTGGTCAAGTTCTCTGATTTGCACCAGCAAAGCCAACCGAATCGTATCACTTATTGAAATGTCAATCTGGCCTTGTGTTTTTCCCAGGCAATGAAGCTTGACTGCCAGGACATTCCTCAGCCACTGAACTTTATACAAAGTACCTCCCTAAGAATTGCCTGCGCACACCTTGCCTTAACCCCTGGAAGTCCAGAATCACATCAACACTCACACAACACACTGCTACATATTTAATGCAATTAGTCTTCAAAGCTGTGCCTCCTTATGTCTTCTGCTGCTTCTGTTGAAGTATTTAACAAAATTACTATTAAATAAAATTGTGGCTTCCATTAAATGACGTAAATAGAAAAATAGTTTTGACTTCAGAGGGAGAAGGTTGCAAGAAGAGCCAGTAGTATCTCATTGTTCCCAAGCAATTTCCCTTGGCAGTTACCTTTAATAGGGCTGCTCAAGCACTGTATGTGTCAGATCTTTCCAAACTGCAGACAAATCATTCAGAAAAAAAAATACTATAAACAGCAAATATCCAACAAAACAAATTCTCTGGCAGATCCAAGAGAACTAGCTTGGCACTGTTAGACCATCTTTATCACAACTCAAGCACAGGCTGTTTTGTTAAGAGAACCATATCAAAGATACCTAAATAGAAGGACAAAGAGATAAATGAGAATGAGGTGTCGGAAGATGAGGGCAGAAGAAACACTTTCTCTTAGTAAGCAAAGTTGTCATAGTTCTGAAGGTGGGAGGGAGCGTTGCGTTCCAGACACAGTGCTGCTGAAAACTTACCAAAGGGCAAGGACACCATCCAGACCAAAAGTCCATGCATCAGAGCTCCACTGAAGGCTCAATCCTGCGGGGGAAAAAACTTGCACAAAACCAAGGCTGGACTTTGAAACACCTTTTTGAGGTATTTGTCTCTCTCCACAGGCAATTGAGGCTTCATATTGTAGTTTTCTAACTTCCACCTATATTACAGGCTGAAAGATGTTGAAAATGGCCTTTGTGCCTAATTCCCTTACTCTCTTTCTCCTGGCCTTGCAGTGTGCTGACAGACACAACACAGAGTTGCAACCCCCTGTGTTGCTTCCCTTCTAATCAGCAATGACATGCTCATGCAGAAAAATAAGAGAGTGGCAGCTGTGGATCACCTCACTGCATAAACCAGTTGCTCGTGGGAGGACCCAGTGGGAGGGCCAGGAAACCATTGCCCTCTGGTACTTTGTCAGCTGGTTTTGATCACATTTATGCTCATGTCGTCACACTTCACACACAAAGACACTCGTGTGTACTATTCAAGCCAAAACTTGAGCAAGAGCATATGTTTTATATATACAGTCTTGACTGGCACAGAGCAAAACAATGGAGAATTCCCATTTTCCTTAGGGAGCCATCCTAGGGGCAACTCTAGTGTTATTCTCAGTATTAACAGCTCTCGCCTTGTTTCACATCTGGATTTGTCCAGTTTCAGCTTCTATGTACCAGATTCCATTCTGTCTTTTTCTGATATATTAAGAAGCCATCAAGTATCATTAAAGCAGCCTGTGATAAAAAACTTAACTTTCTCTTCTATAAAAATACACAGATCTAGAATCTCTCACAATAATTAATGTTTTCTAACGCTTGCATTCTCATAGGTTTATCTAGATGATAGATTGGACAACTGGAGCTTAAAAAGTCAGTTTGGGATTGTTAACATGCTGCTATGTGCCTGTTCAACTCCTGTTACAGAGCAGGGAAGAAAGGAGGATCACATGTGGGAGTCTTCAAGCTGAGGAGAAGGAAAACAGTACTTGCAAGTATATTTGTTTTGTGTGGTCTTTTTGTGCCTGGCATTGGCTGGTATGCAGCCCAAAAAGTTCCCACATACCACAGCATGCTTTGAATCTCAGTTCACAGCCTACAGTAGTAACTGCTGTGCAACCGGTGCTTCACATGATGTATGTCACAGGTAAACTGTGTCAAGTTCACATGCTGCAGCTATGCAGACCGAGCTGCCTCAACCACACTCACAAAACTGAATGTTGCTGTGCTAGGGATGCAGGGCCTGGCTGCTCATGCAGAGGACAAGGAGGCATAAAAAGAGGGAGGTGAGCTGTGACAAGGTGCTGGAAGGAACTGGGAGGAGCCCTGGAGAGTTGCACCTGTGGCTCTGGCAGCCCTGGTGATGTAACGGATGGCTACAGTTCTGCTGCTGCAAGGGAGAGTCCATATCCACAGCCCTTCCTTGAATGGCAGCAGCAGGGCTTTCCCTTTCCAGGGGGAGGGAAGCTCAGGCAAAGTAGCAATCAGTTTACGGTAATTTTGCTTCCCAAGGTCTCCTGTGAAATGCCAGGCAAATATCTATTTACAGAGCTGTCTCTGGAAACACAGTGCAAAAAGCTGCACTGGAGAAAGAGACCCAAACAACATGGGGAGCAGGAAACTGATTATAGATTACTGCTTTGAATTCAAGCCAAGTAAAAGAAATACCCCCTGGTCAGCCACCCTCTGAGAAGTGGCAGCAGTGCCAGCTGTATGGACAGACTGGTCATCTCAGCCCAGTTCTTAAACATCATCTGTCTGAGGCAACATGTTCATTAGGAGTGAGCACTGAGGAAGCAACAGGGTGTGCTGCAGGTCACCAGAGTAGCTTCAAGGTAGAGCATACACCCCTATTAGTCCTGTTCATTACATACTCTGCATCCACCTATTACTGCAAATAGCTTCTCAGCACAAAAACAGACAACAAGAGATCCATGGGGAGTGAACTCATGTCTGATCCTTGCTAGAGCTGTGAAAAGAGTTGCTGAATGGGAGAGGTTTGGGTAGGCCAGGAGAAGGGGTTGTCCTTGTCCACGGCAGAGCTGGGGGGCAATATCCTTTCCAGAATTGTTAAATCAATAGTCTCAGTAAAGAGAAAAGTAGGTCCCAGCTTTCCCTCTATTTGGGTGTTGATCCAAAAATTTTGGCATGGGTACCTGGGGCTGCTCTGTGGTCAGAGCACAAGAGGCTGCACAAGACAATCTCTAATGGAGGATTCCTGCCTCTCCACAGCCCGTAGGATGGCCTGTACTTGCTAGGAGTGGGGCAGAGAAGACACTAGTAAGAGATGGGGCTAGTCTGTGGGAAGGGTCTTGGCTGCCTTCCCAGTCTTGCTCTGAAGTCATGCTACAGCTGCCAGATGTCAGGATGGGGTGTGGAGAGGAACACAATTCCCTCTGCCATAGGACTCCTACTTGCGGAGCCTCTGTTGCTGAAAAGAGCAGGCAGGCTGTCCTCCATGGGAGAGCAGGAGGGAGGCTGCAATACCTGGGGAGGTTTTTGGCTCTGTTCCTGGTCTCACACCAGAGGCAGGCACACAGCTCCCAGATGTTTGTGATCTCTGTTATGCAATCTTTCAGGCTTGTCAAGGCATTGCATTAAGGGAGGAATTATTTCACTTCCACATGGGGGGTGGAAATGTTGAGAGCCTCCACAGAGATCCCTCTGCCTGCTTCTCCCAGGATGGGAAGATGAGCAGCCTTGGGAAGGGCTCTGTCTCTCCACAGATGAGATTCCTGGGCAATGCAGTCTCAGAACAGCAGTTGCTGAGCTTCCCTAGCATGACTCTGTTCCTGGCAGTTTCCATGGTGATCCATCAAACCAGAAGAAAAACACAGATCTTTTTTGGAAGGCAAATAATACAATGTGATAGTGCATGTGCCTTGGGAGGGGGAAACAACTCCACTTTTATACTGTCAACTGAGTTCTGGGGTCAGTTCTGGGACTTGCCTTCCTCCCTCCCCAAGTTGGCAAGGAAAGCATTTCTGTACCCTTTTCAAAGGGCTCAAAGCAGTAGCTCCCACTTGTAGGTGTTACAAACTGTCATAGACAAGGTTCAAATGGTATTTAAAATTGTTTTTCATGGACAGCACTGACAAATGATGTGAGCAGGCAGCCAAGAAAGCAGTGTCTTATAGTACTTCGACTGGTTGGGATTAGTGGGAAGCACTGATGAGGAGCCCAAAATGTACCACAATAGGGCCCAACATGCAAGCACATACACAGATATGACATACCTGTCAACCTAAAGAGAAAATCCTGCACTCTGCTCTCTTAGCTGTCATGTCTGAAAGCACATGGACAAAATCTCAAAACTTTCTTCTTGGTCACAGAGGGAAACTATCCATATGTGAGAACAAATTCATAGTCTTATCCCCAAAGTCTCATGCCACCCAGACTTCAGCCACTGTCCTCAAGGTCTTATCCTGCACGTCTTCATTACAGAAGTGGCAAGTGTTACTCTTCCCCATGCAGTTTGGAGGTGTCTGTCTGCCTGATACCCACACACCTTCTTGCATGCAGCAACAATTGCCAAATAGCACATCTGCCAGGATGAAAGGACATGGAAGGAATGGGTGGATGAGTAGCTTTTCCGATCGGCATAACTTTTGTGATGCAGTTTACGATTTCCAGAAAATCCTGGAGGAGAGGTAGAAGTTGTAAAGGATAATAAGGCTTTCAAACACAGCCAACCTGAATGTTAAAAAGGAAACCTAATTTTGTATGCCTCCACCTCTGGGCAAAATGTTCTTGGCTTGGTTTCAAAGGTGCCAGGAAATTCAGTGGTTGGGTATCTCTGAAAACCTGCCTGCAACAGGGTGACCTGGAAAAGGTCCCATTCTTCAAAATGTTTTTTTCTTTTTTTTTTCCTAATTTTGTAATTTCCTATCAATGACCACTTCCTGGGATGCTGAGGGATTGATCTAGAACTTGTTTTTCACTTTACACACTGCCTGAGGCAGAAATCCTTGTAAGAAAAATGGCAACATAACTGCAGATTTCAATAGTGCTTGGATTTCGTAGCACTGACTGCTGCAGGGTAAGAGAATCCCACTGATTTCCTCATGCTCCGCTCTCTTGCTCAGAGTCCTGTGAGTCGGCTAAGGAGCTTCTGAAGTTGAGGTCATTGGCTGGTGTCTTTGTCCGTGATTGCCTCCCCAGCTCTGGGGCAGCCTTGTATTCTCAGTCCTGATGTAGAGGTGTATCCTCAGTCCTGGTGTAAAGGAGTACTGAGGTTCCTTGTGCCCTCAGAAGCCAATGCCAGGACGCAGCACTAGACAGACAGCTAATTAAAACAGCTCGAGCAGCTCCAACACAAAACTGAGTTAGGACCTTCTGCAGAGAATGTCATGGTTAACTTTCAATTATTTGTTTAATTAGTGTTAATTGCGCACAGTAGGAGGTCAGAACTCAGCCTGCAAATGCTCAGTTGGCTGTGAAGTGTGAGTTCTCCAACCATTCTGGAAAGCCCAGTCGAGGAGCAGCAGAAAAAGGGGACTTGCACTTGGCCATCATGACGGCAGTTTCATTCACACCACGTGAATGAAACTCCAGGGATGTTTTTCTGGATCAGAATGAGGAGGAGAATAAGCTCATCCAGGACCCCCTCTGCACCAGAGACACCTCAGCCACAGCTTCCTGGCTACACAGCCACCCTCCCGAGCAGGCATGTGCCCCGCAGTCCCACGGGCAAGGGCTTGCGCTACGTGTCTAAACGGGGGGGGCTCAATTCATCCTCTCTCTTTTGGAGTTTTCTTTTTCAGAGACGTGTCTTTTCATTTGTAGTTATTACAAAATATACTGATGATGTCACGTATCTGCGTCTGCATTCCCGTGTGACACGCACCTGCCGCGAACACCCCCCGTAATCCCGCCCCAGCCGCGCCCCCGCGCGCCACCTGCTGGCGGGAGGCGGCACGGCGGGCGGCTCTGCGCGGCCCCTGCTAGTGCCGCGGGGACCCCCCAACAACGGGGGTCCTGAGACGGGGCAGCGCCTTTGGCTGGTTTCTGCCTTACCAGGGAAACAAACTTTCCCGTGGGAAAGTCACGTGTTGCCCTCTGACAGACATAAACACAACCTCTGCTGATTACAGCTCATAGAAATCCTTCTTCACCTGGAATAAGTATTGTATGGCCAGACTTTGCGAACGCAGATTTGGGCAGGGCTCTCCCCACGTGGGTGAGCCCTTCCAGCCTGCGCAGTGGATTTTTTAGGTGAGGCACAGCGTGCGCAGAACTGGCCCCACCGTTTAGTTCCTGAGGTTCATCTGCCACGGCCGAGCGTGCTTGGACAGTGACAATGAAGCCCTTGGGACTGTCACAGCACCCGGTACTAACCGGGGCTGACCCTGCTGAGCATCCGAGATCTGACGGGATCAGATGGCAGGGAGGCATTTAACTGCCAGGGGATGGTCCCCATTGAGACTTGAACTCAGGACCTTTGGAGAGTCCAGAGTACACCATGGGACCACCTGCTTCTGGAATAAGTAGAAACTTTGGATCAGACAAACACCCAGGGAGCATCATGGGGGTAGAGCTCTGAGGAGAAAGGGAGTATGGATGGCCATGATTTGTTATGGGCTGCCTTTTGAAGGGGTGCTAAGGCTTAGCCCAAACGATGTCTCTGAGGCATTAGATGCACATGCTAACATTAATCCTGATTAAGCAGGCCCTTGGGTAGTTATTCCTAAAAAGCAGTTAAGCATTGGATTGTTTTACCAAGCAAACATATGGGACTTTGTCGAGGAGTAGAAAAGGTGTTCCTAAGTCAATGATTGCATACATTAGCTATGTTCAGTTCAGGCATTAGTTCAAAGAACCATTTTCTCTTTGGTGCAAATCCACAAAGCACCTTAACACTCTTTTTTTCCGTAATTTTTGTTATAGCTGGACCCACTTCCACTCTTACAACAGTTAAAAAATTCAAGCCTGATGTTTCTGTAAAAGCCACTTGTCTCCTCTCAGCCTTGATTTTTTTCCCATAAGGGCAAATTGACATGAGTCATTACCATTTATATTTGCCCAATTTAGCTTCTCAGAGGACATCACAGAAATAAAAAGCCTTATATTAAACCTTTTATAATTCAAGAAATTTAAAAATATTTTTGTGCTGGATCAAAATTATCATGTTATTCTTCTAATGATAAAAAGCAATGCCCTCATTACCAGAAGGAAGGGTTGTTGGTTTTGTTTTTAAATCTAGAGGAGCTTTAGGGGCTGTACTGCTAATTTTACATTCCCTCTTCACATCACTCTGCAGCCATACAGAAATGCAGAATACTGATCTCAGATTTCTATAACCTTCTCTGAAATCAGTGCCCACAGTTTTCTGTCTAGGCTTAGAGTGACAAGATTTATGTTTAAGGTAAGCCTGGTGCATAAAAATACTCAGAGGATTGTAGCCATGCAGGCATAAAAGGAGAGAGGATTCAGGACACCTTCCACCAATTTTCCTCCACAGGTTTAAGCAACATCCCCCTGCTTGCAACAGGTTAGGTGCATATGGATTTGTGACTGGATCATATCTTACAACCTCTGCAGAAGAAACAGCACGTTTTGGATAGCAGCAGATATGCTGCCCCTGAAAGTGCATATTCATTCTTCCCAGAGACCAAAATCTCTGGGAACTACCCTGAAGTTCCAGTAGCTGCTTACACCATTATCACAAAATCGATCACAGATGGTGCTTTTGATGGCAGGTTGGAAAAAATAATCTCTTGGCTTGTATCCTGAGCACATTTGATCTGGACTGACTGGGTGGAATCGTGACAGCCTGTTATCTTGTCATTGGAACAGAAACACTTCTCTGATTGCAACTAATGCTTGGGCAAGGATGAACGTTTTCCTTTAAATAGCAAACTTCAGCCTTAAATAGTTACACTTTGCCCTTGCTGTTTGGGTCTGTTGCATACCAAAGACTTAGCTCTTAGCAACATGAAATCCCATCCTAATTAGCTACTGTTAAACAATACCACTTTGTACCACTCTCAGAATGCTAAGCTCCTTCTATTCTGGAGCTACAGAAGAGGGGAGCGTTTCCTATCAAGCTCGATGCAGTTCAAGCCTCTTTCTGTAAAATTTGATTTTTTTTAAAGTTGAATCTAGTCCTGTATGTTAAACCCAAGCCACTCTATATATGTAAAAGTGACACTCAAGAAATAAAAAACTATTAACCTAACATAGCCCAGTGTAAGCACACAAAACGGTGTAAGAAGTTCTGGAAAATTCAGCAGCGCCATAAATTCAACATAAATGATGCATGCTAGACATAAAACTTGAGCATAAGCAGTCAGGTGGTATAATTCCAGGTGGAGAAAAAACTTTGTATCATTTACTCACTGGGAGTCAGTGAGCACATATGACATAGAGCAACTCACACATACAAATAAACCATTATTTGCATTTGCATCAACACTTTCAAAACCTCATAAGACTTTTAGTACTAAAAGTAGCTCTGTTTAAGACTAGACAATGTTTCAAAAAGAAGCAACATTTTGGCATACATGACCCTATACCTCAAACACTGCCCTTTCATGTATCACTGCAACATCGGTGTATTTTCTGATGACAAAACTTCCACCATCAGTTATAGAACTGCTTAATTGACCCATTGTTAGGAACTGTTCATGAATGTATGGACAGGCACAGAAACATGAAAGAGGAAATAATAAGAGACCTCACGCTGAAACCTTAGAAATATTGACATAACAGTGTGACCATCTGAACATACAGGGCTGGCACATTCATTTGTTTTAATGCAGGCCTGGAGAATCACTTGCAGAAAGCATCAAGGCCCATGTATCTCCCTAGAATAAAAATGTACTGGATGACACATGCAACTCTGCCCACTGTAAATGCCAATGGCTAATGATCATGATTCAAATGTGTGGGTTTGCATATGGCCCTTTTTTATGCTATTATAAATATTTTCCTCACAGGGTAGTCCCTGGCTTCAAGTTTCTTTCCTGCAACCATCTGATGATACATAGACTGACAAGACCAAGCTATTTTTCTTTTCAGTCTTTCAAAAAAGCTTGTTACAATCTATTTCACTTACTATCCTTGAACCTTTGATCTCATTTCCGTCTCACAAATTTACTCCCCATGACAATGTTATTCACAATAATGAAGACTGTATGACGACCTCAAAAAAGTCTAACTGCTTTAAGTTCTAATACTTTGTCATTACATTGAATTACATAATTTTCTGTACATTGTGAAGTTGTGCAACCAACGTGCTCACAGTCTTTAAAAGAATTCTATCTTTCAAAGTGAATAAAAGAAACACTTCTTCAAATGGGTTTGGTGCCTGTTTTAAAGGAAAAACTCCACTATCATATGACACATTCCAACCACTGTAGGTAAGTATAATACAACATGGAAAAAACTTTCCTCAAATGCTTTGCTGAGATAAACCTAAGGCTGCAAGTTTGAGTGACTGTAAATTGGATTGGTCTTGGTCCTGTAACATAATACCCAGCAAAGCTTCATTTTTCAGATCCCAGGGCCCATAAAGCCCTGGAGTCAGGAACTGAAATTTGTTGAGGTAATTCCAGCATGTTTTGGTCTTTTAAACTCCATGAGTGAACACATGAAGCATACATCAGTGCATCCCTTGACCTTCTGCTCCATAAGGATGCAGACAGCTCTGCAGAACCATTATGTTTTCCTCAGAGGGTAGAGCTAAAACATCATGTGCTTAGCCAACTCTGGAGTCTGAATAAAGGCTAGCTAGTAGAGGTTGCTTCCAGGTAAGATTGTTGGAAATTATTCTGTGTCATGGAGAAATCTATGTTAGCTCCTGTCAGTGACAAAGTTTGCATTTGTTACTCATCCTGGTAACATGCACTTTTTTTTTTTTAATTCTTATCTTTTGATATCCAGATATCAGTATGGAAAAAAGCCACAGAGGGCTGCTCTGACACTGTAAGGAAAACTTTCTGCAGATAATTTTCTCTCCCTCTGTCATCCAGCAGGTGGGAGAAGATCAACACAAACAGTGAAATACAGGGCTACTGGGTGTATTGTTTCCTGGGGATGCCTGGTTTGCTTGTGCACAACTCCGGGCATATCCAGTTGCTCTAATTTTCATACAGCTATCCACAGGCCCCAGGGAACATGACAGCGCCATTTTTTACTCTCTTAGAACAAAAGGAGTTGGATGTCACAGTGTCAATATTCATGGGGCACAGCAGAGGGACACAGGAAGCCCAGCAATGCTGCTGCACCTTGGAGTTGCCAGCTGGGGTTCCAGGACAGGTGACAGCAGGTGGGGGCAGCTTGGGCATGGACTCATCTGACTGCATCTTTTCACTGGTTGTGTGCACATCAGTTTTAGACATTTTTAAGGTTAATTCTGTAAACATAGCTTCTCAGGTCATCCAGAAGACATTGTACTGCCCTGCCAAAAATGCCCTAAAAAAAGATAATTAGCACAAGTCCAGTGCAGTTTCTTTGCTAGAAAATGTTAAACTGACTGCTGAGATGCCAACCTGTTAATGAACTTTGGTAATTTTGCCTTATGCTAATCATGGGGCAAGGACAGTGAGAATAGAGGAAATGAAAAAATTGAGAGAAAGGTGATAGACCTGCTTCAATGTAAGGGAAAATGAGTGGAGTTTGTGATTTCCTAGTTTATCCCAGTTTTAACTGTGGTGCAGTGATGTTTACAAGTAAGTAACAGCTAAATGTTTATAGAATTATAGCATATAAACGCTTTATAGTCAGTGCAACACAGTTAGCACTGCTGTCTCATGCCTGGGATTATACTAGAGAAACAGGGTTTTTGAGGAAGATGTATTAATTCTTTGTCCTCTGGTCTTATTAGGGGGTCAAGAAGAATGTCAATTGATGGTGAAATCTGTACCTCTGAGACTGGCTAATAAAGAATCCTTAATTGCTTGCATTAGGATAGATATCCCTTAAGAAAAAAGCCTACTGAAAATGTAGCTGACTCCAAATGGATTTTATAAGCTGATATCATCTTTGGCTGTGTTAAAGTATGATAGAAAGTTTCTGCCTAATAGCATGCCCAATGTTACAACAAAATTTAAAATGGCTTTGAACCAAAAAGCAACTATGGATTTTTTTTCTGAAGAAGCAAAATTCAGTCCTGACACTTTTACTCTAAAATTCTTCCTGTATTAGCTTGTACTTTTCCTTTGGAAGGATACAAAAGAGGACATTTAGTTCTCATTTACAGAGACAACAATGAAAAAACTTCTGAAAGCACTGGAGGGCATGGGTGTGACAGAGGTCAAATTATGGAAGTGAGATTTACCTATGCATCAGAGCCTAATTTGGGCTTCTTTCTGACTCTCATTTGACCACTTTAGGATCTGTCTCATGTAGTTAATCAGAATGTTATGAAACAGAATGTACCTAGTTTGACTGCCAGTCTGGGATTATTTTGCCTGACTTGAGCTACCCATGAGTCAAGAAATGGGCCTGAACTACTCGTCTGGCTCCATCTATCATCAGTGGGGACAGGGGAACTTGTTTAATCTCTTTAGGATGGAATGCATCATCATACAGAAGAGTCCAGTTCCCACAACTGAGTAACCAGGGCATAACAGCAGTACTGTTAAGAACTGGATCAGTCCATAAATGAAGAGTCACAATTAACTGTGCAGATGACTTTCACAGCTGGGGACCTCAAAGGTGCATCAGGACCTTTGCTCACATTCAACACACTTGATCTGGTTCTGTTCTTGCATTTCTGAGGTTGATTTCTTTGTTATTGGAAGTTTTGCAGGACTATTTGGTTTCTGGAGCATAATTTCTGGTCTCTTCTAAACTAGAAAGTCCTATAAATTATGGGTTTAAAGATCACTAGACTGAATATTGTTAAGCTGGCATTTATAGTCAGTGTCAAATATCTGATAATTGCAGATTACAATATGACAGAAAATCTCGGGATTTTTAGACATATTATGAACTAAACGTTCTACAGGACTACATATTTACATAATCTCATTAAATTTTTCACAAAAAGTCCTCTTAACAACTTTCCAAATGAAAATTTACTCTTTAGACAATATCAGGATCATCCTATGCTGGGGTGGTGCCTATTGATGGGGAGCTTTGCTTTATAAGATATAGATGCAATAATTGATGAAATAATAGTTTATTTACCCTATGTGTGGAGAGAGACAGTCTTTATCATGTGACTCTTCTTAGTAATCAAAAAGGTTTGGTTCCATTTGACTCCTACCCCACCTGACCCACTGACGTTTGTTGGGATCATGTGTTTATTGTGGGACTGCTACCAGGACAGTGACTGAATCTGAAAGCAAAGGTAAGAAAGGAAAAAGCTACTTTTTAAAACAGTGGAGTAACCTTCCTGTGTATCACTTTCATGTGTTCTTCATCATATGCATGTATATGGCAGCTGAAGTTGATGAGATTAGGTGGCTGCTTGTTCAGGTTTCTGGATATTATCTTCAGTCCTATGTGATGAACTTCATACTTCTCTGGGCCTGAGGCTGTCTAGTTGAATGGGGAAAATATTTCTATGTAATGCATTCAGAAAGTGACATAACAAAAATAAGTGAAATATAAGCTAATATAGTCAAGGAACACTGCAAAAGGAGTCTGCTTCTAGTGAAACTGTTGTATAACTCATATTAATTGTTAAGAATATTAATTGATGCTAATTCTTAAGAAGAAAGACATTCATATATTCACTGTTAAGAAGAAAATTAATTGAACCAGCATTCTGAAAACTGCTGTAATAATTTACACAGCACATTTTCTTGGTTTAATTTATCCACAATGAAAAAGTGAGTAAAAGAGGAGTACAAGAAGGAGAGAGCATAAAGAGGATAAGCTCTCTCTTAAGTGCAACCTTTGAGTATTTTGGAATTATTAGTAGCTCAGACACACAGGTGCTTTGATGTGCATAATGGCTTAATGTACTAAATAATAACAAAACAAAAGATGCTATTGTGGAAGAAGAGTCTCTCAGAGACCACTGAATGTGATTGGAGAACAGGACAAAACACAACAAAGCTGAGGGATAGAAACTCAGGCAGCAAAATATGGTAGACAACCAAAAGCTGCTTAAGAGTCATTGGATTTAAAGAAGTCCCAGTTTCATAAGCATAATAAAGAACAATATTGTTAAAATGCCATCCTGGATCAATGTATGAAGTGAAGGCATAGTTAGAAAATAAAAAGCCTACATAGCAAATGGTTAAATGGGAAATACTTAGCAATCAATATAAGTTAGACGTTATATAATATAAAAATATACAAAATAAAAAAGACAGCAGAAGAAAATCATTGATTGGCAGGCCTTAAGACAATAAAATGAGTTAAGAGTATATTAAAAACAATAGAAGTCTTAACAAGGGTACATGCTGCTGCTTGAGGCAGATGATGAAGCGATAATGTTGCAGAAAAGGCAAATATTCCAGACATATTTTTGTTCTTCATTTGAAAAGAAGAAAAATGATGAATTTATATCATATGAGCTGATAAAAGATTTTCTACTCTTTTAGTGACCAGGAGGAATGTAAAGTATGTATGGGGGGTAAATATTTTTAAATCATCAGGTCTGGATGGCTTACATGGGAATACTAATCAAGCTTATTTAACAGATCTTTAGCCTGCTGATACTGATATTTCATAAATCCTGTAATAGCAAGGAAATAGCAGAATACTAAAGGAGTGTCTGTTCTATGGCAATGTTTAAAAAATGGCAAAGTCAACCATCACAATAGATGTGCACCAGCAAGGTCACCAGCAGTTCATGGAAAAAGATATTAACTGAAAGAGAATTCTTTGACAAAGAATAAGAAAATTTAGGGATGTACTTCCCAGCATCACAATAATCTTGAAAAAAAATGAAAACACCAAAAGAACAAACAAACAAAAAAAGAAAGAATAATTTAAGCATCCCTGCCATGAGTAGGAAGATGACTAGAGATGCTCTTAAAATTCTTTCTAGCCCTACCTTATGTGGTTTCATAAAGAGATAACATGGTAACCAATAGAGAGTCCTCACTGGACAGGAGTGAAAATACGTGTATGGATTGTGAATTCTGCTTGATTTCTTAAATTGTTTTGTCACTGGATCAGGATCAGGAGCAACACTGGACATTTGTACCTGAGTGACTCCCATTCTCTGAGAAAAACTCCACAGGATGGTTGAAGCACAGGGAAAACAGTCCAGCTGGACACAGAATAGAATAAAGCCATGTCACCTGTGCTTGGCAACAGCCATGCAAGCAGTATTAGGTTCAGTACTATTCAGCATTTCCATCATTGCCCTAGATGTAAACAGAAACTCACTGTTGATGTGCAGGTATTAGGAAGCCTGGTGGAATGGCAATGATGAGCATTTATATGAGGCAGGCTGGATCACCTGGTGGATCAGACATGTTCAAGCAAAAAGCCTTTTACTCGAGCTAAATGCAAAGTTATGCATGTGGGAAACAGACAGGAGACTGGGAGATGTGTAATCAGAAACTCTACCCTGGAAAACAGTGCTCTGAAAAGGATCAGGGTTAGCAAAGTATGGAGTAGTTTCCCTCCAAGTGAGATACTGTAGTAGAAAGGGTGAAGTCAATCCTTGAATGCATAAACATGGCAACAGTGGGTAGAAGTACCAGGTTGCTTTTCTTTCCTTTGTGGCACTCGTGAGACTAATTATATGCAGGATATTTATTTTCAAAGGTTGTTGAAAATCTGGGGAAGGTGCAAAAGAAGCTTGGTAATTATTCAAGATATAATGTAAGTGCCTTATTGTAAATATCTTACAGTGCTCAACCTGTCTGACTTAGTGAAAAGGAGATGACTTATGGCTTGATTAATGAATTGATACTGTTGGAGGCATAAAATACTAGCAGGAAAGGGCTCTGAGCAGACTAAGTCATATTGAGGACTGAGTGGAGGAATTATTAAGCCAGACAAATTGAAGTGAAGAATGAGACAACAAAAATTATTAACTACTAGAACAAGCTAATGTGGTGAATTCTTCATCTATTTATGTCTTCATCAAAACTAGATATTTTTTACTGTCTTACAGCCAACTGCAAATTGTCAAGCATGAGTTGTAGCTTTTAATACTGGACTATATCCATGAAAATTAATGGGCTATGATATCTAAGAGGTCATTCTAGGTCATAGCAATCTCCCCTAGATTCCTTTATGATGTAGAAAAGCTACATATTTATTAATTATTATGATTATGTCAATAAGCAGTAGCTAAACATGAAACTTTCTTTCTGCTCTGCCCTTTAAGTACTACCATTTAATGATAACAAAATGAATTAAGGTTGCCAAGATAACTAATAGAGGAAACTGGAGGACTGTAAAAGTGCATGATTGATTTTCTCTCTTTAGACATTCCAGTATATGGTCACTTTACCAGTTGGAGTGGCATAATACACAGGAAGTATAAGTTGTCAGGTGTCTACCTTTGTTCCTCTATCTAGAAACTTCTTTCTTTGGCTGTGACATGCACCTGTGATAAGGAACCTGGTCTCATGCACACATTGTATTAACAAAACCAGTGCAAGTATTTTTGGAACACACAAATCAAAGTAGGGATGCCAAAACTTAAGTTCTTACCCAGAATAGCAAAAAAACCCATAACCCAGCAATATTGCCATAGAAAACAATGTTTCTAACATTATTTCAATGTTTGAATATGGGAACCTCCATTGCCAAAGTGACATTTGGTGGTTTTACCACCAAAATGGAGAGGCATGGATTGTTGCTAATTTATCTTGGTAAATCCTGTTAGTAGCAACCTGCATATTCTAGTAGTGTCTAAATGCTTTCAAGAATCAGCCCATGGGAACTTTCATCCTATATAACCTCAAAGCACTTTGGAGGCCTCCATGGCAAAGCATGGGTGCTACTCACAGTGCACAGCATTCCAGAACAGGAGTTAAAGAAAGAAACTGAAGAATCTCATCGCTAATGAGGTAGGAAAATTCAGTGAATGGGAAGAGCAGGGTAGATAACTTGCATTTATAGTAGACAGCCTATCTGGCAGATTTAGCCACCTCTCTAGCTGCTTCAGCACTGTTTGTGAATGGGTTTTGTTCATCTCATATGTTTTTGTTATTCAAAAAGCTCCTGGCCTGTGGAATGTTCTTGAGCAGCTCATTGTGGATATTTGGATCATCAAAGTAGAGTCAAACCACAATTTTTAGTTCTGAATTGCTTTAATGTATTCCTTTGACACATCCACTCTCCACATAATTTCAAGTCTCAGAGAAACACTTTTTCAATTTCATTCCTATAATGTAATTTCCCTCAACCTTCTTCACTTACCCTCTTTTTTATATTGTAACCTTGTCTTTTCCATCACTTCCCTGTAACCATTCCCCTTTTCTCCCTGGTTTATTATCACTACTTAACTATTGCCTGAGAACTGTATTATAAGTCACTTGGAGCAGACACTTCTCAGTTTACTGTTGATCAGAGCACTTTGCACATGTTGTGTTGTATAAATAAAAAATATAGTTCCAGAAATATTTAGTCTTTCAGTTATATTTTGCAGTATAGTATGTAACAGAGACACTATATGAAATAAAATTATTTATTATAATTATCCCAACTCTGGCACTGACATTCAAAAGCTTTTTAGGTAAACCATGTGCTTTCTCTCTTCTCTGTCTGTTTCTTAGCTAGCTCAGAGTTACAAGATATATCAGTGAAGTGCTACCATTGGGTTGTTTGCCATTCCAGAAACTCTTCAGGTGTTAACACGTCTTTGCTTACCCTGTTTTCTATTGGCTTGCCTCAAAGCCTTCTAGCAAAGGAAATGTTTCTCAGCTGGGGAAACAAAAACAGAGAGGTGAATTTGAGGGCATTGAGAAGGCCTAAAGCATGTCTGTGAACATATCCCGAGCCCCCAGAGCTCCAGTCTCCTGGCATTTTTAATGGGAGACACATCTTCCCAAAACAGACTGTTGATCAAGTTGGACTGCACATGTGCAGGTTTGTAAAGTGGCTTGCCTCTCCTCAGCACTATGTTTGCATTTTGTTAAACCTGGCAAGATACCAGAAAACAGAATTACCACCAAACCCTTCAGGATATGTCATTTCCACATATATAGTATTTGCTT
The DNA here is from genome assembly GCF_047495875.1 of Pithys albifrons albifrons. Lineage (NCBI taxonomy): Eukaryota > Metazoa > Chordata > Aves > Passeriformes > Thamnophilidae > Pithys > Pithys albifrons. Next base: position 34,518,651 of record NC_092463.1, read on the forward strand.
TTCTTCTGCCCCTGAATCCCGAATAGAAACCATTAGGGATTCTTCTATTTATTTTCATTAACAATTCAAGCAAACATCAGCTTATTTAGTCAGACATCAGTCACGTGTCAGGTAAATTTTGCCTGTTGTTTGTTTTAGAAGTCTCAGGCTGCTCTGTTCTGAAGGACCTCTCTGGCATCTAATCCACATGACGGCAAAGATGGCAGAAGGTAGCAGAGGACACTAGTGCTCTACCGAGCAATTCTTCTATCAGTGCAAAGAGATGATCCCTGAACAACATCCCAGAGGAAACTCAAAAGCTTTGAAATACTGTCTTACTAACATTCTTTCCCATGGATACCTTGAACAAAACAGCCCTGGATGGGGCTTTCCTAAACAGGGGACTGTGACAGTAAAAGAGGCTTTGCTGCAGGGCACTAGTCACATCTGTTAGGAGTAAAAGTTTCCTATTTGCAGTGTTTCATTTCAGAGCCAGGCTCTCACCAAGACATAATGCATGGCAAGGAGCTATTACAGAAAAATGCCTTGAAGGAAAGCAAAGCTAAACACTTATGCAAACTTTACTATTATAATCTATATCTAGAGGAAAGAAAATGTTTTGAGTAGGGGAATGATTTCAGCAATCCCAGAGAGAATGGCCAGATTTTTCAAAAATAGGTCTGGGTTTCTCAGGGACTGCTGCCTAACCTTTAATGTTTTGAGGCTGATGCCAAGGACAGCACCTTACTGGCAGAGACTGGCACATGCACGGTTAAATGAACAAATGTTTAAATGGCTTCAGTTTGGGGAAGAGGTAAGTTGAGAACCTTTGTGGATTTAACTCCTCCCTCTATCCCTTTGTGAATCAAGTACTTTTTCAGGAGTGATGAATAAGGCATTGGTGTCTGAAGCCACAGACCAAGCCCCTGATACAAGCAAAAGAAAGACGGGAACCATCAGACTAGGGAGTCTCCTTCAGCTTGAAGGAATCATGTTTGAAAATTTCCTTCATGTTTTTTTCAATAAGCTCACCAAATGAGTGAAAGCAGTGAAAATCCCTCTGCCAGCACCAAAAGCAAAAAGAGACAAAGGAAGCAGTTTCCATGCTATTGCATGAAGACCTATGCAAGCTGATCTGAGACAGCACGTGATTTTCATATTCTTCAAAATCCACTTCCTGCTACAAGGATTTGAATAACATTTGTCGCCATAATGACTGGTGTCACCTCAGAAAAAAAATGCTAGTTTCTTCTTTAATTTCCTTGTAAGCTTCAAGATTGCTCTTTGTTCCTCAGTTTCCTGTCAGAGAAGCCTGTATTTTGGTTGTACATCTGTGGGGGTTATTAAACAAACACAGAGCATCTTCTTTCTATTCTATATACTCAGGGAGATGAAATTTATAAATCCCAGTTGCAGGGCCTTCTCAGGCAAATAGGAGAGAAAGAGCCAAACTTCCACATGGACCAAAAACCCCTGACTCCAGCTAGTGAGGGTTAAAGCAATTGTGATGAAGTTTTCCATGATAGGTGTTTCCTTCAATGCACTGCCTGGTTGGAGTCACACCGAGCCAGGGCTGAGTAAAGAATGAGGAGTGTTATAAGGTGAGATTCCTATTTCATTTGCTATAGAACCCTTTAGCATGTAAAGAGTGAGTCAGGAAATTAGAATGACTTAATGAGCCAGTTGGTTAAACTCTGCTCTGGAAAGACAGAACCCATTCCTCATTAGTTCCTAACGAGTGTCAGACAAGTCACTTGAACTAAACTGGTTAGACTAATTTCCAGGTGCTCCTTTCTCAACTGGGACTGGATTTACAGAAGGGATGAGCATCCACAACTGGAATTTAAATACAAGAACCCCTTTAAAACTAAATTCTCTGGGGAAAGAGAAATGCTATGAATCTCAAATTTAAGATTCCTTTTAACTGAAACATGTCTGAACTTCAAAGCCCACTCTGCAGAGTGAGATCTTACCTCACTGGGAATAAACATAGTGGTAGCAATATTTGTGATGCACTCAGATACCAGTGTAATGACCACATCAAAGCATTCCTGAGGTTTTAAGTAATTTTTTTTTCAGTGTAACAGTGTGCCACAAATAAAAAGACAAAAGTGGATGAGTGAGGAACTAGCTTGGGTAGTGCTGTACTGCACTCTTTAGTGTGTCCAGATACAAGAGTAAAGCAGCAAACAAATATGATGACACTACTTTCTAAGATGTTTCTGTATAGTCAGGTGTTATACTGGACCCAAATGAAGAAATCCTTCCAGAACCAGACAGGCCGGTGCAGAGTCATCTGAGCCAGTTTTGGACCATCTGAGCCAGGGGACCTAGATCAGGTGTTAAGTATTATCTATGTTATTTCAGAAAAAGGCAACACACACATGAAGGGATTATGAGGCCATTAACAGGATCAGTTGCATCGCCTGTGCCTATTTACAAGTGGCTGCAGAGAGGCTAGAGCATACTTAGGTCACCACAAACTCTTTTCATCTTGGACCCAGCTTCCTGCACACAAGCCTGGATACCCTCTCCCCAGCACCAGGCCTTGGAGAGCTCAAGCCTCCTCATAAATGCCTGACAAAAGAGCACTTCTCAAAATTGTCTCTCCTTTGTCCCTAAATATCACTCTACTCCCACTTTCACTGTATAATAATCTCCACTTCAGTTTTTTTCTTTTCCATTACTATCTCGGGCTGAAAGAAACCAGGCTGGACAGAAAATTAACAGCTTTTCTGGAGCAGCTAATGCAGCTGGGGAGACTTGAGCAAGCTCTCAGGTGTACAGCACCGCTACCAGGTGCTCGCTTTGACATTTCTCCCTCCCTCAGTACAGTACAGTGTTTGTCTTCATTCCCCTCACCCTGCCTCGCTGCCTCCTCCTTCCTCCCTTCTCATTCTGGGAGCCCTCTCCTTTCTCCTCACCTCCTCCTTCCTCTCTTTGCATGCTGTGACTAAACAGGAGAATACAGATTTATGTAGTCCTTACATTTGCTTCTCATTTTTTCTGGTCCATCTTTGGCTGTTGATTTCTCCGTCTCATAGGTGAGTATCTCTGAGCTCTCTTCTTCCTCTTTGACCTTTTCTCTGCTTCTTTTAAGGCATTCCCTCCTTTCATGCTGTGAAACGTTCATGCTGTCTCATACTGTGAAATGATCTCTCTCACGCTCTCTCTTGACTAGCACAGTCCTCAGTGCTTTCTAAAGGATGCTATTTCACAATAAATATATAAGCACCGCATCAGGCTGCTGTCTTCTCTAACTGCCCAGTCAGATATGGTATTTTAAAGGTGCTTCTTAGAACATCAAAGATGCCTTAGCTATTTCAGCATTTTCCTTCTCAGCTCTGTTGAAATTTATAAAATGCAATTGTGGGGTTTTTTCCATCGAGCTTGAGTTCACTGTCACATGCAGTGCTGGCCTAGCTTGCACACCTTCTTTGCTGAGGTTGGGCTAGTTGTGCATTATTCTCCATTTCCCCTTTAAAACACTCCATCTTTCTGAATCTCCAGCCCTCACAGTGAGATTGTGCAATCAGGTGACTTGGTGACAGGCTGGTTTGCTGCATTGTGGCATCCTCGGAGCAGCTACAGCGGTTTGTGCACAGAGCCGCCGGTGCAAGCGCGGCGGGAGCGCCAGCCGGGAGGAGGGCACTCCTGGTTATGCAGAGCCGTGCACAGCCGCGGCGGGTTCTGGGCGTGCGGCGTCTGCTGGCCCTGCGGTTTGGGGGCTGAAGGAGCAGCCTCTCAGGAGAATACCTGCCTTGGACAGAGCCAATGCGGCCAGACATCTTGAGAATTCTTCATTGTAATGGCCTCGGGGCCCACAGAGATCCGGCTGCCTCATCATTGGTACCATTTATTATTGATGCCAGAAATGTTGAGTCATTAAACAGAGGTCATAAAAACATCCTTATTCTGCTAAAAACATTAGCTTATAATTTCTGGTACTACTGAAGGCAGGAGAGACTAGGAATCCTTGTGCCTGTGAGAAAGAAAATGTGGAGTGCATTAGAGGCCTGGGAAGACCAGAGAAGATCCCAAAGTCAGTAGCTCATTAGAAAAAGCCGGGTGCTGGTTAAAGACAGGTCTCTGGGCTCAGGATCAATTCCCATTTCTGAGTTTGGGTCACTTCAGGTTACCATTTTACCCCAGAACATGTTAATTTCTCTCTCTGTAAAGGAACAGAACTAAAACCCTCCCTCACTTCTGTCTGAAGACTGTAAGGCACTTCAGAGGAAATAACCAGCTACTCCTCCCTGCAGAGAAGCTCCGTTTGTTCAGAGGGAAGGCAGAGGTGCACAGGGGTCATTTGCTTGCAAACGTTGGTTCAGGACTGCCATCTCCTGATTTCTAATGCTAAAGAGGCATTTTTTTCTTGTGTTCTCCTGCTGCGGAAGAGTTAAGTGTAGCCAGATCTTAGTTTATTTTTACCACCTATGCTTTAAATTTATTTTCTCCTCTTGATCGGGCAGTTTTCTGAATCTGAAGAGGTCCTTCTGGGTGGAAAAACACATTTTACAGAGATGATGTTTCACTATTTTTATAAGTGAAGCTGCAGACAAATAATTCTTTTGATATGTGTGTGATCTCCTTCATTGCAGGGATGTCCTGCCAGCGGTCAGATCCCAGAACAGGCACGTGGGGGTTACATCCCTCAGCTGACCGGGGGGCGGCTGGGGTGGTTATTTGGTTTTTGGTTACGAATTTCTTTAGAGGAGTAAATATGAAGAACCTGTACCGCAGGCTCACCAGCCAAGGAGCGCCGTGCCACTTCGTGGCCCCAGGCACAGCAAACACTCGAAGCGTTTGGGGAGCTTTCGGGCAGGGTGTTCCCGACACGCACCTGAGCACACAACGACAGGGTGCCGTTCTCTGGGAGAAGCGGGTCCCTCTCGCGGGTCCCCCCCCGCGGCCCGCGGAGAGGTCGGGCCGGGCCGGGCCGGGCCGGGCCGGGCGGTGCGGCTGCGGCTGCGGCTGGGGCTGGGGCTCGGGCTCGGTGCGGGCGCGGGGCAGCGCCGCGGGGCGGGGGACGCAGTACGAGGCAGTGCGCAAAGAGTTAAGGGAAGGTGGCAGGGCAGGCTGGCTGTCGGGAGCGAGCATGTGCAGATTGAAACCGCATCCATACTACGGGCGAGTGTCACTGGCACATTTCACCTCCCGCCGGCTGCGGGGCACCCATGGACACCGGTGAGGCCACGAGCCGCGGCCGGCGGGCGGGGGGGCCGAGCGGCGGCACCGGCAGCTCCCGCGGCCATCGCTGCCCGCACGGCCGCCCCGCCTGGGGGTGCGCGGGGCCCACGGCGGCCTCCCCGCAGCCGAGCGGCGCGGGGGATGTGCTGCCCGGGGCGGACGGCGGGGATGGCGCCCGGGGCCGCTGGTTTCGCTTTCTGGCGGCGGGAGGGCCCTGCCTCCCCCGCCGGGCGGGCGCCGGCCGGAGCCAGACAAAGGCGGGCGGAGAAGCACCAGCCTCCCCGTGGCGGGACCGGGCACCGGCGTTCCGCCCCCGCTGGCCGGGCCGGGCCGGGCCCCCGCAGCGCCGGGGCCGGGGGCGCGATGCGGGTCTCGGCGGGGCGGAGCGGGAGCCCGGGCCGCGGAGCCCTCGGGGCGCTGGGGAAGCAGGGTGGAAGGGTTGCTGAAATTGAACCTGCTTTTCGCTGGAGTGTCATTTTTTGATAAAAGAAATGTCTCGAAACATTTTTTTGTATTGAATTCAGCAAAACTTTATTGTAGGAAAGGGGCAATGGCCCTGAGGCAGCCCAGCGGTTGCTGAGTAGGACTGGGAGGTGGGGGCTGGCTCTGGTCCGTTCGTGACTTTTCTGCAACCTTGGGAATTACTCGTGTGCAAAGCCCAGCGGTCAGGGATACGAGTAATGCAATCAGCTAAAAAATGGTCATTCCCCCCCTTTTTAAAATTTAAATTAGTCTCAAGATGCTTGCTGTAGTTTCATTTTTCATATGGAAAAATATTTAGAATAGCTGAATTTTGGTGAAATGGAAAATCTGATTCCTCCTGCCACCTGCTTATGCTGGAGGTCTGAAAATTGTCTCTCGGGTGCTTGGGAGCAGGGATCCTGGGAGGCTGCTCTCTCTCGCTCATCATGAGCTGGAGCATTACACTGGGACTTCCTAGAGAGCATTTTGCATTGCTGGCCCAAAACTACTGGGGATGTACAAATTTGTTAAGCCTCCTAATTACACAGCAGATGCATTAAAACTCTGTTATGTGAAGTACTTCATATTGTTCTTTCACACCGTTTGTTTGACAGGTTTGTCCTGTTTCCCTCCTAATTCTGAAGAAAAAAGCAGTCCCTGCAGAAGCTGATTTTTTTTGCAGGCAAGGTGGTAACAGCTCCATTACTGCCAGAGCTGTGTGCATTGGGGATCTGCAAGAACAGATTGCCCAAAGAGCTCCATTCTGTTGGTTCCAGGGACCCACGGAACATGCAATATATACATGTGGCATCAGTTAGAGATAGGACTAGTACTGTTTGGTGGTAAATAGGAAGTCATGAAAACAAGAACTACCATAAATTATTAGGAAACAGAAAAGGAAGACTTACTGACATGGAATTGTTAATACCTGTGGCAACTTTCAACCACCACTGAGGAAGACTGTGTAGGAAGTCTTTAAAGGTACCCTGATGCCATGACATGTCCTGATGGTCTTTTCTGAATCCCAGTGCCTAGTCCTAGTGAGAAGGTATGACCTCTCCCATGCAGGAATGTTTTTTCTGTGTCAGGTGACAGCAGCTTGCTACTGTCAATAAATTAGGATTGTTCACTGAATTTGAAAGTAGGTATTTTCTCCCTGAGAAATGTATGCTCTCTGTGCATCTATGTGAAAATGTCATAGTTCTGTCTTGAGACCCCCAGCTAAAGAATATGGGTGTCTCTGTGCTTGTAGAAGGGGAAACTGAGGTGCAGGAAGATGGCATTTCACAGGTAGATGTCGAATTGACACAGAAGAGTTACCTCCAGATAATTTAACTAGTAGCTATAGGAGCTTCCTAAATAAAGGTCAGCAGAACTGTTACAAGCTGCTTATTCAATGTCTTTGAAACATCCAGAGATCCTCTGATCACTGGCATATTGAAAATGTGAGTCGTGTAGTCTGGTGGAAAGGAAATGGAGGGACGTGCAGGTGTTGAGGTACTACTGCTTGTGACTGCATAACTTCTTGCTGAGGCTCTGGCAACATGTCCATCGACTTGGTCAGTATTGCTATTCCCACTTCCCTGCAGGCTGATAGTGGAGGCAGAAAACAGGCTGCTTCCTTGAAGAGTTCAAACCTTGGCATTCTTCTGGCGAGATCCCATGGCAGTTTACAGAAATGGTCAAAGGGGGTCTAAAACAAGAGGTATGGATAGCTTAGCCATATGGGTAACCTAGATCTCTGCACCCACATGGAAATGATCCCTGGTAGTGGGGACTCTGCAGTTTGGCTGACCATGTCATAATGTGATGTGGTGCCAAACAGTGAAAGGCAAATTTAACCTTGAAGGAAGATGCACGTTTCTGACTTTAAGACAGAAAGAGGGTTTTGGATAAGGTGGTGAACTCAAAAGCATGTGGAGTCTTTAAATTAAGATATCTGTTTACAATCTATACTTTATTTCAACATCTGAAGAAGTCCTAAGGAGTGAAGATGTAGGGATCCCTTTGGTCTTGTAATTTGAGGATCTGTTTTTTTTCCACACATCAAGAACTGGGGAGAGGAGTTGCTTTCGAGTGTCATAAATGTGCTTCGAATACCTGTCTGCTTGATTAAGAGAGTGACTCTCCTGAGGTGGGGTGTTTCAGGGCTGCTGGCAGGCACTGCATTGTGTCCAGGAAGGGTGTTTCTTCACATGGTGTAATTAGCCAGATGAATTTAATTTTTGCTTTCCTCCAAAGCATTAGAAATTAACTGAAATCGGGGACTGAGCATTCCAAGAAGAAGGAGGTCCGGGAGAGGAGTGGAAGAGAAGCAGAGGAGACTGTGGACTCTTCCTGGGTCAGGGGAAGACCCCCAACTTTTTGCTATCATCACATGCTTTGATGGCAAGTCTTGTTTGTAGCCTCAGAGTCATATGTATTGCAGAGTCTGGAGCCAGGCTTTGAAGGTTTTTTCTTTGCAGCAAGGGATTGATCACTAAGGGTCATCTATGTGAGACTCATTTGAATAGTCCTTTGCTGGTTTTGAAGTTGCCATGCTGGCTGTGGTGTTGTTTCTTGTGCTCTTTGTTCATGGTATGCACATCTAATCTCCTTAGACTAAAGGAGTTTGGTCCTTCTCCAAGTTGCTGAGCTATGTTGCAAGAAACTGAATGAAATTTTAATAAAATGTTATGCAGGAGATGTGAGTAGGTTTTAGACAAAGAGTCCTTTCTGTTCCTAAACTGTCTGATAATGGATAAAACTTTTTCCTCATAGAAGATGATTGGAAAGCATCTTGAAAAGGCTTCTAAAAAGGAGAAGTCTAATATATTGAGAAGGCTTAAAGAGGTGGCATGGAGGAGACCTTTTTGTTCTGATGATGAAATCACAGAATTAATGGGAGATTTTATTGTTGCAAATTGTACCTTAGGATTGCCTTCAACAAATGACATGTTTAAGAAAAATATATTAAGTTGTTGTGTTGTTTTGTTCTTTTTTTCAGTCTCAGGCAGTCTGCTCTTACATGGTAAGAGGAGATGTAACAACTTGGCTAATTAAAGGGCAGCAGTGCTTCATTCCTTAGAGCTTATTATTCTGTAGAAAATGGGTCAATCACTTACAGAAATTGTTTTCCAACAGGAGGCAGGAAAAGCCTTTATTGCCACTCCTCACCTTCCTTTTGTGGAAAGCATGACCTACCTCCATAGCAGTTGCAGTACCGTGGTAGGCTTTCAGATACCAGAGCCATGTCCTGCAGATGGGGAAATGACACCTGAGCCATCTTCTATGTGGCCCTTTCTATCCTGTGTATGCCTGTATAGCTGCAAATGAGGCAGTGTCCAAGTGTTCTGGGTCGTTCCTGGAGTGAAAGAGGTTAAGTTGAACAATACAAGTGGGAGTTGTTTCAAAACAAAATTTGCTTAATGTGAAAGGTGAAGCTGTGAAAGAAGTTTGATCATCTAGTTAGCTTATGTTTTCCAGCATAAAAGATACTACCTGCTTGTGGCTTGCTTGGTACAGATGTCTGGGTACTTCTCAGATCTGCTTCCTGTATGTGTTTTAGTGTTCTCTGGTGACTTCATCACCTGACCGTGTTGCTTGCCCTTAGCTCTGCTGGCGCAGTACAGACTGGGTGAGGGAGCAGAGGGCTGGTTGGCCTTGTACTTCAGAAATAAAGTCATCTGCTTTTCACATTTCTGTGATGATACGTGAGGCAGGAGTATGCAGAAGGTTCCCCAGCTCCTAGGTAAGGTGGTTTGTGCAGGTGACTTTTACAAAGAGTCAGGAAAGAAAGCCAGCCTGGGCAAAGGTTTTGCCTCTGCAGGAACAGCTTACCAACATCTGTGCCAATTCAGAACAGCGCTCTCTTTCTGGTTAGTCAGAGCACTACATTCCTGGTTGTAAATGATACACCCAGTAATGTCTAGGGTGAGCCAGAGCCTATGCACCTTGCAGTCCAGCTAAAATGAGTGTAAAAGACTTTGCAGGTGCATGCTGCCCTTTAGTATATCCTTGGAGGCTAAAGAGAAGCTGGACTGCTTTAGAAGTTTGTAGGCACATCTGAATGAGCATACCTATCAGTTACTGGGTCAGAGGTTTCTAATCATTGCTTAAAAGAGGGAAGTGTTTTATGTTACCTTTTGTTTTGTTCTGGATTTTTATTGGTGTCAGTGCACAAGAGTTCACCACAACCTTATTTGAAAACTCCCCCGCCCTCACATGCTTCTGTCAAAGCTGGATTAAATGACTGAGGGAATCTTCCCTACCACAAATGCTGCTGCCTTGCTTTCATTGCATAAGATTCAAGCATTAGTAGTGACTAGGTAAGTGTTTATATCATAGGCTGGTGAAGCTGCTGTTTGACTCCTTCCTTGCTGGATCTTTGCTGTCAGGTATGCCATATATTGAAGGTAGCCTATAAGAACTTCTGTGGAGCACTTTTCTGTCCTGTTTTCTCTGACTCTGCTGGGAGCGTGAGGATGATGAAGTACTTCTGAAGGGGGAAGCTCTCTCTTTAGTATGGGTAGCTGGGGCACAGTGCTGTGTGTACTGCCAAGTGCCTTCTGAGGATGAGAAGTCTGTTTTGATTTTTTTCATACGGAATATATGCATGGAAGATGGTCCAACTCATTTGTCTCCACCAGCCTAGTCTGGGCTGTGTCTATTCAGAGCTCTAGGTAGAGCTGTTCCTCTCTGCTTACAGCAGTGTCCCTGATGATAGTTGTACATTTGGCTGTTTCTTCTGCTAACCAGCCTAGGAAAGCTGGGACACTTGCTTAACCCACAAGACACTTTGACCCATGTATTTTCTTTGTATTTTGTGTCAGCAGAGATTTATGGTAAGAATGCTTCCCATAAGTTCTAGAGAAAAAGTTATTTCTGCTTGTCATTTATGGTGTTTTCAAGATGTGTATAGTTTCCCTTAGTGGCATGATAAATACATGTGATTTGGTTTATTTTGATCCAGAAGTTCTTTCCAAGGCAGATCTCACAATTAAGCTTTTACGTGGAGGTGGACTTGCACAGGAACTATAGGATGTAGGGCACAGTTTATAAAAATGCTTGAATGTCTACTAAGAAGAGAGGACCTGCTGTGAAGGTAATGTAATGATTCCTTCGCAATATTGAGCTAAGCTATTGTTGCTTTCAGTTTTCCTTCGCCACTTAATACATTACCATAGAGATGAGTTAGTGAGTTTCCAAAACATCAGCCTCTGCCATTTGTGCTGACAGAGGTTAGCACAGTATTAAGAGCACACTGAGCAGCTCAGCAATTTCCGTTCTGTGCAAGGGAACACTCAGGTGCATATGTAAAGAAAGCGGTTCATTACGTTACATTATATTGCCATATAACTTGTGGATGTACAGAAGGTCAGCTTCTAGAATCTAAGTCCTCCTGTTAGATAGTGATAACCTGTTGGAAACAATGCCTCACTTTGGTGGTTTTATTATAATGCATTACTGCTCACCATAAAGACAACCAAATGCTTGCTTTCTCATGGATTAGCCGGAGTGTAATTAGTTTTTCAAAGATCGGATCAATAAGTATAGCATGTTGATTTCTAAAAATGTCAATCATGCACGTTTTCTAATTTCCCTCTGATTTTCATGATACAAACTCCAAGAGCTTAGTAGTCCAACTTCAGTTTGGGGTATGCTGCCTTGGGGGGGCAGTGGGAGTAGGGTTTTTGCTTTCTTTTGGCTGTTCCCAGCTATGTATCAGACATAGAAGGCCGGAAAATGTCCCATTCTGATGTGGGAAATGTAGTTTTCTTGGTTTGAGATCCTTGTTTGAGAAAAAAAGGACTGGACATGGTCATGAAAATGATGAAAATTTGCTGCACTTTGGACAAGGGCTTAGCAACGTTTGGAGTACTAAAGAACTGTAAGTGCTAACACCAGCACTTCCACTGTGTCTTTCATTTGAGAATCTCTCTATTCTTAATGAATTTTCAGTGTGTCTCTGTGAGGCTGGTATTATTAGTGTCATTTCGAAGACAAGCAGATATAAAATGCTTGTATAAGCACGTATTCAGCAAGCCAGAAAAAGGCAGGAATAAAAATCAGGAATACTAATGTTTCAACCTGGTTTTGAGCTACAGTCTTGTACTTCCTTTTTTTTCTTTTTTTTTTTTTTTTTTTGGTCAGAAAATAGACTAAAGGCATTAATTTTGGTAGCTTTTTTCTCCCCCTTTTTTGTCCCATTGGGTTAGGCTGCATAAAAGTGAGACATTATTACGCAACATATCTAAGTGTGCATGTGATACTTGAAAAAATGGTAATCAGATAAGTTGCCAGGCAACAGTACCCTGCCTTCAATTACCAAAAAGCCAGTGAGTGTGCTTTCATGATGTAACATGTGCTCTGTAGTTCTTCAGAAAGAAAGTGTTGGTGGAGTTTTGTAAGAGTTGCTCCTTTTTAACTCATCTCCTGCTTAACCTGCCATGTTGCGAGATCAGATTTGACACTGGTTTTAGAGAAAAGTATTCACAGAACCTGAAATCAACAAGTTAGATGAGCTTTTAAAGATAATGAAGGGTATGTGAATATATATGAGTAAATAACCATTCCCTGCCATGGGCCTGTGGGTCTGATGGTTCAACAGCTTACAGAAAGTAGTTCATAGCTCATCCTTGGGACCATGAAAAATGAGAAAATATGTATGAGATTGATGTTGAAAGGTAGATGGCAGGAATACATGGCAAGCTGTGAGAAGTCTTAAGATGCTCAGAGTGACAGATTGGCCCAAAAATGTTGAGAACCATAGTAATACATGAAAACACAAATGTAGCCCAGCTGTTTCACTTTGATTGCCTTAGCAGAAACAGAATGAAAGAAACATAAGCAGGAATGAGTGTACACAGAGGGAAAAATAAGTGAGACTCATAACCTAAGAGAGCTCCAGCAGCATGAGGGAATTGGATTGTTTGTTTGAAACCTGAGCTTAATTTTTTTAACAGATTGCAAGATAACAACAAAAAAGAAGACTCTTGGCAGTCATTTAAAATGCATTTTTGCTTTTGCCAGTAAGTAGCCACAGAAGCATTTGCAGATACTGTAGTTGTATGGGGATGCCAGCATCTACCCAAACTTCTTCAACTATGGGGTGGTGACCTGGCTTTAAAAAGAAATCTTAAACTCTGGAGGTCTCATGTCCTTCTCAGGCCTTTGCCAGAAATTCAGAGTAGAGACGGGGGATCCACCTCAATGTATCTGGGAAAGGATGCACATAACCTTGGAAATCACTTGTTTTCCTCGAGTAACTGCAAGTTGTTCCATTACAGAGTTGGTTTTCTATTTGTTGTTGTTGTTTCAGAAGGTGGGGGACTGTGGAGCAGTGTGTGCCCCAGGTCTCTCTCTGAGCTAGGTCAGCCCAGTGTAGGAACAGGTTCAAAAGGCCTCATCAAGAGGCGTGGTGGGACTTCAGTTGTAAGGGAAATCTGCATCACCTTCCATGTAAGTCCTGCCAGAGCAGGATGAGTTTGGAGAGGATACATGCACACTTTCCAAGTTTGGCAGATTCTTCCCAGAAGAATCCCAGATAAGCCACAGAGCAATGTTGTGAAGTGTTTTCTCTGTTGGACAATTTATCACCAGGTAGCTGCATGGACCTGAGCTTTCTTTTTAGAGACCTGTGGAAATAATGAAGAAGCATAAATACTAAAATAGACAGTTGAAGGAATGCACAACTAATCAGTTTCCAGTCAGAAATTTTCTTTCCTTTTTGTTTGCTTGTTCTTTGTATTCTCATCTGATGAACACTTCTGCTAAATTATGCTCATGTGCAGTCCCCATTCTGCTGACGCCAGGAATGTTGGTGTCTGTGTCAGAGGAACACTCAGAGCATGGGCACGTGCTGTTTTGGGAAGCTGGAGATTTTAGATTTTAACTATTTTTGTATATGCAATTGAATGGTCATGCTACTGCTGTTGGGTTTTTCTTTCTTTTTTCCCCTATTATACACATTTTTAATCATTAGTATTTTTACACAGAAAGTTCATTTATATACAAAGGGAAAATCCAATCTCTATTTCTGAATAGCTTAAGCTTTGTATTAATCATGTGAGCTTTAAGGTTGAACCTTTCTCTTCAGCTCTACTGCTCTGTTCATATGTGTTGCGACGTAGTCTTTGCTAATGAAGATTTTCTTCAATGAATATTTTCTTTCAAGTGCAGATATATGTGTAGCTAAAAGTATGGTTTATTCAGCACTTTGAGTTCATAGAAATTAAATATTTTGGGAAAAAGGAACTTCTTCCTGCTAACTGGTGTGCTGTAAGCCAAACCTGGGAGGTGATACAGCTGAGAACTAACAGGCATTAGGGGAGCGTGGGGGTAGCATTCAGGTGGCTGATGAGTTCCTTGGTCTTGTTCCAGATGAAGCTCCATGGATGGCTTGAGTGCCAGGGCCAGGGTGAGTGGGACCGGGTTGTCCTAAAGCTGGATTGGCCTGAAACCTTTTGTATTGTTTGCATTTCTGTGTTGAAGGAGTTGGGAGTGTGTTGGACTTGCTTATTTTGTATGATTTTGTTCCTCAGTGTTTTATATATTAAATCATAGACAAATATATCTGTGTAAAGAGAATTCTCAGTGTTCTTGTGATTCTAGGGAAATGCTTTTTAAAATTTTGTTTGTGTATCTGATAAATAGTTCAGCAGAAACCTCTATCCAAAATGCTTATAATGAAAACCAGTAACATGCAAATAGTTTTTAGGAACATCAACCTGACAACAACTTCTACCAAAGCTAGATAACAAGCAAACTATTTCCCAGTTTGATTTACAAATATGTCTTAAAATAGGAACTAATTCTCATGATAAGACAGACTCCAAAGTAGATGAAAACCTCAGTGCATAGGCAAAAAGTGCTAAATGTCTCTCTGTAATGCCCATGTTACATTGATTTATTTAGTGATTTCATGCTGTTCATTGCTCTGTTAATCTTGGTGGGAAGGTTTTTTGGGGAGGATTAGTTATTTAATCTGCATTTTTAATTGGAGTGTTTTTGTAGTACAGTGTCATGTCAATAAAAACAGTGTAGGTTTGGCTTTGGTTTTGTTGGTTTTTTAAGAAAACATTTCTCTTGAATTCCTCTTGGACTTTGGTGCTCAAAAACTCTGAGATTCATTAAGATAGTGTGAAGAGCTCATTTGTTACACAGTCTGACATAAAGTGTCCTTGCTTTAACTTCTTCATATGCAATTAATCCAGAAAAATGCTTGGATACAATCCAAGCCCTTGGATTGTATGATTTGTGAGGCTGACGCAAGTAAGGTGTTCGATACTCGTGTATTGAAGTTGGCACCTCGAGGCATGACTTCTGTGAGAATCGGGAGTGCGGCATCTAAATGTCAGCACTTGAAGGGAAGGAGAGCCCAAGCTCGTGGGCTCTGCCTGCGTGGATCGTGCAGCTATGTTGCCTGAGCCCAGCATGAAGGTGCAAGGCAGTCAGATCACTGGAGTGGGGCAAGAGTCAGTGCCAGTGCCCGCAGGAACAGGCTGGGGTGGTGGGTGGCAGTGGCAAGGGACTGCTTACATGAATGCCACTCTCTGTCCTGGAGTCGGGGAGAGAGAAGTGTTATGATTGGAGAAGTGTGGAGGAGAGGAGGTGTGTGAGATACAGAGGCAGTGTTAGGAGAGCGAGGATGGAGGTGAAAATGAATAAACAGTGAGACTTACTTTAAAAATTGGGGGTTGGTTGGGGAAATAGAGATAAAGCAATTTTTGGTAGATCCTTCAAGGGTTAACTGAGCCCTTGGCTGGCATGATAGCAGTGAACCTTTGGTCAATGACTCCAGTAAAGTTGCTCTGTGTGTTTGCTGTGGCTGGGATCCAGAAGGACAGTGAAGAGTAGAAAGACTCAGCCTCACCAGAGGAGAGGCAGCTCTCAGGGATCTGCCCTGGGCAAAGGGCAGGTACAGGCACTCTTCTGAGGGCTCTGGAGCAGTCAGGTCTTCTAGGGCCCAATGTACTGGAGCTAGGCTGTCCATGCACATAGCTCTTTCAGTGTTTAAAGGCTCTTTTGCATTGTGATACATTAAGATTAAACTGTACTTCTTTGGTTTAGGAAGGCTGTCTGGTTGGTGTATTAGCTGTTGGTCGCACACACCTGGTCTGAAAACAACTGGCATCTGAAACGACTTGGAGACTTGCCGAAGGCAGCCTAGTCTACCTGTGGATGCTGTGAAACAGGAGCTGACCAAAAAAGTGGGAGAGCTCCAGGATCACTTTGCAGAAAAGGTAAGACGGGAAAGGTAAAATTGGTTGGACTGCACTTGTAGACCAGAAGAACAGAGCAGTTCTCTGAGTACAGAGCTGACTGAATTGTAGATGGGACCTTTGAAATTTAAGTATGTAGACTGTGAAGTTATTTCCATTCATTTACAAGTTGTTTTCTGGAGGTGTAAGATCACCGTTTACAGGCATCACCCTTAATTTCACATCATTCTGATTGCTTGTAGTTTATACTGCCAAACTTTTCAGTGTTATTGTCTCTTTAAAACCTCACAGTCTGATAGCTTTAGGCAGCTAAAAAATCAGGACAGTGGAGCAGTATCCCTAAGCTAAACCAGAGCAGTAGGTAAAGAATGGAGGGTTATTTTCTCCAGTAAAAGCACAGGTGTGAGTCGGATGATGAGGAATCTATTCCTGGCCCTAACAAGCAGTGCAGTCTCTACACCTGATTCACCAGTGTTACTCTACTAATCTTTTTAGTCTCATCTTGCCACTTTCTTGTATGCTGTGGCAGTCTGTTATGCTTGCACAGAGTGGATGTAAAATGCTATCAAATTGGACGGGTGATTTATATCCCAGAGCAAAACTTTATATTGATTCTGGTAAATGGGCTGGACATTGTGAGACGAGAAGGACAATCTGCAGACCCTGCAGCATTTTCTGTGTGCTCTGTGTGTCTGCAGTATGTGGTGTGGTTCCCTCGCAGGATGTTAAGCATACTCTGATACAGGATGAAGGGGTTCAGGCTGCCGTATTGTTTTCCCTATTGTGGATAAGGTTTCATGGGTAGCTTGTGCACAGTACTTATCTCTAACTGTGAACTTTCTTTAAATATATAGGTGCTACGTGTATAAAATTCAGATACATACAGCACCTTCTTCCCTTAGCCTGTCCTATATCAGGTGTCTCATTACTGCCTCTTATGGTAGTGCCCAGGAGATCCTGTGTTGGGGTATTCTGTTGTTTCACTTGTGGGTATTCTTGCTGATAGACCTGTGTCTCTCTCTGAGACTGGGGAGCAGATCCAGTCATCTGCTGAAGAAAAGCAGTAGACTTAATTGTGGCAGTGGTAAGGGTGTGGATAAACAGGGTCAGCTGCTGCCTCGAGCTCCTGCTGTGATTTTGCTGCCCACTGTATAGCTCAATACAGGGCTTCAGTTGGTAATTAAGTGTCATCTATTGAGCAGTAAAGTCCAGACCAATACTGCAAGGTTATGACAAAGCAAATGTCAGCAGCTTCCCAAGAAGGCTGCTGGTGATGGACTGAGCTTGTGTGAGTCCACCTGTTTGGTCAGTGATGCAGCCATGAGTATATCTGAATAAAGCTGTGTCTGGCAACTGCTCTGGTGTATGTACTATTGCTGTGAGTAGAGCAAATGCTGCTTCTCGCCTGCCCTCAAGAACCATCAAAGGAAGTGCAGAAGTCTCCTATTACTGTTGAAACAAAACCTGAGCGCCGTATGGGCACAAGAAAACAGATCCATTGGCAGCAGAACAAGACTATGAATTATTCATTCTTCCAATGCCTCCTGTATGTTCCATCCACTCACACTGTTCAAGATGCTGTCTGCTGCTGATGCAGACAGATTGGCTTCCAAAGCTGTGAGGGCATGACCCTGCAGGCTGGGATCACCACTCTTTTCACCTTGTGCTTCATGAAACTGGCTTGGGCATTGTTGAGACATCCTTAAGGACACAGAAGTAACCTTTGGTCATCCCATATGCTGTTGGTAGGAATTCTTGTAGCACCAGTGAATCTGGGATACGTCTGGTAATGCCAGCCTGGAATTGTCTGTCAGGTGGGAGTGATGAGTTAGGACCAAGATGGAGCACTAGCTGCTCTGGCCCATTTTGCAAAAGGGAGGTGGGAGGGCTGTGTCTTTTCTGTCGTATTGCTTTGGTTTTTCTAAGAGAACTTAATACTATGTCAGTTTGTTCCTAGCTCTGTCTTCCTGAGAAGCCAAAGTGTCCTCTGCTAAAAATTCCCTGAGCACAGGCAGGATTTTAATCTCCATGTAGAGTGCTTTAGTGGAGAGGAGTATATTTATGTCTGTTTGGGAACACCTGTGAAACATGTAGTTTTTCTCAACTCATTTAGTAGTGGGCATTTGTCTATGTAATGGTTGCCAGTTGGCAGCTGAATTTGAGAGGCACAGAAGGACTTACGAAGCTGCAGAGACTAAATTCTTCTCCAACTCTTCAATGCACTGCTCTGAGCTCAGGTAAGAGGTGCCCAGTGTGAAAGAAAGTGTTGGTGAAGGTTTGTTCAGAGAATAAAATGCACATACTTAGATGCAGAGGAGTTTTAACTATTTCTTTGTTTTTTCCTTTCTAGTGATTGGTATGAAGATTCCTTCAGCTGTTTCACATACCCAGGCTGCACCATGCATGTGATATTGCATATTTTTAAGCATTTTCCCCCCATTTTCCTTCAGGATCTTTCAGAGTCACTCTTGGCTATTAGGCTTTTGCTGA